>NC_087152.1:26611816-26964316 GCF_035594125.1 Scylla paramamosain | reverse complement strand
GAGTGTTTTTCAGCTTCTTAGGTAACGGTAAAACACATGCATAGCACTCTATATGGAGAAATAGAACGACATTACCAAAAACATGTATTATGAGTAATTATCATCATGTTAGGAGCGAAAATGACAAAATGCATGGATAGCACCCGATAAGAAGATTAAGAACAAAAATGCAAAAATCGTGTAATACGGGTGTTTTTTGGATTTATCAGGTAATAAAACACTGCAAGGAAAGAACCATATGTTGGAAAGAAAAAAAAATTACAATATCAAAACTTGTTTCGAGTGTTTTTTACGTACAGTTTTTACGTACCGAAACCTTAAAGAGAGAAAAAAAAAAGTAGAAAACACCTTATATTGAAAGCACAACTTCATCAAAATCGTGTCTCTAGATTGTTTTTGAGATTCTTACGTACTAAAACGTTCAAAAGTATTAGAAACAAAAAAATTCTGAAGCAGCAGAACATTAACAGACACGTGTGTTTTGACTGTTTTTGAGCTTGTTAGATACCAAAACGCGAAAATGAAAGCAAAGCACCATATATTGGGTAACGAGAGGACATTACCAGAGAAATGTCATTTGGGGTTTTATGAGCGAATTAGGCATTAAAACGCTAAAAAAAAAAAATAATAAAATAAATAAATAAGTAGAAAACACCCTATATGTGAAAGAAAACAACATTACTGAAAAAAATTGTCTTTAGAGTTCTTATATAGAAAAAAAAATCTTAAAACGCATATAAAATACCTTTTCTTGGAGAAACAGAACACCATTAACAAATGCGTGTTTTTAAGTGTTTTGAGCTTGTTAGGTAAAAAGAATGCCAAAATGCATATAAAGCATCCTACATAATGTAACGAGTCGAAATTACCAGAAACGTGTCATATAAGCGTATCAGGCACCAAAAAGCATGGGAAACATCCTAAATGAGAAAACAAAACAATATTATATTTAAGTACCACAACGAAAACACTCATGAAACTTGTTAAGTAACAAAGCAACAAAGCATGCAAAGTACCCATTATGGGAGACGAATCAATATTAACAAAAACGAGTAATATAAATATTTTTTATCTTCTTATGTCTCGAAACGTTAAAAACACATAAATAACACTTTTATATGGATAAACAGAATAACATTACAAAAAAAAAAACGTGTATTATGAGTAATTACTACCACTAGATAGTGATTAAACAGACAAAATGGATACAGACCACCCTATAAAAAAGAATCAGAACATATTTCCTGAAAACAATTAATATGTTTTTTTTTTTTTTAGCATTTCAGGTAAAAATATAAAAACGCTAAAGTGCATGCAGTGCAAAAGAAAACAAAGTTACCAAAAACGTGAGTTTTAAGTACTTTTCAGCTTCTCACATACTAAAATGCAAAAAAAAAAAAAAAAAATGAAAATCTTGTCATTTCATTGTTTTTAATTTCTTTCATACAAAAACGCCAAATCAATTACAAAACACCCTATCTGGAGAATGAGAACAATATTACCAAAAATGTGTGTTTTCAGTGTTTTTGAGCTTCATAGGTATCAAAACGACAAAATACATGCCAAGCATTTCTTATCGAGTCATTATATAATTAGAAACGAGAATGCTTCCTCGAGGCAACCACAACGAAATTGTTGCCTCAATGCAGCCACAACGAAAGCAGTGGCTCGATGCAACCAAAACGAGATTATCGCCTCGAAGCAGCCACAACGAGATTGGTGCCTCGAGGCAGCCACAAAAATATTATTGCCTCGATGAAGCAACAAAGAGATTTTTGCCTCGATGCAGCCACAACGAGGTTGTTGCCTCGAAGCTTCCACAACGAGATTGTTGCCTCGATGCAGCCACAACGAGGTTGTTGCCTCAAAGATTCCACAACGAGATTGGTGCCTCGATGCAACCACAAAGAGATTGTTGCCTCGATGAAACAAGAAAGAGATTCTTGGCTCGAAGCACCCACAACGAGATTGTTGCCTCGATGTAGACACAATAAGCAAGCTGCCACGATGCAGCCACAGAGATTGTTGCCTTGATGCTACCATAACGAGATTGTTACCACGATGCAGACACAAAGAGATTGTTATCTCGATGCAGCCACAACAAGACTCGATGCCGCCACAACAAGGTTGGTTTGATGGAGGCGGTTTGAAGCAGGAGTGTTCCCTCGATGCAGCCATAACGAGTAGGTTTGCCTGATGAAGCCATAACGAGATATTTGCTTCAAAGCTCCTAGAACGAGCTTATTGCCTCGATGCAGCCACAACGAGAGGGTTCAAAGCAGCAACAACGAGATTGTTTATCTCGATGCAGCCACAACGAGGTTGCTGCCTCGATGGAGGAAAACAAGTTTGTTGCCTCCATGCAAGCACAACAACGTGGCTGATGCAGCCACAACGAGATTATTACCTCAATACAGCAACAACAATTGTTTTGTTTTTTTATGCAGCCACAGCGAGATTGTTGCCTCGATGAAGCAACAATGAGCCTGCTGCCTCGATGCAACCACAAACAGGGGGTTGGTTAGTTGCAGCCACAACAAGGGAATTGGCTTCTTCAAACCACAAAAAAAAGATTGTTGCCTCGATGCAGCCACAGCGAGCTTGTTGCCTGGATACAACCACAAAGAGAGGATTGGTTGTATGCAGTCAAAACGAGATTGTTGCCTCGATGCCGCCAGAATGACATTGCTACCTCGATGCAGTCACAAAGAGCTGGTTGGTTCGATGGAGCCACAACGAGGGAATTGGCTCGTTCAAGCCACAAAGAGATTGTTGCCTCGATGCAGCCACAAGAAGATTTTTGCCTCAATGCAGCCACAATGGCGGGGGGGTTGGCTCGATGCAGCCGCAATGGCATTGGTGCCATGATGCAGAACGAGACTGTTGCCTCGATGCAGCCAGAGCGAGAAAATTTGCACGTTGCAACCACAAAGGGATTATTACCTCGATGGGGCCACAACGAACTTGTTGCCTCAATGCAGCAACAACAAGATTTTTGCCTCGATGCAGCCACAAAGAAGGGGCTGGCTTGATGCAGCCACAACGATATTGTTGTCTCGATGCAGCCATAAGGAGCTTGTTGCCACGATGTAGCCACAAGGATGGAGTTGGCTTGACGCAACCAAAACGAGATTGTAGCCACAGCAAGCTTGCTGCCCCATTGCAGCTACAAAGTGAGTGTTGCGTCGATGCACCCATAACGAAGGGGTTGGAGCGATGCAGCTGCAACGAGATTATTGCCTTGATAGAGTCACAACGAGAAGGTTGGCTCGGTGCAGCCACGACGAGATTAAGTCTTCGGTGCAGCCACAAAGCGATCGGTGCCTCCATGGAGACACAAGTTGTTGCCTCGATACAACCACAACAATGTTGCTGCCTCGATGCCACATCGAGATGTTGCTTTGATGGAGCCACAAAGAAGGCGTTAGCTCAATGCAGCCACAACGAAATTGTTTCTTTGATGCAACCACAAGGAGCATGCTGCCTCGTTGCCGCCAGAACGACATTGTTGCATCGATGTAGCCTCAACGTATAAAATATACCAACCTATTTTCACCTATCATCCCCATCCATAAACCCGTCTAATCTTGTCTTAAAGCTCCCTAATGCTGTATCACTAACAACATGATTACTGAGACCATTACACTCATCTAGCACTCTATTTCAGAAGCAATTGCGTCGATAGAGCCAAAACGAGGGGGTTAGCTCCATGCAGCCACGACGAGATTGTTGGCACGATGCAACCATAACGAGGGGGTTGGATCGATGAAGCCAGAACGGGATTGTTGCCTCGATGCAGCCACAACGAGATTGGTGCCTCAGTGCAGCCACAACGAGATTGTTTCCTCGATGCAGCCACAACGAGATTGTTGCATTAATGTAGCCACAAAGAGGATGTTGTCTCGATGCGGCCAAAACGAGAATGTTGTCTCGAGGCACACACAAAGAATGTGTTGGGTCAATGCAGGCACAACGAAATTGTTGCCTCGATGCTACCACAAAGAAAGGGTTGCCTCGATGCAGCCACAAAAACATTGTTGCCTCGATGCATCCAGAACGAAAGGGTTGACTCGATGCAGCTAAAACGAGATTGTTGTCTCGATGGAGCCACAAAAAAATTGCTGACTCGATGCAGCCACAACAACGGGGTCCCAACGAGATTGTTGCCCCGATGCAGACACAACGAGCCTGCTGCATCGATGCATCCACAACGAGAGGGTTGGTTCGATGCAGTCACAAGGAGATCGGTGCCTTGATGTAACCTCAACGAGCTTGCTGCCTTGATGCAGACCACGACGAGATTGTTACCTTGATTCAGCTACAACGATTGTTGCCTTGATGCAGCCACAAAGAGATTGGTGACTCGATGGAGCCAAATAGAAATTATTGCCTCAATGCAGCCGCAACGAGAATGTTCCCTTGATGCAACAACAACAAGGGATTGGCTCGATGCATCCACGACGAGATTGTTGCCTCGGTGCAGCCACAACGAGTGGGTTTGCTTGATGCAGCCATAACGAGATAATTCCCTCAATGCAGCTACAACGAGCTTGCTGCTTTGATGCATCCACAACGAGCGGGATAGCTCGATGGAGCCAAAGCAAGATTGTTGCTTATATGCAACCACAAGGAGCTTGCTACATCGATGCTGCTGCAACGAGTGTGTTGCCTCCATGCAGCCACAACGAGATTGTTGGCTCGATACAGGCATAACGAGCGTGGTGCCTTGATGCAGCCATAATGAGAGGGTTGGCTCGATGCAGCAAAAACAAGCAAGCAAGCTAACAAGCCTGCTGCACTGATGCACCTACAACGAATATATATCCTCGATACAACTACAACATAGGGATTGGCGCGACGCAGCCACAACGAGATTGTTTTCTCGACATAGCCACAACTAGAATATTGTTTTGATGCAACTTCAACGAGATTATTGCCTCGATACAACTACAACGAGATTGGTGCCTTGTTGCGGCACAACAAGGGGGTTGCCTCGAGACAGCCACATCGAGATTGTTGCCTCGTTGTAGCCATAACGAGGGGATTGTCTCGATGCAGCCACGACGAGATTATTGCTTCAAAGCAGTCACAACCAGCATCCTGCCTCGATGCAGCCACAACGAAGAGGTTAGGACGATGCAGCCAGAACGATATTGTTGCCTCGATGCAGTCACATCGAGGTGGTTGGATCGATGCAGCCACTATGAGATTGGCGCCTCTATGGAGACACAATGAGATTGTTGCCTCGATGCAGTCAAGACGAGATTGTTGTCTCCATGCAGCTACAACGAGGTTGTTGTCTCGATACAGCCACAACGAGAATGTTACCTCGATGCAGCCAGAACGAGTGCTTTGGTTCGATGCAGCCAAAACCAGCTTGCTGGCTCGATGCAGCCACAACGATATTGATGCATCGATGTATCCACAACGAATTGTTTGTCTTGATGCAGCCACAACGATCTTGCTGCCTCGATGCAGCAACTACGAGATTGACGCCTTATTGCAGCGACAACGAAATTGTTGCCTCGATGCAGCCACAACGAGCCTGCTGCCACGATACAGTCATAACGAGATAGTTGCCGAAATACTCGTAGTTCCAGCCATAAAGAGGGGGTTGCCTCGATGCAGCCAAAACGAGATTGTTGCCTCGATGCAGTCATAGCAAGATTTTTGCCTCAATGTACCCACAACGGAGAGGTTGCCATGATGGAACCACAACGACCTTGTTGCCTCGATGCAGCCAGAACCAATGGGTTGGTTCGAAACAGCCAAAACGAGATTGGTGCCTCGTTGCAGCAACAACAAGCTTGCTGCCCCAAAGTGTTTGGCGCGATGCAGCCACAACGAGATAGTTGCCTCGATACAGCCACAACGGGAAGATTGGTTCGATGCAGCCACGACGAGATTAAGGCCATGATGCAGCCATAAAGAGATTGGTGCACTGACGCAAACACAACGAGATTATTGCCTCGATGAATCCAGAAGAAAAGGTTTGGCACGATGCAGCCACAAAGTGATTGTTGACTCGATGCAGACACAACAAGAAGGTTGCTTGCTGCATTGATTCCGCAAAACTAAATTGTTGCCTCGATGCAGCCACAACGAGGAGGTTGGCTCGATGCAGCTACTAGGAGATTGTTGCCTCAATGGAGCCACAACGTTGTCTAGATACAGCCACGACAAGATTTGCTGCTACAACGAAATTGTTGCCTTGATCCAGTCTTAATGAAGGGGTAAGATCGATAGAGCCACAACAAGATTTTTGCCTCCATGGAGCCACAATGAGTGGGTTTGCTTGATGCTGCCATAAAGAGATTGTTACATCAATGAAGGTACAACGATCTTGCTGCCTCGATATAGCAACAACGAGGGTGTTGGCTCGATGTAATCAAAATGACATTGTTCCTTATATGCAACCACAAGGAGCTTGCTATCCCGATGAAACTAGAACAAGTTTGTTGACTCCATGCAGCCAGGACGAGATTGTTGCCTTGATGCAGCCACAACGAGACTAATGCCTCGATGGAGACACAACGAGATTATTGCCTCGATGCATTCAAAAAAAAAGATTGTTGCGTCGATGCAGCCACTACGAAAATATTGCCTCGATGCAGTCAATACGATAATATTACCTCGATGCAGCCACAATGAATTAGTTGGCTCTATGCACCCAAAACGAGCATGCTGCCTCAATGCAGGCACAACGAGATTGTTGCCTCGATGTAGCCACAACGAAGGGGTTGGGTCGATGCAGCTACAAGGAGATTATTTCTTCGATGCAGCCACAACGAACATTGAACCTCGATGCAGACTGAACGAGACTGTTGTCTCAATGTAGCAACAACGAAGCAGCCAGAACGAGACTGTTGCCCTCATGCAACAAGAAAGAGGATGTTTGCTCGATACAGCCACAACGAGATTGTTACCTCAATGTAGCCACAACGAGATTGTTGCATCGGTGTATCCACTTCAAGGGGGTTAGTTCGCTGAAGCCAAAACAAGATTGTTGCTTCGATGCAGACAAAACTAATTTGCTGCCACGATGCAGTAGCCTCGTTGTAGCCACAAGGAGATTGTTTCCGCTAAACATCCACAACGAGGGGGTTAGCTTAATGCAGCCAAAACGAGATTGTTACCTCGATGCAGCCAGAACGAGATTATTGCCTCGATTCAGGCACAATGAGCTTGCTGCCTCGAAGCAGCACAACAAAATTGTTCCCTTGATGCAGTCTCAAGGAGAGTGTTTCCTCGATGCAGCCACGAGATAGTTGCCTCGATCCAGCCACAATGAGATTTTTGCATCCACAACGAGACTGTGACCTAGAAGCAACCACAACGAACTTGTCTCCATGCAAACACAAAGAGGGGGTTTACTCGATGCAGCCACAACAAGATTGTTGCCTCGATGGAGCCACAACGAAAGGATTTGCTCGATGCAGCCACAAGGAGATTGTTGCCTTAATGCAATCACAAGGATATTTTTGTTTCGATGAAACCATAACGAAGTTGTTAGCTGGATGAAGCAAGAATAAGATCATTGCCTCAGTGGAGTTACAACAAGATTGTTGCAGCCCAAACGAGGTTGTTGCCTCGATGTAACCACAACGAGTTTGTTGTCTCAATGCAGCTACAACGTTTTTGTTGCCTCGATGTAACCACAACGAAATTGTTGCCTCGATGCAGCCACAACGATTGTTGCCTCGAAGTAGCCGCAACGAGCTTGGTGCCTCGATGCATCAACAACGAGCTTATTGCCTCGATGCAGCCACAACGAGATTGTTTTCTTAATGGAGCAACAACGAAGTGGTAGGCTTGATGCAGCCACAGCGAGATTGTTGCCAAAAAGAGCCAAAAAAAGAGCCAAAAAGAGCCAAAAAGAGCTTGTTGCCTCGTTGAAGTCAGAAAGAGATTGTTGCCTCGATCCTACCACAGGAGGAGACAGTAGACACCTACCGAAACGATAATTACTCCCAGTGAGGTCTAAAGCACTGTTTAGGCGGTGCTGTAAACTTATCATTAAACCCAGCTGTGACCTCACTGAACGTTTCCCTTTGCGTCTCACAACACAATGCGGCAGTCACAGCCTGCCCTCTAAAGACAACTCTCTTTCACCACACAAAACTACAAGCACCTAATAACACACACACCCTTCACTCAAAAAATTTAAAATCGTCATGGCGACTCCTACACCAGCCTCGAAGTCCCCATCTGGGGAGGGGACCATAAATGTCCCCAGATCGGACTGCGTTTCTGTCGACGACCCTAAGTGTCTTGAGACTCCCTTTCAACTTTTTCTTCATTAACTTCTACAACATTCGCGATCTAAGATCTAATTTTCAATCTGTAGAACACCACCTCTCCTCTTCTAAACCTCATCTTCTTTTCCTCACTGAAACTCAGGTGGCTGAGGCAACTGACAGTAGCCCCTTTTCTGTTCCCTCCTACTTTCTCTATCCTCATTTTCGATCCAAAGCTAGATGCTGCGTTAATGTGCGCAGTGATTTAACTGCTCCCGTGCCCAAGCTCTTGAATCTTCCGAGTTTTCCACCATCTGGCTACGACTACAGAGTCACTCTCAAACTAAATTTATCTGTGCTGTATACCTCTCACCTAACTCCTCTGACTATAAGAAATATTTTGACTACTTAATTTCCACATTCTGACCCTCTTCCCTTTTGCAGAGATCTCCATTCTTGGAGACTTCAATGTTCACCACCAGCTTTGGCTTTCCTCTCCCTTCACTGACCATCCTGGTGAGCTAGCCTTCAACTTTGCTATCCTCCACGACCTAGAGCAAATGGTGCAACACCCTACTCATATTTCTGACCGTCTTGGAGATACGCCCAATATTCTTGACCTTTTCCTGACCTCTAATCCTTCTGCTTATGCTGTCACCCTTTCTTCTTCGTAGGGTCCTCCGATCACAATCTTATATCTGTATCTTGTCTTATTGCTCCAATCCCTCCTTAGGATCCCCCTAAGCGAAGGTGCCTCTGGCGTTTTGCCTCTGCTAGTTGGGGGGACCTGAGGAGGTATTTTGCAGATTTTCCTTGGAATGACTACTGCTTCCGTGTCAGAGACCCGTCTTTGTGTACTGAGCAGATAACAGAAGTGATAGTGTCTGGAATGGAGGCGTACATTCCTCACTCATTTTCTCGTCCTAAACATTCTAAACCTTGGTTTAACACAGCTTGTTCTCGTGCTATACATGGTAGAGAGGTGGCCCACAAAAGGTACTTAAGCCTTCCATCACCAGAATCTCATGCACTTAATATTTCTGCCCGGAACCATGCCAAGTCTGTTCTCCAATTAGCCAAAAACTCATTCATTAACAGAAAGTGTCAAAACCTTTCAAGGTCTAACTCCCCTCGTGACTTCTGGCATCTAGCCAAAAATATCTCCAATAACTTTGCTTCTTCTTCTTTCCCTCCTCTGTTTCAACCAGATGGCACCTCTGCTATCACATCTATTTCTAAAGCTGAACTCTTCGCTCAAACCTTTGCTCTGTCTGTCAACATCTACCTTTCCTTCTTGCTGGAAGTTTGCCTACATTCAACCTGTTCCTAAAAAGGGTGAACGTTCTAATCCCTAAAACTACCGTCCTGTTGCATTAGTTTCCTGCCTAAAAGTTTTTTTTAATCTATCCTCAACCTTGCCTAGTCAAACTCTTTCAGCTCTGTCTGTCAACATCTACCTTTCCTTCTTGCTGGAAGTTTGCCTACATTCAACCTGTTCCTAAAAAGGGTGAACGTTCTAATCCCTAAAACTACCGTCCTGTTGCATTAGTTTCCTGCCTAAAAGTTTTTTTTAATCTATCCTCAACAGGAAGATTCTTAAACATCTATCACTTCAAACCTTCTATCTGATCGCCAGTATGGGTTCCGTCAAGGTCGCTCTACTGGTGAGGCTCTTCTGGCTTTCCTCACTGAGTCTTGGTGTCTTGGTCATCCTCTTTTAGAGATTTTGGTGAAACTTTTGCTGTTGCCTTAGACATATCAAAAGCTTTTAATAGAGTCTGGCACAAAATTTTGATTTCCAAACTACCCTCCCACGGCTTCTATCCTTTTCTCAGTAACTTTATCTCAAGTTTCCTTTCTGACCGTTCTATTGCTTGTGTGGTAGACGGTCACTTACAACAATCTTGTTGTAGCTCTATGGAGGCAGCAAGCTCGTTTTGGCTGCATCGAGGCAATAATCTCATTGAGGCTGCACAGAGCCAACCCCCTCGTTGTGGCTGTACCGAGACAACAATCTTCTTGTGGCTGCATCGAGGCAAGCAAGCTCGTTTTGACTGCATCGAGTCAACAATCTCGTTGTTGCTGCATTGAGGCACAAATCTCGTTGTAGCTGCATCGAGGGAACAGTCTCGTTTTTTGCTGCATTGTGGCAACAATCTCGTTGTGGCTGCATCGATGCAACAATATCGTTGTGGCTACATTGAGCCAATCTCAGCTTTGTGGCTAAATCGAGGTAACAATCTCGTTGTGGCTGCATCGAAGCAACCCCTTAGTTGTGGATGCATTGAGACAACAATCTCGTATCTGCATGGAGGAAGCAAGCTCGTTGTGACTGCCTTGAGGCAACAGTCTCTTTGTGGCTGCCTTGCGCCAATCCCCTCGTTGTGGCTGTATAGAGGCAGCAATCTTGTGGCTGCATCGAGGCAACAATCTCCTTGTGGCTGCACCGAGGCAACGATCTCGTTGTGGCTCCATCGAGACATCCCCTTCGTTGTGGCTGCATTCAGGCAACAATCTCGTTGTGGCTGCATCTAGGGAACCCCTTTCATATTGTTCAGCAGATGATTTCAACTTATTGATGAATTTTCGTGATCTTGATCTGAGAATTGTGTTAAAAGGGACAAATATTTAGTGATCCTACCCTTGTCTGGAGGTTGTTTTTGACACAGGAGTAATTGGTGAGCCCTTTCTTTCTTGTTTTTCTTCATGTTCTCTTTGTCTTCCCCTCTCATCCTTCTCATGTTCTCTTTTCCTAACCTCATGTTCTTTGTCTCACATCATGTTCTCTTTGCATCTCCTTCTCCTCATTCCTTCTCCTCATATTATATTTGCATTTGCAAGGCTTTTATTTTAACTTTTTTTTCTATTTCTAAAAGAATATTAGGATCTTTAGTCTGACTCTCTATCTCGAGTCCTTTACTAGGGCTAGGCTCTTCTCCAAGATGAGTTAACATGAGTGTCACCAAGTCAACTTTTCGAATTTCATTTTCGTATTTTATTTGATCCTTGGAGGCCTTAAGTTCGTCTATAGAAGGTTTTCTACAAATTCTCTATGGCGTTAGAACTTCGCCATTTTGATGTACCCACTTGAGTAAAAGTTTTCATGTCAAGATTCGAGAAGACTATTACAAAAAACAACGAGATTGCTGCCTTGATGCAGCCATAACAAGGCGGTTGGGTTCGGTGCAGCCACAACGAGATCATTGCCTCGATGCAGCCACAATAAGATTGTTGCTTCGGTACAGCCACAACGAAGGGGTTGGCTCTGTGCAACCTCAATGAGGTTATAGCCTCGATGCAACCAGAACGAGATTGCTGCCTCCATAACAACAAGATTGTTGCCTCGAGGCAGCCACAACGAAGGATTTACCTCGGTGCAGCTACAACGAGATTGTTGCCTCGATGGCCCTACAACGTGGGGATTGGCTCAATGTAGCCACAAGTAGGGGGTTGCCTCAATGCAGCCAAAACGAGATTGTTGCCTCGATGCAGCGAAAACGAGATTGTTGCCTTGATGTAGCCACAACGAGCTTGCTGAATCAATGTCTCGGTGCAGCCACAACGAGCTTTCTTTCTCGATGGAGCCACAACGAGATTGTTACCTCGATGCAGCCACAACAAGATTGTTGCCTCGATAGAGAAAAAACGAGATTGTTGCCTCGATACAGCAACAACGAGATTGTTGCCTCGATACAGCAACAACGAGATTGTTGCTTCGATGCAGTCACAAAGAAGGGCTTGCCTCGATGCAGCTATTAGGAGATTGTTGCCTCGATGCAGCCACAAAGAGGTTGTTGCCCCGATGCAGCCACAACAAGCTTGCTGAATCGATGCATGTACATCGATCGATGCAGCCTCAACGAGCTTATTTTCTAGATGGAGCAACAATGAGGGGTTTGTCTCGACGGAGCCACAACGAGATCGTTGCCTCGATGCAGCCACAGCGAGATTGTTGCCTCGATACAGCCACGAGGCTGTACAACTAGATTGTTGCGTCGATACAGCTACAGCGAAGGGGTTGGTTCGATGCGGCCACAACAAGACTGGTTCCTCGTTGCAACAGCAACGAGCTTGCTACCGCGATGCAGCAACAACGAGATTATTGCCTCCATCCACATTATTGTTCCATCGATGCAACCACAACGAGTGGGTTCGTTTGATACAGCCATAACGATAACGAGATTGTTGCCTCGATGCAGCCACAACGAGTTTGATGCCTCGATGCAGCTACAACAAGATTGTTCCCTCGATGCAGCCACGACGTGGAGGTTGGCTCGATGCAGCCACAACGACACTGGTTCCTGGGTGCAGCAACAATGAGATGTTGCCTCAATGCAGCCACAACAAGATTGTTGCCTCGATGCCGCCACAACGATCTTGCTTTCTCGATGGAGCTACAACGAGGGGGTTTTCTCGATGTAGCCACAACGAGATTGTTGCTTCGTTGCAGCCACAACGAAGTGGTTGTTTCGATGCAGATAAAAGTAGAATGTTGCCTGGATGCAGCAACGATGAGGGGGTTAGCTTGAAGCGGCCACAACGAGACTGGTTCCCTGATGGAGCCACAACAAACTTGCTACCTCAATGCAGCCACAACATGATTGTTGCCTCGATGCAGTCACAGCAAGATTGTTGCCTTAATGCACACACAACGAAATTGTTGCCTCGATGTAACCACAAGGATCTTGCTTTCTCGATGCAGCCTCAATGAGGGGTTTGGTTTGGTATAGCCACAACGAGATTAATGCCTTGATGCAGCCAAAACGAAGGGGTTGGTTCGATGCAGAGAAAACTAGATTGTTGCCTGGAAGTAGCCAAAACGAGGGGGTTGCCTCGATGCGGCCACAATGAACTTGCTACTGAGATAGTTGCTTCAATGAACTAAGAGCAAGACTGTTGCCTCGATACAACCACAACGAGATTGTTGCCTCGATGCAGCCACAACGAGACTGGTTCCTTGATCCAGCTACAACGAGATTGCTGCCTCGATGCAGCCACAAAGAGAGTGTTGCCTCGATGCAGCCAAAACAAGGGGGTTGACTCGATACAGCCACAACGAGATTGTTGCCTCGAAGCAGCCACAACGACCTTGCTGGTTCGATGTAGACACAACTAGATTGTTGCGTCGATACAGCAATAGCGAGGGGGTAGGCTCGATGCGGGCACAACGAGAATGGTTCCTCGTTCAAGAACAACGGGAGCCTCAATGAAGTAAGAACAATATTGTTGCCTCCATACAGCCACAAAGAGATTTTTGCCTCGATGTAGCCACAACGAGACTGATTCCTTGATGCAGTCACAATGAGATTACTGCCTTGATGCATCCAAAACGAGACTGGTTCTTCGATACAGCCACAACGATCTTGCTTCTGTTGATAGTTGCCTCAATGAAGCAGAAAAGAGATTGTTGCCTCGATGCAGCCACAACGAAACTGTTGCCTCGATACAGCCAAAAGAAGATTGTTTCCTCTATGCAGCCTCAACTTTGCTTGATACAACTCAACGAGATTGTTGCTTCGATGCAGCCACAACGACCTTGGTGCTTTGAAGCAGCCAAAACAAGATTGTTGCCTGAATGCAGCCACAACGAGTGTTTTGGCAGGCACAACGAAGATTGTTCCCTTGATGGAAAAACAACGATATTGTTGCCTCGATGCAGCCACAACGAGGGGGTTGTTGCCTCGTTATAGCTAGATCGTTGTGGCTGCATCGATCGAATGTTGCCTCGAGGCAGTCACAGCGAAGGGTTTACTTCCGTGCCGCGATAACGAGATTGCTGCCTCGATGCAGCTACAACGTTGGGGTTGGCTCAATGCAGCCAAAATTAGGGGATTTATAAATTCAGCCACAACGAGATTGTGGCCTCGATGCAGCCACAACGAGATTGTTGCCTTGATATAGCAACAACGAGATTGTTGCCTCGATGCCGCCACAACGAAAGGGTTTCCTTGATGCAGCTAATAGGAGATTGTTGAATCGTTGCAGACACAACGAGATTGTTGCCTCGATGCAGCCACAACGAGCGTGTTGAATCAGTGCATCCATAAGTAGAGTGTTGCCTCAATGCAGCAACAACGAGCTTGCTTTCTCGATGGAACCACAACGAGGGGGTTGTCTCGATGGAGCCACAACGATCGTTGCCTCGATGCAGCCGCAACGGGATTGTTGCCTTGATACGGCAACAACGAGGAGGAGGAGTTGTCTTAATACAGCCACAACGAGATTGATTGTCGAAACAGACAAAACTAAGTAGTTGGTTTCAATGCAGACACAACTAGATTGTTGCGTCGAAACAGCCACAGAGAGGGTGTTGGCTCGATGCAGCCACAACGAGACTGGTCCCTCGTTGCAGCTACAACGAGCCTGCTACCTCGATGTAGCAACAACGAGAGTATTGCCTCAATGCAGCAAGAACAAGATTGTTGCCTCAATGCAGCCACAACGAGATTGTTTCCTTTACGCAACCACAACGAGTGGGTTGGCTTGATGCAGCCATAACGAGATTGTTGCCTCGATGCAGCCACAACGAGCTTGATGCCTCAATACAGCTACAACAAGATTGTTCCCTCGATGCAGTCACAACGTAAAGGTTAGCTCGATGCAGCCACAACGAGACAGGTTTCTTGATGTAGCCACTATGAGATTGTTGCTTCGATGTAGCTACATCAAGACTGCTGCCTCGATGCAGCCACAACGAACTTTCTTTCTTGATGCAGTCACAACTAACGGATTGGCTTGATGTAGACACAACGAGATCGTTACCTCGTTGCCACAACGAAGTGGTTGATTCGATGTAGATAAATCTAGATTTTTGCCTCGATGCAGCAATAACGAGGGGGGGTTGGTTTGATACGGCCACAGCGAGACTGGTTCCTCGATGCAGCCACAATGAGCTTGCTACCTCCATGCAGCCACAACAAGATTGTTGCCTCGTTGCAACAAAAAACAAGATTGTTGCCTTGATGCAGTCACAACGAGACTACTACTACTACTACTCTACGTAGCCACAAGGAGGGAGTTGGCTTGATGTATCCAGAAAGAGATTGTTACCTGAATGCAGCCACAACGAGCTTGATGCCTCGATGCAACTACAACAAGATTGTTGCCTCAAAGCAGCTACAACGAGATTGCTTTCTCGATGGATCCACAACGAGATTGTTGCTTCTGGGAAGCCACAACGAAGGTGTTGGCTCGATGGAGCCACAACAGCCCTTGATATAGCCAAAAGACTCTGCTGCCTGTATGCAGCCACAACAAGACTGTTACCTCGATATAGCCACAACGAAGGGTTTGGCTCGATACCAACTACAGCGAGGGGTTTGTCTTGATGCTTCCTCAACGAAATTGTTGTCAGCCACAACGAGACTGTTGTCTCGATAGAGCCTCAACGAGGGGGTTAGGAACGATGCAACCACAACGAGACTGTTACCTGTTACCAATACAGCTACAACGAAAGTGTTGCTTCGATGCAGCCACAAAGAAGTGGTTGCCTTGATGCAGCCACAACGAGATTGTTGCCTCGAAGAAGCCACAATGAGATTATTGCATCGATAGAGCCATAACGAAGGGTTTTTAGCAAGATACAGGCACAACGAGCTTGCTGCCTCAAAGCAGCTACATTATTGCCTTATTTGCTTGCCACAAAGTTGGGGTTGGATCAATGCAGCAATAACAAGATTGTTGCCTCGATGCAGCCACAACGAGCTTGCTGCCTCGAAGCAGCTAGAACGAGATTGTTGCCTTGCTTGCTTGCCACAACGAAGGGGTTGTCTCCATGCAGCTACAACGAGATTGTTGCCTCGAAGCAACCACAACGAGGGGATTGGGCACGATACAGCCACAACGAGATTGTTGCCTCGATGCAGCTACAACGAGATTGTTGCCTCGATGTAGCCATAACGATAGTGTTGCCTCGAAGCAGCCACAAAGAGCTTTATGCCTTGATGCTGCTACAACGAGATTGTTGCCTCGATGCAGCCACAACGAAGTTGCTTTAGGGATGCAGTCTCAACGAGGGGGTTGTTTCCATGCTGCCACAATGAGATTGTTGGCTCGATGTAGTCACAACAAAATGGTTGGATTGATAAAGAAAAATATTAGATTGTTGGCTAGATGCAGCCACAATGTGGGCGTTGGCTCGATGCAGCCACAAGGAGATTGGTTCCTTGATGCAGTAACAATGAGCTTGCTACCTCGATGCCGAAACAATGAGATTGTTGCCTCAATGCAGGAACAACGAGATCGTTTCCTCGATGCAGCCACAACGAGACTGCTGCCTCAACGAGACTGTTGACTCTATTCAGCCAAAACGAGGGGGTTGGCTCGATACACCCACAACAAGATTGTTACTTCAATGCAGCCACAACGACCTTCCTGCCTAGATGAAGCCACAACGAGATTGTTGCCTCGATGGAGCCACAACGAGGGTTTTGGCTCGTTTCAGGCACAAGGAGATTGTTGCCTCGATGTAGAAACAACGAGTTCCTTCGATGCAGCCACAATGACATTGTTCCCTTGATAGAGCCACAACGATAGGGATGGCTCAGTGCAACCACAGCGAGATTTTTGCTTCTATGCAGCCACAACGATGTTGCTGCCTCCATGCAGCTACAACAAGACTGTTTCTTCGTTGCAGCCACAACGAGAGGGTTGCCTCGATGCAGGCACAACGAGATTGTTGCCTCGATGTAACAAGAACAAAATTGTTGCCCCGATGCAGCCACAACGAGATTGTTGCCTCGATGCAGCCACAACGAGATAGTTGTCTCGATGCAGCCACAACTACCTTCCTGCCTCGATGCATCCACAACGAGATTGTTGCTTCAATGCAGCCATAACGAAAGGGTTGGCTCGATACGGCCATAAAGAAATTGTTGCCTCGATGCAGCCATAACGAGATTTTTGCCTCGATGCGGCCACAACAGGGGGGTGTTCGCTCAATCCAGTCACAACGAGATTGTTGCCTCGATGCAGCCACAACAAGATCGTTGTCTCGATGCAGCCACAACGAGCTTGCTGCCTCAATGCAACTACAACGAGATTGTTGCTTCGATGCAGCCACAACGTGCTTGCTTTCTCTATTCCGTCACAAGGATTGGGTTCTCTCGATGCAACTACAACGAAATTGTTGCTTCCATGCAGCCGAAGTGATTGGTTTGATACATATATAACTAGATTATTGCCTCGATGTAGGCGAAGTGGTTGCTTTGATGGGGACACATTTAGATTATTGCCTTGATGCAGGCACAACGTGGGGAATGGCTCGATGGAGCCATAACGAGACTGGTTCCTTGATGCATCCATAACGAGCTTTCTACCTCGAAGCAGCCACAACGAGATTGTTGCCTCGATGCAACCACAACGAGGTTATTTTCTCAATGCAGCCGCAACAAAATTGTTGCCTCGATGCTACCAAGAGATTGTTGCCTCATGCAGCCACAACGAGGGGGTTGGCTCGATGCAGCTACAACGACCTTGCTGCCTCGATGCAGCCACAACGAGATTGTTACCTCGATACAGCCACAACGAAGGGTTTGGCTCGATGCAGCCACAACGAGATTGTTGCCTCGATGAGCCACAACGAGTACTTTGCCTCGATGCTGCCACAACGAGAGTGTTGCCTCAATGCTGCCACAACGACACTGTTGCCTCGATGCAGCCACAACGAGGGTGTTAGGCACGATGCAGCCACAACGCGATTGCTACCTCGATGCAGCCACTACGAGCTTGTTGCCTCTATGCAGCTACAACGAGATTGCTGCCTCGATGCAGCCACAACGAGATTATTGCCTCGATGCAGCCACACTGAGGTTGCTACCTCAATGCCCCCACAACGAGATTGTTGCCTCGATGCAGCAACATCGACGGGGTTAGTTTGTTGCAGCCACTACGAGATTGTTGCTTCGAAATACCCATAACGAGCTTGCTGCCTCGATGCAGCCACAACGAGTTTTTTTGCCTCGATGTAAACGGAACGATGGGGTTGGCTCGATTGAGTGACAAGATTGTTGCCTCGATGCAGCCACAACGAGAGAGTTTGTCTCATTGCAGCTACAACGATGTCTCGATGCAACTACAATCAATTTACTGAATCGTTTACATACATACCATCCTTATTTACTTAAACCCTGTAGCTTTAAAAGCTTGATTCATCATTGGAAAATTATGAGCCTACGATAATAGAAGAAAGCAACTCTCTCTCTCTCTCTCTCTCTCTCTCTCTCTCTCTCTCTCTCTCTCTCTCTCTCTCTCTCTCTCTCTCTCTCTCTCTCTCTCTCTCTCTCTCTCTCTCATTATGTTTTTTATCTCTGTAAATCTTGTAAATTCTTCACTAAATTTTGAACAGAAAATGCAGACTTCTGGATGCTGTCCTGTATTACTTTAATTTTGCTGTAATGTATCTTCTGCTTCTTAATGGTGCTATTTCAATTGGTCGGGTTTTTGTTGTGCCGAGGTGGCTATGTGTTTCTTTGTTCTGAGAGAGAGACTACCACAACATACATGGGGAAATATTTGTCTGATGAAATGTTTTTTTTTTTTTTTTTTTTTTTGTGTGTGTGGGTGTTTAAGCTCTGCTCCTTATTTCAGCCTTTATAGTTGGGAAGGAATTACTGTTATGAGTATATGAGACATTCTCTCAGTAAAAAACACACTGTTGCGGGTGCTGAGTCTTTGGTGATCTGGTCAGGAAACAAAGTAGTGCTCACAGGTAGCCCTGTTGGGAAATGTTGCACTTCAATGTTTTTTTTTTTTTGTTGAGGACCAGTCTTTATTTTGTATTGCTTGAATGCTTAAAGTTTTTCCTTTGACACAATAATATCTTATTTTGTATTTTGTGATGGTAATCATCTTTGGCCCATGTAGAGTATTTCAAAATGTCAACTTTATGCAAGAATGACATCATTAGAGTTGCATATTGTGTGAATCTTTTCTAGAGCAAATTTCCATTAATACTTCAGCAGCATTTTTACTCTTTCATTTCATTACTTTCATTTTAATAGGAGGGAAATTGAAGAGATGAAGTAATTAATATTGAAGTATAAGTAGTGTGCGTGTCTTGATGTTGAGAAGCATGAGTAGCCAGGGGAGGTAGAGCAGGTGTAGTGGGGGCCCAGGTTGAGCAACAGGCTTGCTGGGACACCAGTACTTGTCAGTAATGGAGGGTTTTATCCCCTAAGGCGTTAGGCGAGGAGGACGTCACTGTAAGGCTCTACGGCAGAGGGAACCGAAAACCCCAGGTGTACCAGTGTCCCTTCTGTAATAGGGACACTTTCAAGTAGACAAGTGACATGAAACGGCACATTCGGACTCACACAGGAGAGAGGCCTTTGAAATGCCCTTTTTTGTAACAATCGAACGGCTGAGAGCACTAATGTCAAGATCTACGTATTGAATAAGCATAACAATGTGTATAAGCTGCAGGAGTCTCTGTTTAAATAGTATTCTTAGTTATTTTTGGCCGTCTGCTTGGGTGAGCTGATATACCTTCTGATAACCTATGCACAAGCGAAAACCTCCATTAGGCTTTGCCACAAGTATACATGGGGAGCCCCACTCATTGTTGCTTGGTTCTGCTAGACTATGTTGAAGCAGGAATTGGACTTCTTTCAGGATCTGTCGCTTGTCGGGAGACACATGGTGAGGCGACTGTTTGATAGGAACAGCACCTTCCACCAATCGAACCTCATACAGGACAACAGGACTGGATCTGGACTCATGTGCAAATATCTCTCTAAATTCTTCCAGCAGTTCATGCACCTCCGTCCTCTGCTCCTGAAATAAATGATTGGTCTGAATACAAGGTTCATTAAGTATATCAGAATTGTTTAACTTGACCTCTTTTCCACTCATAAAATAATCAGTCAACAAACTGTTAAGATCTTGATTGACATACACCAAGTCTACATAATTCCTTGGGTAATATTCCTTTAGGAGATTTATATGGACTAATCTCCTACCAGGAGTAGCAATAACATAATTTATTTATCTCTCCTTACTGATTATTTCAAACGGCCCTTGCTATTTTGCTTGGAGAGGAAACCTCCTTAGCGGCATAAATAGCAACACTTTCTCTCCTGGCTGAAATCAGCTTTGGAATAAATCTTTATCAAATTGTCTTTTCATTTCTGACTGAGCTTCCACCAATTTTTCTTCAGCAAAACTTGGCGCTTCTCAGCTTTGGAATGAATCTTTATCAAATTGTCTTTTCATTTCTGACTGAGCTTTCACCAAGTTTTCTTTAGCAAAACTTGGGCGCTTCTCAGTCTGTTCTTCACTTTTACTATATATTCACTGAGAATAACTGAATCATGTTCATTTACCCAACTTTCTTGTAGCAGTTTTAGTGGTCCTCTGATATCTCATTCAAATAACAATTCGTAAGGTGAATGTCCGAGACTCTCCTGTTTAATACTTCTGATAGCATATATTTCATATGAATTGAAAGACAATTCAGATCATTAAATGTACTTTCTTGTTGTTGATTCACCTGGAACACTTGACGGAATAAAAATATCTGTCTGGGAAAAAGCTAAGTTTACATTTCACATCAGATTACTCTTATTTTTGAAGATTGTGTATTTTTTTAATACATTCGACAGTCATATGCCCCGGTTTCTTGCAATGGAAACAATGAATATTGCTCTTTTGAGCAGACTGTGAACCACTGAATCCTGATTCTGGTCTAACAGGATTACTGGAAATACTGTTCACCTGCCCAGATACTGATTTACCACTCTGATGAGGAACATACGGGACAGGTTTGGCAGAAAACTGAGTTTTCTTAGGAAGATGAATGAAGCTTTAATTCTCATCTAGAATTGCAGCTCTATGATGTTCCGTTACTTCTTTCTTACATAAATATGTACGGACTTCGGGACTCACTTCTCTTAAGTACTGCTCAAGTGCAATTAGTCCAAGCACCTCATCAAATGTACTTACTTTACTGGTAGATATCCATCTATCTTTGAGCTTTCTCACTACATGAGCATACTCAATGAAAGTCTGGCTGGGTTCTTTCATAGGGTTTCTGAACGTTAATCTTTGAGCCTGGCCAGTTAATTCATAACAGTTCAGTATGGCTTCCTTAAGTACTGTATAGTTAGATCACAGAGAAACAGACAAAGAAAAGTAAGTAGAGTGACCTTTACCTTTTAGGGCTGTCTGAATTAACAACGGCCAATAATCACTAAGCCACTTTAAAGGATTTGAAATGATATCATATTGTTGAAATAATTAATCTGGATCCTCTTCATCAAAGGAAGGTACTAATTTCACATTCTTACACAAGTCAAACTAGGGTTCTCTCTGATCATATTCATCTCCACCCATTAATTGAGATAAGTCAACTGACATTCTTTTTCCCTTTCTCTAACTTTAAGCCTTTCTCTTTCCACTTCCAACTCAAGAGATCGGACAGCCTTATCTTCATAGCCTTCCTGTCTCACACAAGACTAAAGCATCTTTATCAAGAACTTTGCTGTTAACTAACTTCCGTAACGCAGCATTTTTCACCTCCACTTACCTCCAGTATGATTTTATCACTACTTGGTAGTCACTAGCTAGTCTACCGAATCGGTTTTACTTATTTTCCATGTCTGCAATAATTCAACAGATGGGTTGAAAATGAATTATTTCACATTGAGCTCCTTGTTAATAGCTTCACCAAAAAAGTTCACATACACGATGC
Source organism: Scylla paramamosain (assembly GCF_035594125.1). NCBI lineage: Eukaryota > Metazoa > Arthropoda > Malacostraca > Decapoda > Portunidae > Scylla > Scylla paramamosain. The sequence continues at coordinate 26,942,392 of NC_087152.1, read as the reverse complement.
AAGTTAAATGTGAAACAAATTAAAGGTAGATAGTTATAACTTCATAATCATTAAGAGTCAGAAATTCAACATGTACCATAATCCAAATAATTAGCCATAAAGGCTCCAAGTCTTTAACTATTAATATTCAGCCATAGTAGTTAACAACAGGTAATCGACAGCAGCAACCAACCATACTAACCCCCAGGATAACACCCGGATAGGCCCCCATTATCTGTTACGCCATCACTCCTCCAGCAAGGTAAGAGGCGAGGGTGGACTGTGTATTGCGCACAGACACGAAACCAGACAAAATCTTTCCCTAGGTTCGGCTCACACTTCAACACTCATTATTTCAGTAAGACTCAGGAGATAATACAAAAACGTGAGCTTTTTGTGTAACTAGATGTATAGAGAACACTTACGAGTACATCTAATATCCTTAACCTAATATATGGAAAAAAACACAAAACACTATCACCATTACTCGCGATTCATGAAGTCACGCCTAAAACTGGTATCACCAACTGCCAACAGGCTGCACAGATACAACTTAAGTAAAACAATTTACCACCAATACCAATGAGCATATTATGTACTAAAACGTAAAAAGTATGGATAACATCTTATATAGGAAAACAAATTAACATTATCAAAAACGTATATATATATATATATATATATATATATATATATATATATATATATATATATATATATATATATATATATATATATATATATATATATATATATATATATATATATATATATATATATATATATATATATATATTTTTTTTTATGTAAGAAGGACACTGGCCAAGGGCAACAAAAATCAATAAAAAAAAAATGCCCACTGAAATGCCAGTCCCGTAAAAGGGTCAAGGCAGTGGTCAAAAATTGGTGGATAAGTGTCTTGAAACCTCCCTCTTGAAGGAATTCAAGTCATAGGAAGGTGGAAATACAGGAGCAGGCAGGAAGTTCCAGAGTTTACCAGAGAAAGGGAGGAATGATTGAGAATACTGGTTAACTCTTGCGTTAGAGAGGTGGACAGAATAGGGGTGAGAGAAAGAAGAAAGTCTTGTGCAGCGAGGCCGCGGAAGGAGGGGAGGCATGCAGTTAGCAAGATCAGAAGAGCAGTTAGCATGAAAATAGCGGTAGAAGACAGCTAGATATGCAACATTGCGGCGGTGAGAGAGAGGCTGAAGGCAGTCAGTTAGAGGAGAGGAGTTGATGAGACGAAAAGCTTTTGATTCCACCCTGTCTAGAAGAGCAGTATGAGTGGAACCCCCCCAGACATGTGAAGCATACTCCATACATGGCCGGATAAGTTAGCAGCTGGGGGAGTGAGAAAAACTGGCAGAGACGTCTCAGTACGCCTAACTTCATAGAAGCTGTTAGCTAGAGATGAGATGTGAAGTTTCTAGTTCAGATTATAAGTAAAGGACAGACCAAGGATGTTCAGTGTAGAAGAGGGGGACAGTTGAGTGTCATTGAAGAAGAGGGGATAGTTGTCTGGAAGGTTGTGTCGAGTTGATAGAAGGAGGAATTGAGTTTTGAGGCATTGAACAATAACAAGTTTGCTCTATCCCAATCAGAAATTTTAGAAAGATCAGAAGTCAAGCGTTATGTGGCTTCCCTGCGTGCTATGTTTACCTCCTGAAGGGTAAAAAGACGTGGAAAAGTGCAGGGTGGTATCATCAGCGTAGGAGTGGATAGGACAAGAATTTTGGTTTTGAAGATCATTAATGAATAATAAGAAGAGAGTTGGTGACAGGACAGAACCCTGAGGAACACCACTGTTAATAGATTTAGGAGAAGAACAGTGACCGTCTACCACAGCAGCAATAGAACGGTCAGAAAGGAAACTTGAGATGAAGTTACAGAGAGAAGGATAGAAACCGTAGGAGGGTAGTTTGGAAATCAAAGCTTTGTGCCAGACTCTATCAAAAGCTTTTGATATGTCCAAGGCAACAGCAAAAGTTTCACCAAAATCTCTAAAAGAGGATGACCAAGACTCAGTAAGGAAAGCCAGAAGATCACCAGTAGAGCGGCCTTGACGGAACCCATACTGGCGATCAGATAGAAGGTTGTGAAGTGATAGATGTTTAAGAATCTTCCTGTTGAGGATAGACTAAAAAACTTTAGATAGGCAGGAAATTAAAGCAATAGTACGGTAGTTTGAGGGATTAGAACGGTCACCCTTCTTAGGAACAGGTTGAATGTAGGCAAACTTCCAGCAAGAAGGAAAGGTAGATGTTGACAGACAGAGCTGAAAGAGTTTGACTAGGCAAGGTGCAAGCACGGAGGAACAGTTTCGGAGAACAATAGGAAGGACCCCATCAGGTCCATAAGCCTTCCGAGGGTTTAGGCCAGCGAGGGCATGGAAAACATCATTGCGAAGAATTTTGATACGTGGCATGAAGTAGTCAGAGGGTGGAAGAGAGGGAGGAACAAGCCCAGAATCGTCCAAGGTAAAGTTTTTAGCAAAGGTTTGAGCAAAGAGTTCAGCTTTAGAAATAGATGTGATAGCAGTGGTGCCATCTGGTTGAAGTAGAGGAGGGAAAGAAGAAGAAGCAAAGTTATTGGAGATATTTTTGGCTAGATGCCAGAAATCACGAGGGAAATTAGATCTTGAAAGGTTTTGATATTTTCTATTAATGAAGGAGTTTTTGGCTAGTTGGAGAACAGACTTGGCATGGTTCCGGGCAGAAATATAAAGTGCATGAGATTCTGGTGATGGAAGGCTTAAGTACCTTTTGTGGGCCACCTCTCTATCATGTATAGCACGAGAACAAGCTGTGTTAAACCAAGGTTTAGAATGTTTAGGACGAGAAAAAGAGTGAGGAATGTACGCCTCCATGTCAGACACTATCACCTCTGTTATGCGCTCAGCACACAAAGACGGGTCTCTGACACGGAAGCAGTAGTCATTCCAAGGAAAATCAGCAAAATACCTCCTCAGGTCCCCCCAACTGGCAGAAGCAAAACGCCAGAGGCACCTTCGCTTAGGGGATCCTGAGGAGGGATTGGAGTGATCGGACAAGATAAAGATATGAGATTGTGATCAGAGGAGCCCAACGGAGAAGAAAGGGTGACAGCATAAGCAGAAGGATTAGAGGTCAGGAAAAGGTCAAGAATGTTGGGCGTATCTCCAAGACGGTCAGGAATGCGAGTATGGTGTTGCACCAATTGCTCTAGGTCATGGAGGATAGCAAAGTTGTAGGCTAGTTCACCAGGATGGTCAGTGAAGGGAGAGGAAAGCCAAAGCTGGTGGTGAACATTGAAATCTCCAAGAATGGAGATCTCTGCAAAAGGGAAGAGAGTCAGAATGTGCTCCACTTTGGAAGTTAAGTAGTCAAAGAATTTCTTATAGTCAGAGGAGTTAGGAGAAAGGTATACAGCACAGATAAATTTAGTATGAGAGTGACTCTGTAGTCGTAGCCAAATGGTGGAAAACTCGGAAGATTCAAGAGCGTTTTATATATATATATATATATATATATATATATATATATATATATATATATATATATATATATATATATATATATATATATATATATATATATATATATATATATATATATATATATATATATATATATATATATATATATATATATATATATATATATATATATATATATATAATGCCCTTTTCGGAGGTACAGATAAACATTACGAAAAAACGTGTTTTTCAGTGTTTTTGAGATTGTTAGGTATCAAAACACCAATATGCATATAAAACACCGTATATGGAATAACTACACAGTATTACAAGAAACGTGTCATTTGAGTGTTTATAAGCATATTAGGCCCCAAAACGCTAAAAAAAACAAAAAAAACATGGAAAACATCCTATACATGAAAAAAAAAATTATGAAATGAAAAATGAAAAAAATACATGAAAAATGTATTTTATTTGTTTTTTAGGTACCAAATCACTAAAAATGCATGCAAGGTTATCAGTGTGTGAAAAAGAAAACATATTAATAAAAACATGTATTATGAGGTACGAAAACGCTAAGAATGATAATTACTATTCTATATGGAGAAACAGAACGACATTAGGAAAAAAAAAAGGTATATCGTGATTGTTTACCATCATTATTCGGACCAGAATGCCAAAGTAGATACAAAGCACACTCCTCCATATAGCATTTTTCATTTAGAAGAATAACAACATTGATAAAAAAAAAAAAAAAATGTGTAATATGAGTGTTTTTGGGCTTCTCTGGTACGAAAATGCGAAAGTGCAAGGAAAACACCCTATATGGGAAAATAAAAGAAAATTACCAAAATCGTGTCTTTTGGCTATTTTTCGGCTTCTTACGTACCAAAACGGTAAAAAGCATAGAAAAGATGAAAATTTAATAAAAAAATTACTTAGTGATCTTTAAGTTTTTACGTACAAAAAACTCTGAAAAGCATACAAAACATCCTTTCTGAAAAAAAAAAAAAAACAGATCAGTATTACCAAAAACGTATGTTTTGAGAGTTTTTTGTTAAGTACCAAAACGTGTCTTGTTAAGTACCAAAACGTTAAAATATATGCAAAGTACCCTATATAAGGTAAAGGGATGAGATTACCAGAAACGTGTCACCACTTATAGGGAAAGAAATTAACATTATCGAAAATATGTATTTTGGGTGTATTTTTGCTCGTTAGATACTAAAACGGTAAAATGAATGCAAAATACCCAATATGGAAAACGAAAAAAAAAAAATAATAAATAAATAAACAAACAGAAACGTGTATTATTAACTTCTTTTTCTTTTCAGCCAAAACGCTAAAACACATGAATAGCACTCTCTCTGGAGAAACAGAACATTACCAAAAACGTTTATTTGTCCCGAACAAAATGTTAGGCACAAAAAACGGCATATTTAGTTTAAAACACCATAAAAGAAGAATTAGATCATCAATGCTGAAAACGGGTAATATGAGTGTATTTGAGATTATTATTCACCAAAACGAAAAAAAAAAAAAAAGTTGCAAAGTACCCATTATGGGAAACGAAACGATATTAACAGAAACGTGTAATATGAGTTTTTTTTTCTCCTTCGTAGATTAAAAAAAAAAACGGTAAAAAACATAATTCCACTTTACATGGATAAACAAAACATTACCTAAAACGTGTATTATGAACGATTACCACCATGATAGGGACAAAAACGAAAAATAATCCATACAAAATAGCCTATAAGAAGAATCATGACAGCAATGCTAAAAACGTGTAATATGAGTTTTTTTTTTTTTACTTGTTAAGTACCAAAATACTAAACTATATGCAAAGCACATTTTGGGAAAAGAAAACAGTATTACAAAAAAAATAACATGTGTTTTGTGTGTTTTCAGCTTCTTAGATAAGTTATAATAATAAAAAAAAGCTAAGTGTTTTTGAGCTTCTTTCATATATATATATATATATATATATATATATATATATATATATATATATATATATATATATATATATATATATATATATATATATATATATATATATATATATATATATATATATATATATATTAAAGTAGTTGGGAAATTGCCATGGGGGTCGCCTATCCTGAAATGGCCTGCCACCCAGGTCGCCATTGCATGGCGACCTGGGTGGCAAGGCCATTTCAGGATAGACAACCCCCATGGCAATTACCCGGAGTGGCGATCCATTTCAGGATGGAGACCCTGGCTGTAAATAGGGTATTGGGGGATGGGAGAGGGGGGGGAGGGGGAAGGGGGGGAGGGGGGGATGGGGATCCCACCCCCACCCCCAGGAGCGACTCTGATGGCATGCCATATTGCGAGTGTGGACCTTATCAAGTTGCAATGGGGAAACCTGACAGCAATTTTCCGTAGACTTCAGTGGCAGTCCATTTCAGGATGGAGACCCAGGCTTGGGAAAGGGGAGGGTGGTGATTCACGACGGGAACACCAAGGGGGGGGAAGGGGGGAGCGGGACGGTGACGGCGACACTGACGGAGAGGTGGGGGGCGTGCATCCTTATCCTTCGGCGACGATGGAATGACTAAATGAATCAATGATGGTGGGTGGAAAATAATTGAGTGAAAGGGGGGGGGGAGGGGGGGGGGTGGACTGGCGGCCAGACGTGGAAGCCGCCCACACACACGCGTGGTTAGGGGGCTGTGACGGCAATGCCGTGTAGGTCGCCCTTTCACCCTTTCATTCACGGGAATCCTGGAGGGTGGGATGACTGAGTGTTGCCATCACGCGTTCCCTCCGACATCTCAATACGTCCCCTATGGTCAAGGTCGTCGCGACTGCCCCACGAGATCCCGTTACCTGTCCATCCTTTTTACCTGGAGAATGCGTCTGTGACGGCCTGGGCGGAGCGGCGGCCTCTTCCACTTTCACCGACCACCAGCGGCATGGCTGACGTAATACTTATGTCGGATGGCGGCCTTATTATTATCATTATTATTATTATTATTATTATTATTATTATTATTATTATTACTATTATTATTATTATTATTATTATAGCTGACACGTGCTCCCTCCGATATCTCAGTACATTCCCCCTATGGTCAAGGTCGTCGCGACTATCCACGCTGTACCGCTATAATCTCCAGTCTGTCGACGTATATATGTCATGAAAAAGTAAAGTTTAAAGTCAGTCTGTTAGTTGACAGGGTTTAAAAAACATGTCGTTGAGAGATAGTGACGATATATACGTATACCTATCTTCTCTTGCAGGTGGTAGGTCATTTCCCAAAAACACAACAACAGAATTTGAAAACAGAATCTTACCCATTCATTTAGACACCGGCAGGGATTATGAAGTCGGCCTGTGTAATATTTTATTCCCTAAATATTTCTACTGCATTACGGAAGGGGATCCAAATTCCAGTATATCGTTCTATGGTCGGGTTAAGTAGTCAGACTTTGATATGTATGAATATAATATGTATACCTATCTACCGGAAAGGAATATCATCTCCAATTTTACCGATAAGAACATACCGGCCATAACTAAGGCGATTAATGGACAGATAGTGAGAGAACTTCAAGCAATCTTGAATGACTCCTTTAAGATCTACTTCCCTTACTCGGATATCATTTATTATGACCACGACTTGGAGCGGGTCGTTGTGAATAACGCGATTGTCCCTCCTAATGACGATCGTATTTACAGTGATATAAGTATAAAATTTGCATCGCATATAGCTCGCATTCTGGGTTTCAATCCAAATTTTCGCTACACCGTCTACTTTCAAAGATCTGGCGACGTCATTTCATCTTCCAGCGCGAGCGAAGCTTCCTCCTCATTACCCATAAAATTATTCGCTCAATACGTACCGCGAGCTGATGCAGGGACGGATTATATGTACGTTTATACCGACATCATTTCCCTCTCGCGATTTGGTAACCAACTAGTTAATATATTAGACGTCATACCACTCCCCGGCGACAGCACCAGTAAAGGTGCGAATTCAATTACGTATAAACCACTTTCTGTATCAACTATAGAGAGTGTGGCCATCAAAATTGCTAATCAAAGAGGCAAACCTATTCAGTTTGAAGAAGTTAACTTTGCGTCTCGGACGTAAAGTTTTGAAGAGAATCGATCAAGGTGGGATAATGGGTGGAGTGGAGGATAATGAAACAGGCAGGTGTTGCCTACTTCCGAGACAAGTCACGCGCCTCGCGACCATCTGCGCGGGAAGCTTCAGTGTTTCCCCGCGCGGCATGGCGGCCGGGACGAAAGTGTTGACAATGTTATAGAAAAAAAAAGAAAAGAAAAATGGGTGTTCACTGTGGAACAGCAGAGGCGCGGCTTTTATGTGAAGTGTGTGGGAGATGGCGCACTAATCCATCCTGCCCCTCATGTGTGGAAGACCAGTGTGATTTATGCGTGCGGTGTGGACTTCTGTTTCCACATCCACCACCAGAACACACCTGCGAAGTTGGCAATCCTGCTTCTTCTGGTAAGCATTATTACTTATTTTGGCGGGAATGTATAATAATAAAGATGAAATGACTGTCAATCTCTACAAGTTTGAACTCTGAGCACATCTTCCTGTACAGGCTCACACTCGATTGAGGTTGGGCAGAACGGCGGCGTAGAAGGCGCACGTCTGCGGGCGTCACAAGGCGGCATTCCACGCGGAGGCGGGGGAAGAGGTGAGAAAAAAAAAAAAATACTACAAATAATAAACCAATAAATACGGTGCCGCCGCCACTACTAATATTCTTTTTTTAAGACTCGCCACGGCCGGGACCGAGTGGATTATCGGGGAACGTATTCAATTCTTCCAAGACTTCAAGTCCTTCACTACCTACACAAGGTAAATATCAATTCAATAATGATAATAATAATAATAATAATAATAATAATAATAATAATAATAATAAACTGTCGCTGCTACTTCTATTCTTTTCTTCCCAGACACGCCACAAGCGGAGTCGGACCACGATGAGCGCAGCATGGCAGGAGAGTCGGCGGATGCAGACCTTGACGAGCGCGGGATGCCGGAAGAGCCGCGGTTAATTGACTCGAGGGAAAATTTTATGAGGAGCTTCACCAGACATCAATATGACATACCTGATCATGTAAGCAGAGATCCACTCGGTCTACTTACCGAATACAGGGAGTTCTTTATACGGGAAATTAGATCATATTTCACGTCGCACGGCTCGCCATTTCCCCCTACCCTGAAGATATTTTCACACATTTCTCTGTTACTAGTGAAATTCTCTACCTTAGGCGAGGATGAACATCGAGTCATTCATATTGCTTTTAGAGCACGACTGATCACCTATCAAGATGTGCCTGACCTTGTTGATTTATGGATCCATCAGCTGAACAGTCGGCTGGAAAGCCTTACCAGCGAGACTGAAGGATCTGGTTTTATCATTTCAAGAGTGCAGAATTTTTTCATTAACTATTGCTTACACGTCGCATGTAGTGGCATAGGAGATTATGTTGCTTATCCTTAAGGCGTGCGAGGTGGGAATGAAATTTTCAATCCTGATGGCCGACATTCATCCTGTGTTATTCAGTGTTTGGCGGCTTTCAGACTTCATGCTCGAGGTGTACCTTGGAAAAGAATTCCAAAAATATTACGGAGACGGCATGGCGGAGAGAAATACGTCACGCGCGGAAAAGTAGACAGTCCAGTGACTTGGGAGAACTTGAGTCAATTAGAAAGGTTAAATTGTCTGTCTCTAGACGTTTATACACTGACAAAAAGCGGTGAGATATACTATTTAACATTATCAAGAAAAGGCTCGCGGAAGTATAAAACTGTAGTCTCACTCCTTTTACTAGGCGGAAGACATATGACGCTCATTAAAGACGTGGAGAAGTTGCACCGGAAATTGACGAGAAGCTGTCCCACCCCAGAGGGTTATCAGTTTTGCAAAATATGTTTCAGCTCAGTTCCCAAGTCTGTCAGTTTGAGCGATCACGAGTGTCACTGCGACTTCACTCAAACTCTTCTCTTTCCAGGTGACGGTGAAAAAGTAAAATTTAAAAATTTTGCCTACACCTATCAGCCTGCATACTTAGCATTTTTTGATTTTGAAACTATGATGAAACCTAAGGAGAATAGGAGTGTGATAGCTGAACATGACCCAATTGGATACTCGTATCTCATCATCAATAGGCATGGAGATGTCGTGGAAAAGAGAAGTTATTTCGGTGAAGATCCCGTGAATAATTTCATTGATAGCCTATCCAATGCTAGGGGAATCATCAAGGAAAGTGTAGTTAGCTATCCAATTAGCATGTCTGCGGAGGATGAAGACCACTTCAAACGTCAGCGTCACTGCGAGCTCTGCCATCAACCCTTTAATGTGAAAACCCCACCTCATAAACATCACGACCACTCATTACCACAAAATAATTACAAGGGGGCATTGTGCGCGCGATGCAACCTCCAGTGTCGTGACATGAGGAAATATCTCATCACTCTGGCACATAATATGAGCTTTGACGTCTCCTTAATCATAAAAGACCTTCACTTGCCAGAGTCGCACGTGGACATCCTTGCCAAGTCAGAATCGCATTTATTGAAAGTAAGGATTAAGGAATTGCAGTTTCAGGACACGCTTTCCATTATTAATGCCGGCCTCGGTCATCTCGCTCAGAGTCACGTGCAGGCGGGCTATAGCACGCGTTACGCCCAGGAAATGGTGAATTACCTCCCCGAGGATGTAAGGCGTGTAATTTGCACTCAAAAACAGTTTCTTTGTTATGAGTACATCACCGACCTTGGCCGCTTAGAAGATCGACAATTGCCACCTCGCGAGGCATTTTATGACACGCTCAAGGGGAAGGCTCTGTCACCTGGAGAATATGAACACGCTCAAAGCGTGTGGAGTATGACATCCTGCCAGACTTTAGGCGATTACATAAGACTGTATTGTGAGATTGATGTGGGATTATTAGCCGACACATATCTCAAATATAGATCATACCTGCATGAATTTTATGGGCTGGACGTGGCACATTACGTGTCACTGTATTCTTATGCTTATGACGCTTTTTTAAAGTCGACAGGCGTTCAACTTGATCCACCTTACGACCCTAACATGTATCACCTGATCAAAAGAAATGTACGAGGAGGCTTTGTAACTTGCGTCAGGCCACACCTGCAGTCAAACCACGAACCCGACGGTGGACCCGGCACCTATGTGTTTTATCTGGACTATAATTCATTATATGCAAGCGTTATGTGTTTCCCCCTGCCTATGGACGACATCAAAAAACTTTCGCAGTCAGAGATGGATGATTTTTTTGAAGTTGGCATCCAGAATCATGCGACAGATGGTGACGTCGGTTACTGGCTGCATTTGGACAGCTGTGACGTTTCCCCCGACGTGGCTCGGATCACGGACGAGTTCCCTCTGTGCCTCGCACACATGACTATTACAGAAGATGACATCTCGCCGTACAGTAAAAGACTGTTAGAAGCTGAGGGTCGTAAGCTGGGGAGGAAAAATCGTAAACTCGTGGCCAGTCATAAGGGACTGAAAGATCATCTCATCAGTCTGGAATTGCTGCAACTTTTACTCTCACTTGGACTGGAAATACAATGTGTTCATGCTATATATAGCTTCAGACAGGCTCCATACCTGAAACCTTTCATAGAAAGGAACGTCGCCATTAAAAATCGCATTTGCAAACTGATGTTAAACGCAGTTTATGGTAGATCCATGTTATCTGAAGTGAAGTATGGCCTCCAACAGAAATTAGTGACAAAAAGAAAGTCTTTCCTGAAGTATGCAAGAAATCCATCCTTTAAAAGGGTCTACCAATTAGGCGAGGACCGAGTCATATGTGTCAACAGTAAGAATACGATTAAAATCAGGCAGCCAAATTACTTGGGATACCATATTTTAGAAGTGGCAAAGAAGTACATGTACAACTAATTATGGGGAGAGAGCTAAATTAGCTTATGAAGATACTGACAGTTTCATTTTCAGTCTGCACATACCTACAAACTTAAATGATGAACTGAAACATGGACCCATGGCAAATTTTCTCGACACCAGTAACTTTGCTTCAGATCACCCGTGTTTTAATGGGGAGCGGAAGGGTCAACTAGGCTTGCTGAAATCTGAAACCGGATCCACGCTCATCAAAGAGGCGATTATATTAAAGCCAAAGATGTATTCACTGCTGTTGGAAGATGACAAGCAAGTATCTCGAGGTAAAGGCATTCCAACTCACCTTCAGCAAAATATATTGCATCAGCAGTATAGGGAAACACTTAATAATGTCGCATGTGGGATGGTAGATTGCTATAATATCAGGAATGTGAAAGGACAAATTTGTACCACTCGTATGCGAAAGCGTACGTTGTCACATTTTGACGACAAGCGCTTTCACGTCGATGGCTATACCTCAAGGGCGTATTATCACCCCGACAATGATCCGCGGGAAAGAGATGTGGAGAATGAGATGGAAGAGGAGGTGGCGGTGGATGTGGGGGAGGTGGAGGTGGATGAGGAAGAGGAGGAGGAGGAGGAGGAGGAAAAGGAAGAGGGGGATGGGGAGGGGGAGGATGGGATAATGAGTGGTCTGTGGCGTGATCGGGAAAGACTTTCCACGACATTATTCACATCGTGATTAAGGGGTAGAGAAAGAGGGGACGCAGCTGCTAGCAGCTGCCCTTCATGTAATGTAAAAAAAAAACATTTGCACTGACCACGTAGGCTAAGGAAGAGGGGGAGGTGAAGGATGGGTTAATGAGTGGGCTGTGACGTGATCGGGAGTGGCATTCCATGACATTACGTCATAATTAAGGGTTGAGAGAGACTGCGGCCGCTAGCAGCTGCCATTCATGTAATGTAAGAACATTTGTTTTGAGTGTGGGGTTAAGGAGAGGAATGAAGGGGATTTGTTCATGTACTGTAAGAACATTTGTACTGTCCACGTGGGATAAGGAGGATGAGGAGGAGGAGGCGGAAGAAGAGGAGGTAATGTAAGAACATTTGTACTTTGGTAGGTTAATGAGAGGGAGGAGGAGGCTGAGGAAGAGGTGTGGGTCGGGGGGAGATCCACGTCATAATTAGAAGGCAGGGATGAGGATGCAGCTGGGAGTTTAGTTATGCTGTTACCTACATGGCCATGTAAATAAAGGTTAAGCAATAAATACTGTAAACATATCGTAGCGTCTTTTAGTAACCCTCTGAACTTAACATGGACAAGACATTTAGCGAAGAGATGCTGAATCTCTTCAGATATCCTGCACGCATAATTATTGCAGGTTATACAAATTCCGGCAAAACACACCTCTGCAATAAAATTATAGAGAAATATCAGCATGGATTTAACAGAATTATCATTTGTGGCGTCTCATCGCATTCGCTGCAGCAGAATTCCCCTTTTCAAGATAAGGTCGAAGTGCATGAGAAAATTATTGATCCCGTGATGGATGATGACAGTCCATACGCCGACCCGCAAACGCACACACTCCTGATATTAGATGACAATTTTCTCACGGCTGGCAATTCTCAAACGATAGCAGAGGCGTTCACCAAAGGGAGACATAAAAATTTGTCAGTTATAATGATAGCACAGAATGTCTTTTTCCCCGGAAAGTATGCTAGAACGATAACTTTAAATGCCTCACATTACATTCTTGTGAAAAACAGAGATATATATCAAATTGAATGTCTGGGCAGGCAACTTTATGGAAGGGAGCGCGCCAAACACTTTGTGGAAATTTATAAAAATGTCGTGCTTAGACGAGATCACGGTTATTTGTTGTGTGATTTATCCCCGAACGCACCCGAAGAAATTCAACTGCGCACGAATATTGTGGATGAGCCACCCTGTGAGAAAGTCTATCTGCTATGAACGCCGTTTTGGACGAACTTTACCGGGATATGACGAATCCTGCGGCTTTAGGAGGTGTGCAAGCACTCTACAGAGAGGGGAAGAAAAGGGATAAGAATCTAACACTCCGCGATGTAAGGGCATTTCTGCAGGGCAACCGCACTTATACGCTTCACAAGCCGACGCTGAAACGTTTTCCGCGACGAAAAATTCTCGCTCCTAAACCGTCTGTCATTTTAACTTGCGATTTGGCTGATTTTGCGAGGCTGCACAGACACAATGGCGGCGTCCGATACGTCATGTTTTGCCTGGACGCCTTCAGCAGGTACTTGAAAGTGGCAACGCTGACAAGTAAATCCGGACGCAGTAGCCTGCAAGTGCTGAAAAAAGATCTAGAGTCGGGGAGTTTTACAGGCGTGTCGCGTCTTTTTACCAATCAGGGATCCGAATTTTATAATCAAGCAGTGAAAAAATATCTAACTTTGAAAGGTATTACCTTGTATTCCAATTACTCGCGTGAAACAAAGGCGAGTTTGGCAGAAAGGGTCATCCGAACCATAAAGACAAAAATATATAAATATCTCACGCAGAACAATACACTGACGTATATTAACGTCTTGCCCACCCTAATAAACACGTACAATCACACCCCACACCGCGGTTTGGGCGGCAACCAAACGCCGGCTCAGGTTCACCGCCTCCGCGAGCTGTCACAAGTCAGGAAGCAATTTAAACGAATGTATTTAAATCGGCCAAGGGGAAAGAAAGTTGTCAGTCATAAATTAGACGTGGGAGACATTGTACGCTTGCAACGTGCTTCCCGAACGCGATTTAAATTCAATAAGGGTTATACCGTCAACAATACCGAGGAGCTTTTTAAGATAAGTCGTGTGGACTACTCACATAAAATCCCTATTTATTTCATAAGGGATTTGGCGGGGGAGGACGTGACCGGCGCTTTCTACAGGGAAGAATTAATCAAGTCCTCTCTTCCTTCACATTACCAGGTCGATATATTACGATCGAAGGTCGAGCGAGGTAAGAGAAAGTACTTCGTCCACTGGCGTGGATATCCAGATAAATTTGACAGCTGGATAGATGCGGACGACTTAGTATAAGATATGGATGAGGAAAAACCATTGATATTGAAGTACAAGGATTTGGTTTTCCTCCTCTCGCACGTCACCCCTAAATTGCGGAAGCAGGTCTTGCAAAGTTTGAATAAGCGCGAAGTCAATTGCATCTCGGAAATATTCGCCAACTTTTTGAAGAAACGCCTGACGGACGACGATACCATCATTAACCGTCTGAAAAAATTCAAGAGTGATATTCGCACTGTAGCCTTGAAGAAGACGCCCGTGTACAAGAAGAAGGCCATTCTAATCTCCAAACAAGGTGGCAGCATATTGGCCGCGTTACTCCCGATAGCCGTGTCGGCAATAACAAGTTTACTACAGAGATGAAAGAATATTGTTTAGTTCCCGTCTCAGTTGCGAGAGGTGTAAGTTTAAACCGACCGACAGCGCAACTCAGCACCGATTCAATCCACCGTCAATCCACCCTTGGATGATTTGATTCGAGTTGCCGTTCCTCCTTCCTTTAGAGAATATGGTTTATCTCTCTTGAAATTATTGGAGGATAAACCTGGGATTTCATGGGATGAGCGTGGTAACTTACTTCCACCATTTTCTGGCATAAGCGTATTTGATCTCATACGAGTACTCGGTCACGAAAAGGGGGTCGCGAAAAGACTTTCACCCGATAAGCGTCCATTATTATCACTGCTACTTCGCATGGCGCAACTCCCCGCTGATGCCATCAGAAATACGACTCAACGAAGTAAACTGATAGGTGGCGGGGTCGGTGACATCTGGGAAGCATATTAAATGAGAAAGCTCCCCATCTTACTCTGTAAACGAGTAAGTACATCAATAATACATGAGAGCACGTGTTAGGCGCGTCAGGGGTGCAGGCCCACGGATGGATAATTGATGAGGGATATGGTCAAAAAAAGGTTCGCCCCCCCCATTACCCTAATCCCCTAATCCCTAATCCTAAATCCCCATCCCCTAATAAATAATACGTTCCCCACCCTCCAGCCCTTCCCACAAAGGAAAAAAAATAACACCTGCGTCAATTTGAATGAATAAATTCTACTATGCAGGAGGTGTAATATCGACCAATACGTGCGAATAAAGGTCTGCGATGTCACATTTCCCCCTCACTCCCCTCACAGAGGGTTCAACGTGTGGATCAGCCCTCCAATTACTCGTCAAGATGAAGGTGGTCGAGGGCAAGCTGACCGATGGCATCTTCCGCGACCGCCGCTGTTATATCATTTACTCAGTAAATGCTGTCTCCAAAGAACCGAGTGGGATTGCGCGGGATCTCAAAACGATTTACCCATACGAGAATACACATGCAGCTAGAAAGAGACTCTACTCGCTTCATCGGGCCACGGCAGACACGAGAGATGACCCAGGACGTATCATTATCCACGCGCCTCCCACAGGAAGCGTAAATCTCCCTCACCTGGTGGCCTGCGTGACTCAGTATGGTTGGGGCGAGGCCGTCGAGGGTAACGAGAAGGCGCGACAGGCAATCGCGACGTCGAAGGATTTGCCTGACGTGGAAGGACTCAAGATGGATATAAGCGTGAATCGACGCCAACACTTCCAGAATTGCCTGAAAAAGATTGCCCTGCTAGCCATGGCGAACGCTGAAGTAGAGCAAATTATTATCCCGGAAGGACTGGGATGTAGAGGTCGCTGCCAGGATGAGTGGAGGAATAATTACCTGCCTATGGTGGAAGGGCTGGCGCAGCGACTTCAACCTTTTGGAGTTGAAACTATTCTGGTGAGGAAGTCTGAATAACTATATCATGTAAATTTTAAAATAAAGTTGATGTGTGTTTGACGAATCGAGTATGAATGTATTCCTTAATTGGGGTGACTGTTATTATATATTTTGGTCATGGCGGGAGCGGAGCATTATCTGTATTTGACGAGTCTGGACAACGCCAAAGACTGCGTATAAATCGCTCAGTAAACTATTATCGATTCGATTGCGAGTCAACTCGCGGATCAAGTTAGCCGAGTCATTCACTTTGGGAGGGTAAATCGATTACACTCTTGCTGCATATCAGACAGAAATAAATAGTCGGTGATTATGCTCGACGTCTTATTCATGACGTGACATCCATCATGACGAGAGCGTTCGCACCTCCAACTCGACTTGACCAATACGACTTGCTTTTTACGCAAAGCAAAGGTGGAGGTTTAGACGAAATCCGGGTTTTTATTCCACCCCATTCAAGAAGAGGTGGTGGCCTATTTTCCGTTTTGAGTGGATTTGCTAAAAGAGCAATTCCCTTTCTCATGCGCACTGTGGCACCCGAAGCGCTCCAAATGGGAAAAGGTTTATTAACAGATGTTTTAGAGGGGAAGCGACTTCGCGAATCATTAAGAAATAGAGGTGTTGCAACCGTGAAGGGCGTGGGGGAAAGGATAGTTCGAGGCGGACGAGTAATGAAAAAGAGGAAAGTTGGAGTCGGAAAAAAAAAAAAAAGAGAAAACCACCAACCAGGCAACTGAAAAGAAAGACTTGCTATAAAGCAGATATCTTCAATATTTAGCTTATTCGCGAAGATGACTCATTACGGACCGGATGTGCAGGGTGGAGCGACCTCCACCCCCCTGAGCAATTATCTGACGGCCGTGAGTGAGAACTTTCCGCGGGTGAATCGCTTGCATACCATCGAATCGTCAGTCGCTGCGAGGGGAAAGTTGGACGTTTTACCCGTTAATTTAGACGCAAATGCTAATAATCATGCGGGGATTAACGATCCTTACATTGAATTTAGACTGCCTGGTATTCCAGGACAATTTTTGGATCTATCAACGTCAATCAATGTCTCTAGAATTGCGGGTTAGCGCGACGAAGGCAGACGGTGCGCCACTAGACGATGACGATCACGTCGTTTTTAGTAATGGTTTGAATAATACGATGTTTAAGTCATGCACTTGCTATTTTAACGAACAGCTTGTGGAGTCATCCTCTTTGTTCAACTATCACGCCTTCATTAAAATGATTACAACAATCCCTCAGGATAAAATTGACTCTATCGGTCGCGTCGCCTTCTACCACCACGATTATGATGGATCAAAAGGCATAATCAATAAATTTGATGAAGACTATTTCACGGGAGGGAATAAAGATGAGAAGCAAATGATGAAAGATTGTAAAACGCACGGCATTTCGATGACTGTGCCTTTGTTTTCGGATATATCAAGTCTGGACGCTTATCTGCTTGACTCTGTTGATGTGAGAATTCGATTAGAATTGGCTAACAAAACATGGATTCTTAATTCACACCAAGATGCCAGCAGTTTCAAATTTAAGCTCGAGATGGCTAAGTTATGGGTTGACCGCGTCACGCCACATCCGCCCGCCTTAGAATCGTTAAATACCTCCTTGACTCGAAATCCAATGCAATACACTTTTAATAGAACGCTCAATAAAACGTATGTGTTAGCCGCCAATCAAACGTCTTTGATTGCCGAATTACCTTTTGCGCAAATCATACCTCAAAATTTGACCATGGCAATAGTTGATATGGACAGCTTACAAGGCGTAATTGATAAGAATGGTTTATATTTTCAACACGCCGATCTGTCACATGTACATATCACCGTGAACGGGGCGACCATTTATAACGTTCGCAGCTCTTTCCCGCATCACGCGTCAAAATTGTTTTACACGACCCTTGAGTCACTAGGATTGGACACACGTAATTCCCTAACATTTGATGCTTTTAATAAATGTCGGACAATATGTTTCTTTAACTTTATGACGGAGGACGTGCACTATGCCATCCCTCTGGATAAATCAGGAAATCTAAGAATTAATCTGTCTTTTGCTAAGGGACGTAATCACAACCGCGTCATAATGTTTTTCGCCGACACTACTGGCGTCATAGAAATTGATCATTATCGTCACGTTCGCTGCATTGTCCGCGCATAAGCCGTCATGAATGCACGTGAAATACAGGCCGGTCTAGCAGGCATCTTGGGCGATCGAGTTTATTTTTTAGGCTGTCACGACCATCGCCATGTGACAGATCTGATAAATCTTGCCAGAAAACAGGTGAAGCCATGCGTTTTCATTCTAAATACATTGAGTGACTCAAAGACCATGGGCCACTGGATTACTGTTTATCTTAATTTTCAAAGTCAGACCATAGGCTATTACGATAGCTATAACTTGCATCCCAAATACAATTCCGCTGTCTTACATCATTTTATGCAAACTTGTCCACATATGAAAATTAGCACATTAAATTATCGACTTCAGGGGTTGAATTCCCTCGTGTGTGGCATTTATTGCATGTTCTTTTCCCTTCTACTGAGTTGGCATACATTAAAACGTGCAATGTGCATTATTCACGCTACCTTCCAAAAGCATCAATATCTATATAATGATAAAAAAAATTACTCGTATGGCATACGTAATATTTCGTAATATGCCGCATTGCATGCCTACGTTTTGCCCAGCCGGCAGCCGGGCGAGATGTCGTAACATCTGTAAAGCGGTAATAAGGTAGATTGGGGGATGGGGTGGGTGGGAAAGGGGGTCAATATGGGGTAATTGCTGACGGATAAGCGTCACTTCGCCATCACCTCTCAACCCAGTCGGACGTCGAAGCCTCATCTCCAAGAATGGAGCAAGCTAACAAACGTTTCATCTTGAGAACTGCGGGTGAGTACGCCATTGCCTTGCACGGCATCTCACATCTTCACCATTGTAAATTACATTAACGTTCTTTGCCAATGAATAAGAAGAGGGAGAGTGGGAGGGGAAAATAAAAACTTTTCCATTGTTCTCATCGTTTTTTTTTTTTTTTTTTTTTCTTGTCTGTTACAGAACGCATCTCTTTCCGCTTTGATATCTATCTGGGCGATGCTGGGGGTAAGCGAAGCCGTGCTGACCATGAGGATGTCAATGTGGAGAAAATGTCAGAACCTGCAAAGAAGAAATTGATCTTTAGTGATGACGACATGTCGCCACTGCCGGCCAGCCCACCTCCTGACGCTCCATCAGGACAGGAGTCGCAACAGCAGCAGCCGGCATCTCAGTCGATTCCGCCACCTCAGGAGTCGCTGATGCCACCTCCGAACGAAACACAGCCGCGACGGTCAGATGAGTCGGCAGTAGGCGGCAAAGAGGGTCAGGAGGTGAAGAAGAAGTCGCAGGAAAACAGAAAAAAAAAAAAAATATTCCCCCTAACACGCCAGAGGACGACAGCACACCAAAACTTCCCGCTGCTCCAGCCGCTCCTCGTAAGAAGCTGGTTCCTAGAGTTATTAAAACTACGCCCGTCATTGACAGCGATGACGATGATCTCTTCGCCTTCAATTCGCAAATGTTTTGAATGAAAGAGATGTATTTGCCATAATAAGCAATGAGCTGTATTTGTCCTAATAAAAATAAAATGTCCCATCGACTCTGCATAACCTTTCTGATAATAATAATAATAATAATAATAATAATAATAATAATAATAATAATAATAAGGCGGCCATCCGGCATAAGTATTACGTCAGCCACGCCGCTGGTGGTCGGTGAAAGTGGAAGAGGCCGCCACTCCGCCCTGGCCGTCACAGACGCTTCCTCCAGGTAAAGAGGATGGACAGGTAACGGAACCTCGTGGGGCAGTCGCGACGACCTTGACCATAGGGGATGTATTGAGATGTCGGAGGGAACGCGTGATAGCAAGTCTCGCCACCCAGACTGTCCAGGATCCGCGCGGGCAACGAGCGCGTGACGTCCACGCGACGGCCCATTCTAAGCCCTCAACTTCCCGTTCCCGCCCAAAAAAAAAGAAAAAAAAAGCCTGCATGGCTCCTGGTGGCGTAAGGCCGCATGGGACCTGGCGGAGTCGCCCGCCACTTTCCTGACACGTGCGGGTCTCCCCCCACCCCATTCCCTTTCCGTCCGACCTTTGACCATCCAGCGGCGACGACCTTGGAATGTACTGAGGTTTTCGGAGGGAACACGCAATGGCAACATTCAGCCATCCCACCCTCCAGGATTCCCGTGAATGAAAGGGTGAAAGGGCGACCTACACGGCATTGCCGTCACAGCCCCCTAACCACGCGTGTGTGTGTGGGCGACTTCCACGTCTGGCCGCCAGTCCACCCCCTCCCCCCTTTCACTCAATTATTTTCCACCCACCATCATTGATTCATTTAGTCATTCCATCGTCGCCGAAGGATAAGGACGCACGCCCCCCCACCTCTCCGTCAGTGTCGCCGTCATATATATATATATATATATATATATATATATATATATATATATATATATATATATATATATATATATATATATATATATATATATATATATATATATATATAAATGCATACAAAACACCCTTTGTGGAGAGGTAGCAAAACATTACTGAAAATGTGTCTTTTGAGTGTTTTTGAACTTCTTAGGTATCAAAACGCCCAAATGCATGGAAAGCACCCGATATGGGGTAATATGACTATATAACAAGAAACGTCTTATTTGGGTGATTATGAGCGTATTAGGCATTAAAAAGCTAAAACGCATGGAAATATCTTATATTAGAAAACAAATTAACATTATCGAAAACTTGTATTTTGAGTGTTTTTTTTTATTCTTATGTACCAAAACAATAATGTACCCAATTTGCGAAACGAAAATATATTAACTGACACGTGTATCATGAGTGTTTTTTTTTTTCAGCTTTTTCGGCTTAATGTCACCCACTCTCTTCTTATTATTAATTAATGATCTTCTAAATCAAACTTCTTGTCCTATCCACTCCTACGCTGATGATACCACCCTGCACTTTTCCACGTTTTTTCATAGACGTCCAACCCTTCAGGAGGTAAACATATCACGCAGGGAAGACACAGAACGCCTGACTTCTGATCTTACTAAAATTTCTGATTGGGGCAGAGCAAACTTGGTATTGTTCAATGCCTCAAAAACTCTGTACAAGGGCCTTATTCGTCCATGTATGGAGTATGTTTCACATGTCTGGGAGTTCCACTCATACTGCTCTTCTAGACAGGGTGGAATCTCATCAACTCCTCTCCTCTAACTGACTATCTTCAGCCTCTCTCTCACCACCGCAATGTTGCATATCTAGCTGTCTTCTACCGCTATTTTCATGCTAACTGCTCTTCAGATCTAGATAACTGCATGCCTCCCCTCCTTCCGCGGCCTCGCTGCACAAGACTTTCTTCTTTCTCTCACCCCTATTCTGTCCACCTCTTCTCAATCATTCATCCCTTTCTCTGGTAAACTCTGGAACTCCCTGCCTGCTTCTGTATTTCCACCTTCTTATGACTTGAATTCCTTCAAGAGGGAGGTTTCAAGACACTTATTCATCAATTTTTTACCACTGTTTTGACCGTTTAATGGGACTGGCATTTCAGTGGGCATTTTTTTTTTTTATTATATTTTTGTTGCCCTTGGCCAGTGTCCTTCCTACATAAAAAAAAAATAAATAAATAAATAAATAAGAAATAAATTCAGCCACATCGAGGTTGTCGCCTCGATGCAAACACAATAAGCTTGCTGTTTTGAAGCAACCACAACGAAGTCGTTGCCTTGACGCAGCCACAAGGATGGGGTTAAGTCATTGCAGCCATAACGAGAGTGTTTCCTCGATGCAGCCACAACGAGCCTGCTTGCAACCACAAATATGGGATTGGCTCGATTCAGACACAACGAGGAAGACACAATGAGCTTGCTGTCTCGATATAGACACAACAAGATTCTTGCCTCGATGCAGTTACAACGAGTTTGCTGACTTGATGCAGCCACAAAGAGATTGTTACCTCGATGATTTTACAAATGAGTTTGCTTGATGCAGCTAGAAGGAGAATATTGCCTTGATGCAAAAAAAAAAAAAAAAAAAAAAAAAAGCTGGTTTGCTCGATGTTGACACACAGACACAATGTTTTTGTTGCCTCGATGCAGCCATAACAATGTTGTTGCCTCGATGCAGACACAACAAATGTATTGATTCAATGCAGCCAGAACAAGATTGTTGCCACGATGTAGCCACAACAAGATGCAGACATAATGAGCTTGCTGCCTCGATGTAGACACAAGGAGGTTTTTGCCTCGATGCAGTAACAACAAGATTGTTGTTTCGATGCAGCCACATCAAAGGGGTTTGTTCGAGGGAACTACAACGAGGTTGTTGCCTTTATGCAGCTACTACGAGATTATTGCCCGGATGCATCCACAACAAAGTGGTTGGATCGATGCAGCCATAAGGAGATTGTTGCCTCGTTGCATCGATGCATCGATCAATCGTTTGCATCGATGCAGCCTAAATTAGATATTTGCCTTTATGCAGTCACACCAAGATTCTTAATTCGATGCAGTTACAACGAGATTGGTGCGTCGATACAGGGGTTGGCTGGATGTAGCCACAAAGAGATTGTTACATTGATGCCTCCACATTAAACTTGTCGCCTCGATGTAGCTACAAAGAGACACAAGGATTCATCTACAAAAAAATGTTTGGCTCTATGCAGCCATAACGAGTATGCTGTCTTGATGAATCCTTAAAGATGTTGGTTCGATGCAGTCAAAGCAATAATGTTGTCTCGATGTAGCCACAACATGGTTGCTGTCCCGATGACAGCTACAACGAATATATTACCACAATGCAGCCACGATGTACTACGATGTGGTTCTTTCGATGGAGCCACAAAAAATTGTTGCTTCAATGCAGCCACAACGAAGGGGTTGGCTCGATGCATCCAAAAGAAGGCGTTAGCTTGATGCAGGCACAACGTCGAGAACGGTTACGGCGATATTGGTTCTCGATGCAGTCAAAAAGAGGGTGCCTCGATGCAGTCATAACAAAAGGGTTGGCTCGAAGCAGCCACAACATCATTGTTGTTTCGGTACAGCTACAACGAACTTTTCTCCTCTATGCAGCCACAACGAGGGGGTTCACTTGATGCAGCCACAACATGCTTGCTGCCCCACTGCAGCCACAACGAGTTTGTTGCGTCGATGCACCTACAAAGAAGGGATTGACGCGACAGCCTCAAGGATATGTTTGCCTTGATACAACCACAACGAGAAGGTTGGCTAGATGCAGCCACGACGAGATTAATGCCTCGATGCAGCCACAATGAGATTGGTGCCTCGATTAAGACACAACGAGATTGTTGCCTCGATTAAGTAAAAAACGAGAGGGTTGGCTCGATGCAACGACAAAGATATTGTTGCTTTGATCCAGACACAACGAGCTTGCTGCATTGATGCATTCACAACGAGATTGTTGCATCGATGCAGTCACAACAAAAGGATTGGCTGGATGCAGCCATAAGGAGGGTGTTGGCTCAAAATAGCCAAAATGAAATTTTTGCCTCAAAGCAGCCACAACGAGCTTGATGGGTTGATGCAGCGAAAAAGAGTGGGGTTGCAACCACAATGCGAATGTTCCCTCAATGCATCCACAATAAGCTTGCTGCCTCGATAAAGTAACAAAAAGATTGTGGCATCGATGAAACAACAACGAAAGTGACGTTATTAACAGGAACGAATATTATGAAATGTTTTTTTGTTTGTTTGGTTTTTGTTTGTGTTTTTTTTTTGTTTGTTTGGTATTTTGATTGTTATTGAGCTTATTAGCTTCCAAAACGGCAAAAAAAAATACATGTCAGGTACCCAGTATGGGAAACGAAATGATATTAACAAAAACATGTATAATGAGCATTTTTCAGCTTTTTAGGTACAAAATCGATAAAATACATGAATAGCACTCAATATGGAGAAACAGAACAACATTACCAAAAACATCTATAATGAGTAATTACCACCATGTTAGGAACGAAAATGAAAAAAAATGCATGGATAGCACCTAATAAGGATATAAAAAAAAATGCAAAAAACGTGTAATATGGGTGTTTTTGGGCTTATCAGGTAATAAAACACTGCAAGCAAAAAAAAAAAAAAACTAGAATACCAAAACGTTGTTTCAAATGTGTTTTTTTTTCAGTTTTTACGTACCGAAACCTTGAAAAAAAAAAAAAAACGCTTCATCAAAATCTTTTCTCTAGATTGTTTTTGAGCTTCTTACGTACTAAAACGTTCAAAAGCGTAAAAAAAAGACACCTTTTCTGGAGCAGAACATTAACAAGACTTTCTTCTTTCTCTCACCCCTATTCTGTCCACCTCTCTAACGCAAGAGTTAACCAGTATTCTCAATCATTCATCCCTTTCTCTGGTAAACTCTGGAACTCCCTGCCTGCTTCTGTATTTCCACCTTCTTATGACTTGAATTCCTTCAAGAGGGAGGTTTCAAGACACTTATTCATCAATTTTTTACCACTGTTTTGATCGTTTAATGGGACTGGCATTTCAGTGGGCATTTTTTTTTTATTATATTTTTGTTGCCCTTGGCCAGTGTCCTTCCTACATAAAAAAAAAAATAAAATAAATAAATAAATAAGAAATAAATTCAGCCACATCGAGGTTGTCGCCTCGATGCAAACACAATAAGCTTGCTGTTTTGAAGCAACCACAACGAAGTCGTTGCCTTGACGCAGCCACAAGGATGGGGTTAAGTCATTGCAGCCATAACGAGAGTGTTTCCTCGATGCAGCCACAACGAGCCTGCTTGCAACCACAAATATGGGATTGGCTCGATTCAGACACAACGAGGAAGACACAATGAGCTTGCTGTCTCGATATAGACACAACAAGATTCTTGCCTCGATGCAGTTACAACGAGTTTGCTGACTTGATGCAGCCACAAAGAGATTGTTACCTCGATGATTTTACAAATGAGTTTGCTTGATGCAGCTAGAAGGAGAATATTGCCTTGATGCAAAAAAAAAAAAAAAAAAAAAAAAAGCTGGTTTGCTCGATGTTGACACACAGACACAATGTTTTTGTTGCCTCGATGCAGCCATAACAATGTTGTTGCCTCGATGCAGACACAACAAATGTATTGGTTCAATGCAGCCAGAACAAGATTGTTGCCACGATGTAGCCACAACAAGATGCAGACATAATGAGCTTGCTGCCTCGATGTAGACACAAGGAGGTTTTTGCCTCGATGCAGTAACAACAAGATTGTTGTTTCGATGCAGCCACATCAAAGGGGTTTGTTCGAGGGAACTACAACGAGGTTGTTGCCTTTATGCAGCTACTACGAGATTATTGCCCGGATGCATCCACAACAAAGTGGTTGGATCGATGCAGCCATAAGGAGATTGTTGCCTCGTTGCATCGATGCATCGATCAATCGCTTGCATCGATGCAGCCTAAATTAGATATTTGCCTCTATGCAGTCACACCAAGATTCTTAATTCGATGCAGTTACAACGAGATTGGTGCGTCGATACAGGGGTTGGCTGGATGTAGCCACAAAGAGATTGTTACATTGATGCCTCCACATTAAACTTGTCGCCTCGATGTAGCTACAAAGAGACACAAGGATTCATCTACAAAAAAATGTTTGGCTCTATGCAGCCATAACGAGCATGCTGTCTTGATGAATCCTTAAAGATGTTGGTTCGATGCAGTCAAACCAATAATGTTGTCTCGATGTAGCCACAACATGGTTGCTGTCCCGATGCAGCTACAACGAATATATTACCACAATACAGCCACGATGTACTACGATGTGGTTCTTTCGATGGAGCCACAAAAAATTGTTGCTTCAATGCAGCCACAACGAAGGGGTTGGCTCGATGCATCCAAAAGAAGGCGTTAGCTCGATGCAGGCACAACGTCGAGAACGGTTACGGCGATATTGGTGCTCGATGCAGCCAAAAACAGGGTGCCTCGATGCAGTCATAACAAAAGGGTTGGCTCGAAGCAGCCACAACATCATTGTTGTTTCGGTACAGCTACAACGAACTTTTTTCCTCTATGCAGCCACAACGAGGGGGTTCACTTGATGCAGCCACAACATGCTTGCTGCCCCACTGCAGCCACAACGAGTTTGTTGCGTCAATGCACCTACAAAGAAGGGATTGACGCGACAGCCTCAAGGATATGTTTGCCTTGATACAACCACAACGAGAAGGTTGGCTAGATGCAGCCACGACGAGATTAATGCCTCGATGCAGCCACAATGAGATTGGTGCCTCGATTAAGACACAACGAGATTGTTGCCTCGATTAAGTAAAAAACGAGAGGGTTAGCTCGATGCAACGACAAAGATATTGTTGCTTTGATCCAGACACGACGAGCTTGCTGCATTGATGCATTCACAACGAGATTGTTGCATCGATGCAGTCACAACAAAAGGGTTGGCTGGATGCAGCCATAAGGAGGGTGTTGGCTCAAAATAGCCAAAATGAAATTTTTGCCTCAAAGCAGCCACAACGAGCTTGATGGGTTGATGCAGCGAAAAAGAGTGGGGTTGCAACCACAATGCGAATGTTCCCTCAATGCATCCACAATAAGCTTGCTGCCTCGATAAAGTAACAAAAAGATTGTGGCATCGATGAAACAACAACGAAAGTGACGTTATTAACAGGAACGAATATTATGAAATGTTTTTTTGTTTGTTTGGTTTTTGTTTGTGTGTTTTTTTTTTTTTTGTTTGGTATTTTGATTGTTATTGAACTTATTAGCTTCCAAAACGGCAAAAAAAATACATGTCAGGTACCCAGTTTGGGAAACGAAATGATGAGTATAATGAGATTTTTTTTAAGCTTTTTAGGTACAAAATCGATAAAATACATGAATAGCACTCAATATGGAGAAACAGAACAACATTACCAAAAACATCTATTATGAGTAATTACCACCATGTTAGGAACGAAAATGAAAAAAAAATGCATGGATAGCACCTAATAAGGATATAAAAAAAATGCAAAAAACGTGTAATATGGGTGTTTCAAATGTGTTTTTTTTTTTTTTCAGTTTTTACGTACCGAAACCTTGAAAAAAAAATAAATAAAACGCTTCATCAAAATCTTATCTCTAGATTGTTTTTGAGCTTCTTACGTACTAAAACGTTCAAAAGCGTAAAAAAAGACACCTTTTCTGGAGCAGAAGAACATTAACAAACATGTGTGTTTTGACTGTAGCAAAACGCGAAAATGAAAGCAAAGCATCATACATTGGATAACGAGATATTACCAGAAACGTGTCATTTGGGGTTTCATGAGTGAATTAGGTATTAAAACGTTGAAAAGCATATGTGAAACAAAACAACATTACCTAAAACAAGTGTTTTGATTGTTGTTGAGCTTCTTATGTAGAAAAACGTTAAAACAGAACAACATTATCAAATACGCTTTTTTTTTTTTAACTTGTTTGGTAAAAATAATGCCAAAATTATATAAAACATCCTATATAAGGTAACAAGTCGAAATTACCAGAAATGATTCATATAAGCGGATCAGGCACAAAACGCTAACAAAAGTATGGAAAACACCCTATATGGGAAAACAAAACACTATTATCGAAAAAGTGTCTTTTTCGGGTTTATTTGCCCGCTTGTTTACGTACCAAAACGCAAACACACATGGAGCTTTTTAGGTAAAAAAGCACTAGAAATGCAGTCAAAGTACCCATTACAATAGATAAAACAATATTAACAAAAACATCTTCTTATGTGTCAAAACGTTACAACACATGAATAACACTATTATATGGATAAACAGAACAGCATTATAAAAAAAAAAAAAAAACGTGTATTATGACCGATTACCACCATTAAATAATGACTAAACCAACAAAATGCATACAAATCACCCTATAAAAAGGATTCAGAACAAATTTCATGAAAACGAGTAGTATCGGTTTTTTTTTTTTTTAACTTTTTAGGTAGAACAAACGCTAAAACTGCAAGCAATGCACCTTCATGGAAAAAGAAAACAAAAATGACCCCCAAAAAACGTGTTTTAATTTTTTTTTTCAGCTTCTCACGTACTAAAACGCTAAAAAAAACACCGAAAACACGCAATACTAAAAACAAAATAAATAAATAAATGAAAATCTTGTCATTACAAAATTTTTTTCTAGCTTCTTTCGTACAAAAACGTTAAATCGATTATAAAACACCTTGTCTGCAGCCTTAATGAAACCACAACGAGATTATTGCCTTGATGCAGCAACAACGAGGTTATTGCCTCGATGCACCCACAAAGAGATTGTTGCCCCTGTGAAGCCACAAAGAGATTGTTGCCTCGATGCATCTAAAACGAAGGGGTTATCTCGACGCAGCCACAACGAGATAGTTGCCTCAATGCAACTACAACGAGGGGGTTGGCTCGATGTAGCCACAACGAGATTATTGGCTAAAAGCAGCTAAAACGAGCTTGCATCCTCGATGCAGCGACAAAGAGTTTGGCTCGATGCAACCACAACGAGATTGTTGCATCGATGCATCCACAACGAGCTTGGTGTCGCTGTAGCAACAACGAGATTGATGCCTCGATGGAGCAACAACGGAGTTGCCTAGATGCAGCCAGAGCGAGATTGGAACATCGACGTGAACACAACAAGATTGTTGCCTCAATGGAACAAAAACGAGGTTGTTGCATAGATGCAGCCACAAAGAGATTGGTACTTCGATGTAAACACATCAAGATTGTTGCCTCGATGCAGCCACAACTAAGTTGTTGCCTCGATATAATCACAAAGAGATTGTTATCTCGATGAAGCTACAACGAATGGGTTGTCTCGATGCAGCCACAACGAGATTTTTCCCACGATGTAACCACAAGAAGAGGGTTGGCTCAATGCAGCCACAAAGAGATTGTTGCCTCGATGCAGCCAGAAAGAGCTTCTTGCCTCGATGCAGGCACAATGAAGGGGTTGGTACGATACATCCACAATGAGATTTTTACCTCGAAGCAGCCCTAACGAAGGGGATAGATCGATGCAGCCACAACGAAGTTGTTGCCTCGATGCACCATGAACAAAAATGTTACTTCGATGCAGCCACAAAAAAGGGTGTTGTTTCGATGTAGCCAAAACGAGCTTGCTGCCTCGATGCAGCCACAGAAAGATTGTTGCCTCGATATAGCAACAACAAAGAGGTTAATTTGATGAAGCCACAAGGAGATTGTTTCTTCGATGCAGCCACAACGAGCTTGCTGCCTAGATGCAGCCAGAACGAGATTGTTGCCTCTATACAGCAACAACGAAAGGATTGGTTCGCTGCAGACAAAACGAGATTGTTTCATCGATGCAACCACAAGGAGGAGGTTGGCTCGATGCAACAACAACGGGATTGCTGCCTCAGTGCAGCCATAACGAGAATGTTGAGTCGATGCAGCCACAAAGAGCTTGCTGCCTCGGTGGAACCACAACGAGATCGTTGCCTCGATGATGCTACAACGAATTGGTTGGTTTGATGCAGTCACAACGAGATAGTTGCCTCGATGCAGGCAAATGAGTTTTCTGCTACGATGCAACCACAACGAGTGGGTTGGTTTGATGTAGCCACAACGAGATTGTTGGCTCGATGCAGCCAAACAAGTTTGTTGCCTCCATGAAGCCACAACAAAAGGGTTAGTCCTATGCAGCCACACAGAGAGTGTTGCTTCGATGGAGCCACAAAAATAGGGTTGGTTTAATGCAGACACAGAAAGATTATTGACACGATGCAGCCATAACAAGTGGCTTAATACGGCTAGAACGAATTTGTTGCCACAAGGAAGGGGTTAGCAACGAGATTGTTCCCTCAAAAAGGTTATTTCCATGCAGTCACGATGAGATTAATGCCTCGATGCAGAGAGAAAGAAATTGCTTCCTCCAAGCAAAAACAACGAAATTGTTGCATTGATGTAGCCACAACGAGGTTGTTGCTCGATATAGCCACAACGATAATGGTGCATCGATGCAGCCACAAAAAGGGCGTTAAATGCAGCCATAACGAGACTGAAGCCTCGGTAGAGCTACAACAAGCTTGCTGCCTCGATGCAGCAGCATCGATATTGTTGGCTCAATGCAACCATAACGAAAGGTTTGCCTCAATGCAGTCACATCGTGTTTGTTGTTTCAATGCAGCCACAGCGAGATTGCTTCCTCCATGCAGAAACAACGAGATTGTTGTCTCCATGAAGCCACAACCAAGAGGTTTGCTCTAACAGGCACAACCAGGGAGTTGGCTCGTTGCAGCCAGATCAAGTTTGTTGCCAGGAAACAACTACAAAGAGCTTGCTGCCTCGATACAGCCAAAAAGATGGGGTGTTGACTGGATGCAGCCAAACGTGATTGTTGCATTAATGCAGTCACAATGAGTTTGCTCCCTAGATGAGGCCATAAAATGATTGTTACAGCCACAGCGACTATTGACTCGATGCAGCCACATCGAACATTCTGCATCGATGCAGCCACAACGAGATTGTTTTTTTCGATGCAGCCACAACAAGATTATTCCATCGATACAGCCAGAACGAAGTCGTTGGCTCAATGCTGCCACAACGAGATTGTTGCCTCGATGCAGCTAGAACGAAATTGTTGTCTCAATGCAACTATAATGAGATTAATGGGTCGATGCAGCCACATTCTTAATTCAAAGCAGTTATAACGATATTGGTGCTTTGATGCAGCCATAACGAGATTGTTTCCGCGATGCAGCAACAAAGAGGGGATTGGCTCGATGCAGCCATAACGAGGTTGTTGCCTCGATGCAGGAACGAGATTTTTGCCTCGCTGCAGCCACAACGAGGGTGTTTGTTCGATGCAGCCACAACGAGATTGTTGCCTCGATGTAGCCATAACGAAGAGATTTACTCGATGCAGCCAAAACATGATTGTTCCGATATACATCATTAAAGAGGGGGTCGGCTCCATGCTGCCACAACGAGGTTGTCGCCTCGATGTAAACACAATAAGCTTGCTGTTTTGAAGCAACCACAACGAAATTGTTGCCTTGATGCAGCCACAAGGAATGGGTTAAGTCTTTGCAGCCGCAAAGAGACTGTTGCTTCGATGCAGCCACAACAAGCTTGCTTGCAACCACAAATATGGGATTGGCTCGATTCAGACACAACGAGGTTGATGACTCGATGAAGACACAATGAGCTTGCTGCCTCAATGTAGACACAACGAAATTCTTGCCTCGATGGCGTTACAACGAGTTTGCTGTCTCGATGCAGCCATAAAGAGATTGCTATCTCGATGAATTTACGAATGAGTTTGCTTGATGGAGCCAGAACAAGAATGTTGCTTCGATGCAAAAAAAAATAAATAAAAACGAAGGGGTTTGCTCGATGTTGACACATGGACACAATGTTTTTGTTGCCTCGATGCATCCATAACGTGGTTGTTGCCTCGATGCAGACACAACGAATGTGTTGGTTCAATCCAACCATAACGATTTTGTTGCCACAATACAGCCACATCCAAGGGGCTAAAGCGATGTAGCCACAACGAAAATGTTGTTTCGATACAGCCACTACGAGATTAATGCATCTATGCAGCCATAACAAAATTGGTGCATTGATGCAGACACAGCGAGATTGTTGCATCGATGCAGGTATAACGAGGGGATTGGCTCCATGCATCAACAATGATATTGTTGCCTCAGTGCAGCCACAAAAAGCTTGCTGATTCGTTGCAGCTGCAACGAATTACCATCATTAAATATTAACTAAACCAACAAAATGCATACAAACCACCCTATAAAAAGGATTCACAACAAATTTCATGAAAACGAGTAGCATCGGTTTTTTGAGCTTTTTAGGTAGGAAAAACGCTAAAACTTCAAGCAATGCACTTTCATGGAAAAAAAAAGACCAAAAAAACGTGTTTTAAGTACTTTTCACCTTCCCATGTACTAAAACGCTAAAAAAAAACGAAAACACGCAATATTAAAAAAAATAAATAAATAAATAAATGAAAATCTTGTCTTTACAAAGATTTTTTTTTTAGGCCTCGATCCAGCTGCAAAGACAGCCTCAATGCAACCACAACGATATTATTGCCTCGATGCAGCAACAACGAGATTATTGCATCGATGCAGCCACAAAGAGATTGTTGCCTCGATGCAGCTACAACGGAAAGATTAACTCGATGCAGCCACAACGAGATAGTTTCCTCAATGCAACTACAACGAGGGGGTTGGCTCGATGTACCCACAACGAGATTGTTGGCTAAAAGCAGCCAAAACGAGCTTGCAACCTCGATGCAGCGACAAAGAGTAGATTGGCTCGATGCAACCACAACGAGATTGTTGCATCGATGCAGCCAAAACGAGCTTGGTGTCTCGCTGCAGGAACAACGAGATTTATGCCTCGATGCTGCAACAAGAGAGTTGCCTAGATGCAGCCACAGCAAGATTGGAACATTGATTTAAACACAACAAGATTGTTGCCTCAATGGAACATAAACGAAGTTGTTGCCTAGGTGCAGCCACAAGGAGATTGGTGCCTCAATGTAAACACAAGATTGTTGTCTCGATGCAGCCACAACTAAGTTGTTGCCTCGATGTAACCACAAAGAGATTGTTATCTCGATGCAGCTACAACGAATGGGTTGTCTCGAGACAGCCACAACGAGAATTTTCCCACGATGCAACCACAACAGGAGGGTTGGCTTAATGTGGCCACAAAGAGATTGTTGCCTCGATGCAGCCACAACGAGCTTCCTGCCTCGATGCAGGAACAACCAGTTCGTTGTCGCAATGCACGCACAATGAAGGGGTTGGTACGATACAGCCACAATGAGATTTTTGCCTTGATGCAGCCACAACGAAGGGGATAGATTGATGCAGCCACGTTGAGAATGTTGCTTCGATGCAGCCATAAGGAAGTTGTTGCGTCGATGCACCGTGAACAAAAATGTTACCTCGATGCAGCCACAAAAAAGGGTGTTGTTTCGATGTAGCCAAAACGAGCTTGCTGCCTCGATGCAGCCACAGAAAGATTGTTGCCTCGATATAGCCACAACGAAGAGGTTAATTTGATGAAGCCACAAGGAGATTGTTTCGTCGATGCAGCCACAACGAGCTTGCTGCCTCAATGCAGCCAGAACGAGATTGTTGCCTCAATACAGCAACAACGAAAGGGTTGGTTTGATGTAGCCAAAACGAGATTGTTTCATCGATGCAACCACAAGGAGGAGGTTGGCTGGATGCAACAGCAACGAGATTGTTGCCTCAATGCAGCCACAACGAGAATGTTGCGTCGATGCAATGCTGCTTGCTGCCTCGGTGGAGCCACAACGAGATTGTTGCCTCGATGCAGCCACAACGAAATGGTTGGTTTGATGCAGCAACAACGAGATAGTTGCCTCGATGCAGGCAAATGAATTTGCTGCTACGATGCAACCACAACGAGGGTGTTGGTTTGATGTAGCCACAACGAGATTGTTGGTTCGATGCAGCCCAAAAAGTTTCTTGCCCCCATGAAGACACAACAAACGGGTTGGTCCGATGCAGCCACACAGAGTGTTGCCGATGGAGCCACAGCAATAGGGTTGGTTCGTACAAACCACCCTATAAAAAGGATTGTGCACGCGATGCCGCGGAAGGAAGGGAGGCATGCAGTTAGCAAAATCAGAATAGCAGTTAGCATGAAAATAGTTTTAGAAGACAGCTAGATATGCAACATTGCGGCGGTGAGAAAGAGGCTGAAGACAGTCAGTTAGAGGAGAGGAGTTGATGAGACGAAAAGCTTTTGATTCCACCCTGTCTAGAAGAGCAGTATGAGTGGAACCCCCCCAGACAAGTGAAGCATACTTCATACGGATAAGGCAATTGTACAGAGTTAGCAGCTGGGGAGTGAGAAAAACTGGCGGAGACGTCTCAGAACACCTAACTTCATAGAAGCTGTTTTAGCTAGAGATGAGATGTGAAGTTTCCAGTTCAGATTATAAGTAAAGGACAGACCGAAGATGTTCAGTGTAGAAGAGGGGGACAGTTGAGTGTCACTGAAGAAGAGGGGATAGTTGTCTGGAAGGTTGTGTCGAGTTGATAGTTGGAGGAATTGAGTTTTTGAGGCATTGAACAATACCAAGTTTGCTCTGCCCCAATCAGAATTTTAGAAAGATCAGAAGTCAGGAGTTCTGTGGCTTCCCTGCGTGCTATGTTTACCTCCTGAAGGGTTGGACGTCTATGAAAAGACGTGGAAAAGTGCAGGGTGGGATCATCAGCGTAGGAGTGGATAGGACAAGAAGTTTGGTTTAGAAGATCATTAATGAATAATAAGAAGAGAGTGGGTGACAGGACAGAACCCTAAGGAACACCACTGTTAATAGATTTAGGAGAAGAACAGTGACCGTCTACCACAGCAGCAATAGAACGGTCAGAAAGGAAACTTGAGATGAAGTTACAGAGAGAAGGATAGAAACCGTAGGAGGGTAGTTTGGAAATCAAAGCTTTGTGCCAGACTCTATCAAAAGCTTTTGATATGTCCAAGGCAACAGCAAAAGTTTCACCAAAATCTCTAAAAGAGGATGACCAAGACTCAGTAAGGAAAGCCAGAAGATCACTAGTAGAGCGGCCTTGACGGAACCATACTGGCGATCAGATAGAAGGTTGTGAAGTGATAGATGTTTAAGAATCTTCCTGTTGAGGATAGATTCAAAAACTTTAGATAGGCAGGAAATTAAAGCAATAGGACGGTAGTTTGAAGGATTAGAACGGTCACCCTTTTTAGGAACAGGTTGAATGTAGGCAAACTTCCAGCAAGAAGGAAAGGTAGATGTTGACAGACAGAGCTGAAAGAGTTTGACTAGGCAAGGTGCAAGCACGGAGGCACAGTTTCGGATAACAATAGGAGGGACCCCATCAGGTCCATAAGCCTTTTGAGGGTTTAGGCTAGCGAGGGCATGGAAAACATCATTGCAAAGAATTTTAATAGTTGGCATGAAGTAGTCAGAGGGTGGAGGAGAGGAAGCAACATACCCAGAATCGTCCAAGGTAGAGTTTTTAGCAAAGGTTTGAGCAAAGAGTTCAGCTTTAGAAATAGATGTGATAGCAGTGGTGCCATCTGGTTGAAATAGAGGAGGGAAAGAAGAAGCAAAGTTATTGGAGATATTTTTGGCTAGATGCCAGAAATCACGAGGGGAGTTAGATCTTGAAAGGTTTTGACGTTTTTTGTTAATGAAGGAGTTTTTGGCTAATTGAAGAACAGACTTGGCATGGTTCCGGGCAGAAATATAAAGTGCATGAGATTCTGGTGATGGAAGGCTTAAGTACCTTTTGTGGGCCACCTCTCTGTCATGTATAGCACGAGAACAAGCTGTGTTAAACCAAAGTTTAGAAGGTTTAGGACGAGTAAAAGAGTGAGGAATGTATACCTCCATGCCAGACACTTTCACCTCTGTTATGCGCTCAGCACACAAAGACGGGTTCCAAGGAAAATCAGCAAAATACCTCCTCAGGTCCCCCCATCTAGCAGAGGCAAAACGCCAGAGGCACCTTCGCTTAGGGGGATCCTTAGGAGGGATTGGAGTGATAGGACAAGATAAAGATATGAGATTGTGATCGGAGGAGCCCAACGGAGAAGAAAGGGTGACAGCATAAGCAGAAGGATTAGAGGTCAGGAAAAGGTCAAGAATGCTGGGCGTATCTCCAAGACGGTCAGGAATACGAGTAGGGTGTTGCACCAACTGCTCTAGGTCATGGAGGATAGCAAAGTTGTAGGCTAGTTCACCAGGATGGTCAGTGAAGGGAGAGGAAAGCCAAAGCTGGTGGTGAACATTGAAGTCTCCAAGAATGGAGATCTCTGCAAAAGGGAAGAGGGTCAGAATGTGCTCCACTTTGGAAGTTAAGTAGTCAAAGAATTTCTTATAGTCAGAGGAGTTAGGTGAGAGGTATACAGCACAGATAAATTTAGTATGAGAGTGACTCTGTAGTCGTAGCCAGATGGTGGAAAACTCGGAAGATTCAAGAGCGTGGGCACGAGAGCAGGTTAAGTCATTGCGCACATAAACGCAGCATCCAGGTTTGGATCGAAAATGAGGATAGAGAAAGTACGAGGGAACAGAAAAGGGGTTACTGTCAGTTGCCTCAGACACCTGAGTTTCAGTGAGGAAAAGATGAGGTTTAGAAGAGGAGAGGTGGTGCTCTACAGATTGAAAACTAGATCTTAAACCGCGAATGTTGCAGAAGTTAACGAAGAAAAAGTTGAGGGGGGTGTCAAGACACTTAGGGTCGTCGACAGAAAGGCAGTCCGACCTGGGGACATTTATAGTCCCCTTCCCAGATGGGGGCTCCGAGACTGGTGTAGGAGTCGCCATGATGATTTTAAAATTTTTGAGTGAAGGGTGTGTGTGTTATTAGGTGCTTGTAGTTTTGTGTGGAGGAAGAGAGTTGTCTTTAGAGGGCAGGCTGTGACTGCCCCCTTGTGTTGTGAGACACAAAGGGAAACGTTCACTGAGGTCACAGCTGGGTTTAATGATAAGTTCACAGCACCCCCTGAACAGTGATTTAGACCTCACTGGGAGTAATTATCGTTTCGGCAGGTGTCTACTGCCTCCCCCTCGGTGCAGCAAAAACGAGATTGTTGCTCCGATGCTGCCAGTACGATCTAGCCTTGATGAAGCCACAACGATATTGTTGCCTTGATGCAGCCACAACGAAGGGGATTTGCTCGATGTAGCCATAAGATTTTATCCCTCGATGCAGCCAGAACGAGCTTCCTCCCTCCATGCAGCCATAAGGAGATTGCTGCTTCGATATAACCACACCAAAGGGATTGGCTTGATGCAGCGACAACAAGATTCTTGCCTCGATGCACCCACAACGAGGGGATTGACTCGATACATCGACAACGAGATGTTGTTCGATGGAGCCAGAATGAGATTGTTGCCTCGCTGTAGCTTGCTGTAGTTTTTGCCTTGTTTTGCTTGCTTGCGTTGCTTGCAAGCAAAGCCTCGATGCATCCAAAAAGAGATGGTTGGCTCGATGGACCCAGAATGAGGTTTTTGCCTTGATGCAGCCACAATGACATTGTTGCCTCAATGCTACGAAAACGAGATTATTGCCCCGATGGATCCACAACGATACTGTTTTTTCGATGCAGTCACAACGAGATTCTTGACTCGATGCAGCCAAAACGACATTGTTGTATCGATGCAGCCACAACGAGATTATTGCCTCGATGCAGCCACAACGAGACTGTTGCCTCTATGCAGCCATAACGAGGTTGTTGCACCGATGCAGCCACAACTAGGTTGTTGACTCGTAGGAGCCACAACGAAATTGTTGCTTCGATGCAGCAATAAAAAAGTGGTTGGCTCGATGCAGCGAAAACGAGATTGTTGCCTTGATACAACCGCAAAAGGTTTCCTGCCTCGATGAAGCCACAAAGAGATATTTGCCTCGATGCAGCCACAATGTGATTGTTGTCTCAAAGCAAGCATAACGAGCCTGTTTTAACGGTGCAGCCACAAAGAGATTGCTCCCTCCTTTCAGCCAAATGATATTTTTACTTCGATGCAGCCACAACGAGTTTTTTTTATTCGATGCAATTACAACAAGACTGGTGCTACGATACAGCCGCAGCAAGGTTGTTCCCCGATGCAGCCACAACAACGGGCTTGGCTCGATACATGCAGCCATATTTAATGCAGCCACAACGAGATTGCTTCCTCCATGCAGAAACAACGAGATTGTTGTCTCGATGAAGCCACAACGAAGAGGTTCGCTCTAACAGGCACAACCAGGGGGTTGGCTCGTTGCAGCTAGATCAAGATTGTTGCCAGGAAACAACTACAAAGAGCTTGCTGTCTTGATACAGCCAAAAAAAAGGGGTGTTGACTGGATGCAGCCAAACGTGAATGTTGCCTTAATGCAGTCACAATGACTGAGGCCATAAAAAGATTGTTACCTCGATACAGCCAAAAGCAAAGGGTTACCTATATGCAGCCACAATGAGATTGTGGCATCGATTCAGACACAGGGGGGTTGGTTTGATGCAGCCACAACGAGATTGGTGCCTCGACGGAACCACAAGGAGCTTTATGTCTCGATGTAGTCACAAGGATATTGTTGCCTCGATGGAAGCACAACGAGGTAATTGGCTCGATGCAGCCAAAACGAGATTGTTTCATCGATACAACAACAAGGAGGAAATTGGCTCGATGCAACAACAACGAGATTGTTGCCTCAATGCAGCCACAACGAGAATGTTACGTCGATGCATCCACAATGAGCTTGCTGCCTCGGTAGAGCCACAACGAGATTGTTGCCTCGATGCAGCCACAACAAAATGGTTATTTTGATGCAGCCACAAGGAGATAGTTGCCTTGATGCTGGCAAATGAATTTGCTGCTACGATGCAACCACAAAGAGGGGTTGGTTTGATGTAGCCACAACGAGATTGTTGGTTCGATGCAGCCAAACAAGTTTGTTGCCTCCATGAAGCCACAACAAACGGGTTGGTCTGATGCAGCCACACAGAGAGTGTTGCCTCGATGGAGACACAACAATTGGGTTGGTTCGATGCAGACACAAAAAGATTATTGCCACGATGCAGCCATAACAAGTGGGTTGGCTCAATACGGCTAGAACGAAATTGTTGCCACAAGGAAGGGGTTAGCAACGAGATTGTTGCCTCGATACAGCCACAAAAAAAAGGTTATTTCCATGCAGCCACGATGAGTTTAATGCCTCGATGCAAAGAAATTGCTTCCTCGATGCAAACACAACGCGATTGTTGCATTAATGCATCCACAACGAGGTTGTTGCCTCGATGCAGCCAGAACGAGGTTGTTGCCTCGATGATGCCACAACGAAAATGTTTCATTGATGGAGCCACACAGAGGGCGTTAGATGCAGCCATAACGAGATTGAAGCCTCGTTACAGCTACAACAAGCTTGCTGCCTCGATGCAACAACATTGATATTGTTGCCTCGATGCAACCATAACGAAAGGTTTGCCTCGATGCAGTCACATCGTGTTTGTTGGTTCAATGCAGCCACAACGATATTGCCTCCTCGATGCGGAAACAACGAAATTGTTGCCTCAATGAAACCAGAACGAGATTTTTGCCTCAATGTTGCCACAATGAGATTGTTGCCTCGATGCAGCCACAACTAAGGTGTTGCCTCGATGTAACCACAGAGATTGTTACCTCGATGTAGTCACAACGAGCTTGCTGCCTTGATGCAGCCACAAAGAGGGGGTTGGATCGATGCAGCCAGCAAGGTTGTTGCCTCGATTGAGCCAAAACGAGATTTTTGCCTCAATGTTGCCACAACGAGACTATTGGCTCGATGAGGCCACAATGAGGTCATTACCTCAATGCAGTCACAATGAGATTGTTGCCTCGATTCAGCCACAATGAGAATTTTGCATCGATGCAGGCAGAACAAGATTGTTGTCTAGATGCAATCACAACGAGATTGTGGTCTTGTTGCAGCCATAACGAGGAGGTTAGCTCGATGAAACCACAACGATATTGTTGTCTTGATGCAATTACAACGAGATTATTGCCTCGATGTAGCCTAAAAGAGATTGATGCCTCGATGCATCCACAACGAGTTTGTTGCCTCGATGCAACCACAATGAACTTGCTGCCTCGATGCATCCACAACAAGATTGTTGCTTTGATGCAGCCACAGCAAGGGGGCAAGAATGTGGCTGTTAACTTGATGCATCAACAATGAATATGTTGGATCAATGCAGCCACAGCGACTGTTGAGTCGATGCAGCCACGTCGAACTTTCTGCCTCGATGCAGCCACAATGAGATTGTTTTTTCGATGCAACGAATCTGTTGTTTCGAAGCAGCCACAAGAAGATTATTCCCTCGATACAGCCAGAACGAAGTGGTTGGGTCAATGCTGCGACAACGAGATTGTTGACTCGATGCAGCGAAAACGATATTGTTGCCTCGATGGAAGCAGAACCAGCCAATTTCCTCGATGCAGCTACAACGAGATTGTTGCCTCGAATGATCCATAATGAAGTTTTTGCTTCAATGCAGTCAAAAGGAGATTCTTAATTTGTTGTATTTAAAACGAGATTGGTGCTTCGATACAGCCGCAAAGAGGTTATTACCGCGATGCAACTGCAGCGACATTGTTACCTCGATGCAGGAAAAACAAGATTGTTGGTCCGATGCTGCCAGTACGATCTTGCCTTGATGAAGGCACAACGAGATTGTTGCCTTGATTTAGCAACAACGAAGGGAGTTTGCACGATGTAGCCATAAGAAGATTTTATCCCTCGAGGCAGCCAGAACGAGCTATCTCTTTCCATGCAGCCATAAGGAGATTGTTGCTTCGATGTAACCACACCGAAGGGATTGGCTTGATGCAGCGACAACAATAGCCACAACGAGGGGATTGACTCGATACATCCACAACGAGATTGTTGCTTCGATGGACTCAGAATGAGACTGTTGCCTCACTGTAGCTGCATCGAGATTTGATGGAACCAGAAAGAAATTGTTGCCTCGATGCAGCCACAACGAGGTTTTCGCCTTGTTGCGCTTGCTTGCGTTGCTTGCATGCATCGAAGCCATGAGCCTCGATGCATCCAAAAAGAGGTGGTTGCCTCGATGGATCCAGAATGAGGTTTTTTGCTTTGATGCAGCCACAACAACATTGTTGCCTCAATACTACGAAAACGAGATTATTGCCCCGATGGATCCACAACGAGTTCATCGAATAAACAAAGTTTCTTCGATGCAGTCATAACGAGATTCTTGCCTCAATGCAGCCAAAACGACATTGTTGTATCGATGCAGCCACAACGAGGTTATTGCCTCGATGCAGCCGCAATGAGACTGTTCCCTCGATGCAGCCGGAACGAGGTTGTTGCACCGATGCAGCCACAACGAGGTTGTTGACTCATAGCAGCCACAACGAAATACTTGCTTCGATGCAGCCATAAAAAAGTGGTTGGCTCGATGCATCGAAAACGAGATTGTTGCCTTGATACAACCAAAACAAGCTTCCTGCCTCGATGAAGCCACAAAGGGATTGTTGCCTCCATGCAGCCACAACGTGATTTGTGCCTCAAAGCAAGCATAACGAGCCTGTTTCAACGGTGCAGCCACAAAGAGATTGTTCCCTCCTTTCAGCCAAATGATATTTTTGCTTCGATGCAGCCAGAACGAAATTTTTTATTCGATGCAATTACAACGAGACTGGTGATACGATACAGCTGCAGCAAGGTTGTTCCCCGATGCAGCCACAACGACGGGCTTGGCTCGATACAGGCACCGATGAAGACACAACGACATTGTTTCCTTGATGCAGCCACAACACGGATGTGTGATCGATATAGCAACAAATTGTTGCCTCCGTACAGCAACAAGGAAAGGGTTAGCTTGTTACAACCACAACGAGATTTGTGCCTTGATGCATCCATAACGAGATTGTTACCTCGATGCAGCCACAAGGAGAGGGTTGGTTCGATGCAGCAGTAACGATATTGTTGCCTTGATGTAGCCACAACTAGCTTGCAGCTTCGATGTAGATACAAATAAGGGGTTGGGTCGGTGCAGCTAGAACGTGGTTGCTGCCTCGACGCATCCACAAGAGATTATTGCCTCAATACAGCCACAAGGAGATTGTTCCCCCCATCCACAATGTCTTTCTTCAATGCTGTCACAACAATGCAGATTGTTGCCTCGATGCAGCCACAATTAGACTGTTGCCTCAATACAGAAACAACGACACTGTTGCATCGGTGCACCGATTGTTGCCTCATAGCAGCCAGAACGAGACTGTTGCCTCGATGCAGCCACATCGAGTATGGTGGTACAATACAGACACAATGAGAGCCTCAACGAGCTAGCTGCCTCGATACAGCCACAACAAGGGGTTGGCTTGATGCATAATGAGATTAATGCCTCGATGCAGCCACATTCTTAATTCAATGCAGTTATAACGATATTGGTGCTTTGATGCAGCCATAACGAGATTGTTTCCACAATGCAGCCACAAAGAGGGAGTTGGCTCGATGCAGCCATATCGAGGTAGCTGCCTCGATGCAGAAACAACGAGATTTTTGCCTCGATGCAGCCACAACGAGGGTGTTTGTTCGATGCAGCCACAACGAGATTGTTTCTTCGATGCAGCCACAACGAAGAGATTTACTCGATGCAGCAACAACATGATTTTTCCGTCATATACATCATTAAAGAGGGGGTTGGCTCCATGCAGCCACAATGAGGTTGTCGCCTCAATGCAAACACAATAAGCTTGCTGTTTTGAAGCAACCACAAGTAAATTCTTGCCTTGACGCAGCCACAAGGAGGAGGTTAAGTCTTTGCAGCCACAACGAGACTGTTGCTTCGATGCAGCCACAACGAGCTTGCTTGCAACCACAAATATGGGATTGGCTCGATTCAGGCACAACGATGTTGTTGCCTCGAAGAAGACACAATGAGCTTGCTGCCTCGATGTAGACACAAGGAGATTCTTGCCTCGATGCAGTTACAACGAGTTTGTTGTCTCGATGCAGCCACAAAGAGATTGTTACCTCGATGAATTTACGAATTAGTTTGCTTGATGCAGCTAGGAGAATGTTGCCTCGATGCAAAAAAAAAAAAAAAAAAAAAAAAAACGAAGGGGTTTGCTCGATGTTGACTCACAGACACAAAGTTTTTGTTGCCTCGATGCAGCCATAACGAGGTTGGTGCCTCGATGCAGACACAACGAATAAGTTGGTTCAATGCAGCCACAACGAGATTGTTGCCACGATGGAGCCACAACAAGATGCAGACACAATGAGCTTGCTATATCGATGTAGACACAACGAGTTGCCTCGATGCAGTAACAACAATATTGTTGTTTCGATGCAGCCACATCGAAGGGGTTCGTTCGATGCAACCAAAACAAGAGCACAACGATGTTGTTGCCTTTATGCAGCTACTACGAGATTATTGCGCCG
Organism: Scylla paramamosain; assembly: GCF_035594125.1. Classification (NCBI taxonomy): domain Eukaryota; kingdom Metazoa; phylum Arthropoda; class Malacostraca; order Decapoda; family Portunidae; genus Scylla; species Scylla paramamosain. Next base: position 26,899,261 of record NC_087152.1, on the reverse strand, counting down.
ATGCAGCCACAACAAAGTGGTTGGCTCGATGCAACCATAAGGAAATTGTTGCCTCGTAGCAGCCACAGCGAGACTGTTGCCTCAATGCAAGCACAACAAACCTATTTTCCCGTTGCAGCTACGAAGAGATTTTGCATCGATGCAGCCTAAATGAGATATTTGCCTCTATGTAGTCACACCAAGATTCTTAATTCGATGCAGTTACAACGAAATAGGTGCGTCGATACAGGGGTTGGCTGGATGTAGCCACAAAGAGATTGTTACATTGATGCCTCCACAATGAGGTTGCCTCGGTGCAGATACAAAGAGACACAAGGATTCAGCTACAAAATTTTTTTTGGCTTTATGCAGCCACAACGAGCATGCTGTCTTGATGAATCCTTAAAGATGTTGGTTCGATGCATTCAAAGCAGGAATGTTGCCTCGATGTAGCCAAAACAAGGTTGCTGCCCCGATGCAGCTACAACGAGTTTGTTGCCACAATACAGCTATATCGAAGCGATGAAGCCACAACGAGAAGGTTGTTTCAATACAGCCACGACGAGATAAATGCATCGATGCAGCCATAACAAGATTGGTGCATTAATGCAGATACAGTGAGATTGTTGCATCGATGCAGCTACAACGAGGGGATTGGCTTGATGCATCAACAATGATATTGTTGCCTCAGTGTAGCCACAACAAGCACAACAACAAGCACAACAAGAAGTGTTTCTTTCGATGGAGCCACAAAGAAATTGTTGCTTCAATGCAGCCACAACGAAGGGTTTGGCTCGATGCATCCACAAGAAGGGGGTAAGCTCGATGCAGGCACAACCTCGAAAACGGTTACAGCGATTGCTGCTCGATGCAGCCAAAAAGAGGGTGGTTGCTTCTATGCAGTCACAACAAAAGGGTTGCCTCGAAGCAGTTACAAGAACATTGTTGTTTCGATACAGCTACAACGAATTTTTTTCCTCTATGCAGCCACAACGAGGGGGTTCACTTGTAGCCACAACGAGTTTGTTGCGTCGATGCACCTACAACGAAGGGATTGACGCGACACCCTCAAGGATATGTTTGCCTCGATACAACCACAACGAGAAGGTTGGTTTCATGAGTGAATTAGGTATTAAAACGGTTAAAAGCATATGTAAAACAAAACAATATTATCTTAAAAAAGTGTTTTGATTGTTGTTGAGCTGCTTACGTAGGAAAACGTTAAAACAGAACAACATTAACAAATACGCTTTTTTTTTTACCTTGTTATGTAAAAAGAATGCCAAAATACATATATAGCACTCTATATACTCGTATGGTAACGAGTCGAAATTACCAGAAACGATTCATATAAGCGAATCAGGTACTAAAACGCTAAACAAAAAAGCATGGAAAACAAAACACTACGAGGCTATTGCTTCGATGCCGATGCAGCCACAACGAGCTTGCTGCCTCGATGCAGCCAGAACGAGATTGTTGCCTCAATACAGCAACAACGAAAGTGTTGGTTCGATGCAGCCAAAAATGAAATTGTTTCATCGATGCAACCAGAAGGTGGAGGTTGGCTCGATGCAACAACAACGAGATTGTTGGCTCAATGCAGCCACAACGAGAATGTTGCCTCGATGCAGCCACAACGAGGGGGTTGGTTTGATGGTTGGTTTGATGCAGCCAAAACGAGATTGTTGGTTCGATGCAGCCGAAACAAGTTTGTTGCCTCCATGAAGCCATAACAAACGGGTTGGTCTGATGCAGCCACACGGAGAGTGTTGCCTCGATGGAGCCACAAGAATGAGGTTTGTTCGATGCAGACACAAAAAGATTATTGCCATATGCAACCATATTGCCATATGCACGATCCAGTCATAATAAGTGGTTCGGTTCAATATGGCTAGAACGAATTTATTGCCACAAGGAAGGTGTTGGCAACGAGATTGTTGCCTCGATACAGCCACAAAAAGAAGGTTATTTCCATGCAGCCACGATGAGATTAATGCCTCGATGCAGAGAGAGAACGGGATTGCTTCCTTGCAATTGCAATTGCAAACACAACGAGATTGTTGCATTGATGCAGCCAGAACGAGGTTGTTGCCTCGATGCAGCCACAACGAGGTTGTTGCCTCGATGCAGCCACAGCGACAATGTTTCATCGATGCAGCCACAAAGAGAGCGTTAGATTCAGCCATAACGAGATTGAAGCCTCGGTACAGCCACAAGCATCGATGTTGTTGCCTCGATGCAACCATAACGAAAGGCTTGTCTCGATGCAGTCACATCGTGTTTGTTGGTTCAATGCAGCCAGAACGAGACTGCCTCCTCGATGCGAAAACAACGAGATTGTTGCCTCGATGAAGCCACAACAAAGAAGTTCGCTTTAACAGGCACAAGCAGGGGGTTGGCTCGTTGCAGCCACAGCAAGTTTGTTGCCAGGAACCAAGTAGAAAGAGCTTGCTGCCTCGAGACAGCCAAAAAGAAATCCAGCCAAACGAGAATGTTGCCTTATGCAGTCACAACGAGCTGCCTAGTCGATGCCATAAAAAGATTGTTACCTCGATACAGCCAAAAGCAAAGTGTTATGCAGCCACAATGAGATTGTCGCATCGATGCAGACACAATAAAGGGGTTGGTTTGATACAGCCACAACGAGGTTGGTGCCTCGATGGAACCACAAGGAGCTTCATGCCTCGATGCAGCCACAAGGACATTGTTGCCTCTATGGAACCACAAGAAGGGAAATGGCTCGATGAATCCACAACTTAGCTTGTTGCCTCGATGCAGCCACAACGAGCTTGTTGCCACGATGCAGCCAGAACGAAGGTGTTGGCTCGTTACAACAAAAACGAGATTGTTGCCTCTATGCAGCTGGCATAAGCTTGCTTCCGCATTGTAGCTACAGCGAGTTTGTTACGTCAATGCACCGAAAACGAGGGGTTTGGCGCGATTCAGCCACAAAGAGATTGTTGCTTCGATACAACCACATCGAGAAGGTTAAATCGATGCCACCATGACGAGAATAATGCCTCGATGCAGCCACAACGAGTTTGGTGCCTCGATGCAGACACAACGAGATTGTTGCCTCGATGCAGCTACATAAAGATTTTTGCCTCGATGCAGCCACAACGAGATTGTTGCTTCGATGCAGGCACACCGAGCTTGCTGCCTCGATGCAGCCAATACGTGATGGTTCCATCTAAGGAGCAAATACGAAGTGGTTTGCTCGATGCAGCCGTAAGGAGGGGATTGGCTCGATGCTGCCAACACGAGATTGTTACCTCGAAGGAACCACAACGAGCTTCCTACGTAGATGTAGCCACATCGAGAATGTTCCCTCAATGAAGCCACAACGAGCTTACTGCTTCGATTAACCCATAACAAGATTCTTGACTCGATGCAGCCACGACGATAGTGTTGGCAAGAGATTGTTTCCTCGATGTAGCCACAACGAAGGAGTTGGCTCGATGCTACCAGAACGACATTGGAACTACAATGGAGCTAAAAAGAGCTTGATGCTTCGATGCAGCCACGAGATTGTTGCCTCGATATGGCCACAACGAGGGGATTCGCTCGATGTAGCCACAAAAATATTGTTGCCTTGATGCAGCCACTACGATATTGCCTCTTCGATGCAGCTACAACAATATTGTTGCCTGGATGCAGCCACAACGAAGTGATTAGCATGATGCAGTCGCAACGACATTGTTGCCTCAATGCAGCCACAAGGAGCTTACTTCCTGGAAAATATACTAAGATTGGTGCCTTGATGCAGCCACAACGAGATTGTTACTTCGATGTAGCAACAACGAGGTTGTTGCCTCGTCGCAGCCACAACGAGAATGTTGCCTATATGCAGACACAACGAGCTTGCTGCCTCGCTACAGCCACGACGAGATTGTTGCCTCGATGCAGGCACAACGAGATTATTGCCTCGATGCAGCCAAAAATGAGATTGTTCCCTAGTTGCGAGCACAGCACGTCTGTTTCCTCAATGCAGCCACAACGATTGGTGCCTTGATGCAGCCACAACGAGATTAATGCCTTAATACAGCCAAATCGAGATTGTTACCTCGATGCAGCCACAACGAGATTGGTGCCACAAAGGAACCACAAAAAGATTGTTGCCTAAATACAGGTACAACGAAGGGGTTGGATCGACGCAGACAAAACGAGTTTGTTGTCTCAATGCAACATGGTTGCATTGAGACTTCGATGCAGCCACAAGGATGGGGGATGGCTAGATGTAGCCACAAAGAGATTGTTACCTCGATGTAGTCACAACGAGCTTGCTGCCTTGATGCAGCCACAAAGAGGGGGTTGGATCGATGCAAACCAACAAGGTTGCTGCCTAGATGGAGCCAAAAAGAGATTTTTGCATCAATGTTGCCACAACGAGACTATTGGCTCGATGGAGCCACAATGAGATTATTACCTCAATGCAGCCACAGTGAGATTGTTGCCTCGATTCAGCTACAATGAGAATTTTCCATCGATGCAGGTAAAACAAGATTGTTGTCTAGATGCAATCACAACGAGATTGTGGTCTTGATGCAGCCATAACGAGGGGGTTAACTCGATGAAGCCACAACGATATTGTTGTCTTGATGCAGTTATAACGAGATTATTGCCTCGATGTAGCACCAAAGAGATTGTTGCCTCGATGCAGCCACAACGAGTTTGTTGCCTCGATGCAGCCACAACGAGCTTGCTGCATCGATGCAACCAACAAGATTGTTGCTTTGATGCAGCCACAGCAATGGGGTTGTTTCAGTGGAGCCACAACTAGATTGCTGCCTCGATGGAGGGCTTGCTGCCTCGTTGCAACTAGAACGAGGTTGTTGCCTTGATGCAACCAGAATGAGGCTGTTAACTTGATGCAGCAACAACGAATGTGTTGGGTCAATGCAGTCACAGCGACTGTTGACTCAATGCAGCCACATCGAATTTTCGGCCTCGATGCAGCCACAACGAGATTGTTTCTTCAATGCAGCCACAACGAATCTGTTGTTTCGATGCAGCCATAACAAGATTATTCCCTCGATACAGCCAAAACGAAGTGGCTGGCTCAATGCAGCTACAACGAGATTGTTGCCTCGATGCAGCGAAAACGATATTGTTGCAATGGAAGCAGAACCAGCCAATTTCCTCGATGCAGCTACAACGATTGTTGCCTCGAATGATCCATAATGAGGTTTTTGTTTTAATGCAGGCAAAAGGAGATTCTTAATTTGTTGCATTTACAACGAGATTGGTGCTTCGATACAGCCGCAAAGAGGTTGTTACCGCGATGCAACCGCAACGACATTGTTACTGCGATGCAGGAAAAACGAGATTGTTGCTCTGATGCTGCCTTCATACAACCACAACAAGCTTCCTGCCTTGATGAAGCCACAAAGGGATTGTTGCCTCGATGCAGCCACAACGTGATTGTTACCTCAAAGCAAGCAAAACGAGCTTGTTTCAACGGTGCAGCCACAAATAGATTGTTCCCTCCTTTCAGCCAAATGATATTTTTGCTTCGATGCAGCCACAACGAGATTTTTTATTCTGAGATTAATGAGATTAATGCCTCGATGTAGCCACATTCTTAATTCAATGCAGTTATAACGATATTGGTGCTTTGATGCAGCCATAACGAGGTTGTTTCCGCGATGCAGCCAAAAAGAGTGAGTTGGCTCGATGCAGCCATAACGAAGTTGTTGCCTCGATGCAGACACAACGAGATTTTTGCCTCGATGCAGCCACAACGAGGGTGTTTGTTCGATGCGGCCACAACGAGATCGTTGCTTCGATGCAGCCACAACAAAGACATTTACTCGATGCAGCCACAACATGATTGTTCTGTCATATACATAATTATAGAGGGGGTTGGCTCCATGAAGCCACAACGAGCTTGTCGCCTCGATGCAAACACAATAAGCTTGCTGTTTTGAAGCAACCACAACGAAATTGTTGCCTTGACGCAGCCACAAGGAGGGGGTTAAGGCTTTGCAGCTACAAAGAGACTGTTGCTTTTGTCATTTGGGTGTTTATGAGTGTATTTGGCGCCAAAAAGCTAAATACCATGTAAAGCACTCTATATGGGAAACTAATTAACATTAACGAAAACTTATATTTTTGATTTGTTATTGAACTTGTAAACCACGGCAAAAAAAAAAAAATGCATGGCAGGTACCCTGTATGGGAAACGAAATGATATTAACAAAAACATGTATAATGAGTATTTTTCATCTTTTCTGAAGCATGAGAACATTACAAACATGTGTGTTTTGACTGTAGCAAATCGCAAAAATGAAAGCAAAGCACCATATATTGGGTGACGAGACATTACCAGAAACGTGTTATTTGGGGTTTCATGAGTGAATTAGGTATTAAAACAGTAAAAAGCATATGTGAAACAAACAACATTATATAAAAAAAGGCTTTTGATTGTTGTTGAGCTTCTTTTTTTTTAACTTGTTATGTAAAAAGAATGCCAAAATACATATAAAGCATCCTATATAAGGTGACAAGTCGAAATTACCAGAAACGATTCATATAAGCGAATAAGGCACGAAGACGCTAAAAAAAAAGCATGGTAAACAAAACACTATTATCAAAAACGTGTCTTTTGCGGGTTTATTTGCCCGCTTGTTTACGTACCAAAACGCAAATACACATGGAGCTTTTTAGGTAACAAAGCGCTAGAAATGCATGCAAAGTACCCATTATGGGAGACAAAACAATATTAACAAAAACATGTGTCAAAACGTTACAACACATGAATAACACTATTATATGGATAAACAGAACATCATTATAAAAAAAAAAAACGTGTATTATGACCGATTCCCACCATTAAACAATGACTAAACCAAAAAAATGCATACAAACCACCCTCTAAAAGGGGATTCAGAACAAATTTCAGGAAAACGAGTAATATCGGTTATTTGAGCGATTATTTGGTAGGAAAAACGCTAAAACTGCAAGCAATGCACCTTCATGGAAAAAGAAAACAAAAATGACCAAAAAAAACGTGTGTTTTAAGTACTTTTCAGCTTCCCACGTACTAAAACGCTAAAAAAAAAACCACCGAAAACACGCAATATTAAAAATAAGTAAATGAAAATCTTGTCTTTACAAAGTTTTTTTTTTGAGCTCCTTTAGTACAAAAACGTTAAATCGATTACAAAACACCCTATCTACAGATTTAGAACAATATTATATAAAAAAAAATGTGTTTTCAGTGTTTTTGAGCTTGTTAGGTATAACGACGTCAAAATGCCTCGATCCAGCCGCAAAGACAGCCTCAATGCAACCACAACGAGATTATTGCCTCGATGCAGCAACAACGAGGTTAATGCCTCGATGCACCCATAAAGAGATTGTTGCCTCTGTGCAGCCACAAAGAGATTGTTGCCTCGATGCAGCTACAACGAAGGGGTTAACTCGATGCAGCCATAACGAGATAGTTGCCTCAATGCAACTACAACAAAGGGGTTGGGTTGATCTTGCCACAACGAGATTGTTCTCTAAATGCAGCCAAAACGAGCTTGCAACCTCGATGCAGCGACAAAGAGGAGGTTGGCTCGATGCAACCAAAACAAGATTGTTACATCGATGCAGCCAGAACGAGCTTAGTGCTTCGCTGCAGCAACAACGAGATTGATGCCTCGATGCAGCAACAACGGAGTTGCCTACAACGAGGTTGTTGCCTAGATGCAGCCACAAAGAGATTGGTACCTCGATGTAAACACAACAAGATTGTTGCCTCGATGCAGCCACAACTAAGTTGTTGCCTCGATGTAACCAAAATGAGATTGTTATCTCGATGCAGCTACAACGAATGGGTTATCTCGACGTAGCCACAACGAGATTTTTCCCACGATACAACCACAACGAGAGGGTTGGCTCAATGCAGCCACAAAGAGATTGTTGCCACAACAACTAGTTCGTTGTCTCGATGCAGGCACAATGAAGGGGTTGGTACGATGCAGCCACAATGAGATTTTTGCCTCGATGCAGCCACAATGAAGTTGTTGCCTCGATGCACCGTGAACAAAAATGTTACTTCGATGGAGGCACAAAAAAGGGTTTTGTTTCGATGTAGCCAAAACAAGCATGATGCCTCAATGCAGCCACAGAAAGATTGTTGCCTCGATACAGCCACAACGAAGAGGTTCATTTGATGAAGCCACAAGGAGATTGTTTCTTCGATGCAGCCACAACGAGCTTGCTGGCTTGATGCAGCCAGAACGAAATTGTTGCCTTAATACAGCAACAACGAAAGAGTTGGTTCGATGCAGCCAAAACGAGACTATTTTATCGATGACACCACAAGGAGGAGGAGCTACAACGAACTTTTTTCCTCTCTGCAGCCACAACGAGGGGGTTCACTTGATGCAGCCACAAGAAGCTTGCTGCCCCACTGCAGCCACAACGAGTTTGTTGCGTCGATGCATAAACAACGAAGGGATTGACGCGACAGCCTCAAGGATATGTTTGCCTCGATACAACCACAACGAGAAGGTTGGCTCGATGCAGCCACGACGAGATTAATGCCTCGATGCAGCCACAATGAGATTGGTGCCTCTATTAAGACACAACGAGATTATTGACTCGATTAAGTGAAAACGAGAGGGTTGGCTCGATGCAACGACAAAGATATTGTTGCTTCGATCCAGACACAACGAGCTTGCTGCATTGATGCATTAACAACGAGATTGTTGCATCGATGCGGTCACAACAAAAGGGTTGGCTCGATGCAGCCATAAGGAGGGGGTTGGCTCAAAATAGCCAAAATGAGATTGTTGCCTTAAAGCAGCCACAACGTGCTTGATGCCTTCATGTAGCGAAAAAGAGTGGGGTTGCAACAACAACGGGAATGTTCTCTCAATGCATCCACAATAAACTTGCTGTCTCGATAAAGCCACAAAAAGATTGATGCCTCGATGCAACCACAACGAAAGTGACGTTATTAACAGGAACGTACATTATGAGATTTTTTTTGTTTGTTTGGGACCAAAACGCCAAAAGCACATGAATAGCACCAAAACGCTAAAAAAAAAGCATGGAAAACAAAACACTTATCAAAAACGTGTCTTTTGCGGTTTAATTTGCCCGCTTGCTTACGTACCAAAACGCAAACACACGTGGAGCTTTATAACATATAATATGACATATAATATAACATATAATATGAGTGTTTTTTTTTACCTTCGTATGTGTCAAAACGTTACAACACATGACTAAATCTATTATATGATAAAAAGAGCAGAATTATAAAAGAAAAAAGAAAAAACGTGTATTATGACCGATTACTACCATTAAATAATGACTAAACCAACAAAATGCATACAAACCACCCTATATTAAGGATTCAGAACAAATGAAAACGAGTAGTATCGGTTTTTTGACCTTTTTAGGTAGGAAAAACGCTAAAACTGCAAGCAATGCACCTTCATGGAAGAAAAAAAATTACAAAAAAAACGAGTGTTTTAAATACTTTTCAGCTTCTCACGTACTAAAACGCTAAAAAAAAAACACCGAAAACACGCAATATGAAATAAAATGAAAATCTTGTCTTTACATTTTTTTTTTTAGCTTCTTTCGTACAAAAACGTTACGTTTTGTAATCGATTACAAAACACCCTATCTGCAGGATTAGAACAATATTATCAAAAAAAAGTGTGTTTTCAGTGTTTTTGAGCTTGTTAGGTATAACGACGTCAAAATGCCTCGATCCAGCCGCAAAGACAGCCACAAACCACAGCCGCAACCCGCACAGCCGCAAAGAAAGCCGCAACCACAAAGAGATTGTTGCCTCGATGTAGCTACAACGAAGGGGTTAACTCGACGCAGCCACAACGAGATAGTTGCCTCAATGCAACTACAACTTGGCTCGATGTAGTCAGAACGAGATTGATGGCTAAAAGCAACCACAACGAGATTGTTGCATCGATGCAGCCACAACGAGCTTGGTGCCTCCCTGCAGCAAAAACGAGATTGATGCCTCGATGCAGCAACAACGGAGTTGCCTAGATGCAGCCATAGCGAGATTGGAACATCGATGTAGAAAAAAACAAGATTGTTGCCTGAATGGAACAAAAACGAGGTTGTTGCCTAGATGCAGCCACAAGGAGATTGGTACCTCGATGTAACACAACAAGATTGTTGCCTCGATGCAGCCACAACTATGTTGTTGCCTCGATTTAACCAAAAAGAGATTGTTATCTCGATGCAGCTACAACGAATGGGTTGTCTCGACGCAGCCACAAGGAGATTTTTCCCACGATGGAACTACAACGAGAGGGTTGGCTCAATGCAGCCACAAAGAGATTGTTGCCTAGATGCAGCCAAAACGAGCTGCCTGCCTCGATGCAGGAACAACCAGTTCGTTGTCTCGATGCAAGCACAATGAAGGGGTTGGTACAGCCACAATGAGATTATTGCCTCGATGCAGCCACAACGATGTTGCTGCCTCGATGCACCGTGAACAAAAATGTTACTTCGATGCAGCTACAAAAAAAGGTGTTGCCTCGTTATAGCCACAACGAAGAGGTTAATTTGATGAAACCACAAGGAGATTGTTTCTTCGATGCAGCCACAACGAGGTTGCTGCCTCGATCCAGCCAGAACGAGATTGTTGACTCAATACAGCAACAACGAAAAGGTTGGTTCGATGCAGCCAAAACGAGATTGTTTCATCGATGCAACCACAAGGAGGAGGTTGGCTCTATGCAACAACAACGAGACTGTTACCTCAATGCAGCCACAACGAGAATGTTGCGTCGATGCAACCACAAAGATCTTGCTGCCTCGGTGGAGCCACAACGAGATTGTTGCCTCGATGCAGCCACAACGAAATGGTTGGTTTGATGCAGCCACAACGAGATAGTTGCCTTGATGCAGGCAAATGAATTTGCTGCTACGATGCAACCACAACGAGGGGGTTGGTTTGATGTAGCCACAACGAGATTGTTGGTTCGATGCAGCCAAACAAGTTTGTTGCCTCCATGAAGCCACAACAAACGGGTTGGTCTGATGCAGCCACACAAAGAGTGTTAACCTCGATGGAGCCACAACAATAGGGTTGGTTCGAGGCAGACACAAAAAGATTATTGCCAATGCAGCCATAACAAGTGGTTGGCTCAATACGGCTAGAACGAATTTGTTGCCACAAGGAAGGGGTTGGCAACGAGATTGTTGCCTCGATACAGCCACAAAAAGAAGGTTATTTCCATGGAGCCACGACGAGATTAAAGCCTCGATGCAAGGAGAACGAGATTGCTTCCTCATTGGAAACACAACGAGAGTGTTGCTTTGATGCAGCCACAACGAGGTTGTTGCCTCGATGCAGCCACAACAAGGTTGTTGCCTCGATGCAGCCACAACGATAATGTTTCATTGATGCAGCCACAAAGAGGGCGTTAGATGCAACCATAACGAGATTGAAACCTCGGTACAGCCACAACAAGCTGCATCGATGCAAAATCTTGTTGTAGCTGCATCGGAGAAATAGGCTTGTTCTGCTTGCATCGAGGCAACAGTCTCGCTGTGGCTTTGTTGTGGCTGCATCGGGGCAATAATCTCCTAGTAACTGCATAAAGGCAACAACCTCGTTGTGGTTGCCTCGAAGGAACTGTCTTGTTTTGGCTGCATCGAAGCAACCCCTTCGATGTGGCTGCATCGAAACAACAATATTGTTGTTACTGCATCGAGGCAAGAACCTCGTTGTGTCTACATCGAGGCAGGAAGCTCATTGTGTCTGCATCTCGTTGTGGCTGCATCGTGGCAACAATCTCATTGTGGCTACATTGAACCAACACATTCGTTGTGTCTGCATCGAGGCAACAACCTCGTTATGGCTCCATCGAAAAACAAAATCGAGACAACAAACAAACAATAAACAAACATCGAGGCAACAGTCTCGTTCTGGCTTCAGTGTCGTTGTTTCTGGATTGAGTGTGGCTGCATCGAGGCAACAATCTCGTTGTGACTACATCGAAGAAAGACTGTGGATCAGGGCAACAATCTCCTTGTGGCTGTATTGAGGCAATAATCTCTTGTGGATGCGTCGAGGCAACAACCACGTTCTAGCAGCATCGACCCAACCCCCTATTTGTGTCTGCATCGAAGCCGCAAGCTAGTTGTGGCTACATCAAGGCAACAATATCGTTATTGCTGCATCGAACCAATCCTCTCCTTGTAACTGCATCGAGGCAACAATCTAGTTTTTGGATCTAGGTAACCTCCTCGTTGCATCTCGGTGTTGCTGCAGCGAGCCAACCTACAAGTTGTGGCTTTAAGAAATAAACTCTTTGTGGCTAGATCGAGGCAACAATCTCGTTGTGGCTGCATCGCGGCAACTATCTCATTGTGGCTCCTTTGAGTCAACAATCACGTTGTGGATGTATAGAGTCAACCCCTTCGTTGTGGTTGCATCGAGGTAACAATCTCGTTGTGGCTGCTTCGAGCCATCCCGCTCGTTGTTGCTGCATCGATTCAACCCCCTCTTTGTGGCTGCATCAAGGCAACAATCTCGTTGTGGCTGCATCGAAGCAACAACCTCTTTGTTGCTCCATCGAGACAACAATCTATTTGTGGGCTGCATCGAGGCAACAATCTCGTTGTGGCTGCATCGAGGCAACAATCTCGTTGTTGCTGCATCGAGGAAACAATCTAGTTTTGGCTTTAGCGAGCCAAGCCCCTCGTTGTGGCTGCATCGAAGCAACAATATTCTTGTGGCTGCATTGAGCCAACCCCTTCGTTGTGGCTGCATCAAGGCAAAAATTTCGTTGTGGCTGCATCGAAGCAGCAAGCTCGTTGTTGCTCCATCGAGGCAATAATCTCTTTGTGGCTGCATTGACCTAACCCCATATATATATATATATATATATATATATATATATATATATATATATATATATATATATATATATATATATATATATATATATATATATATATATATATATATATATATATATATATATATATATATATATATATATATATATATATATATATATATATATATATACATACATATATATATTTTTTTTTTATAAGTAGGAGGGACACTGGCCAAGGGCAACAAAAATCCAGTAAATAAAAAAATCAAACTGAGATGCCAGTCCCATAAAAGGGTTCAAAGCGATAGTCAAAAATTGAAGAATAAGTGTTTCGAAACCTCCCTCTTGAAGAAATTAATTCATAGGAAGGTGGAAATACAGAAGCAGGCAGAGAGTTCCAGAGTTTACCAGAGAAAGGGATGAATGATTCAGATTACTGGTTAACTCTTGCATTAGAGAGGTGGACATAATAGGGATGAGAGAAACAAGAAAATCTTGTGCAGCGAGGCAACTGGAGGAGGGAAGGCATGCAGTTAGCAGGATCAGAAGAGCAGTTAACATGAAAATAGCGGTAGAAGACAGCTAGAGATGAAACATTGCAGCGATGAGAGAGTGGCTGAAGACAGTGCCGCAATATCTATGTGGCTACATTGAGGGAACAATCTCGAGGCAACAAGTTCGTTGTGGCTGTATGAAGGCACAAATCTCGTTGTGGCCCCGTCAAGCCAACCTCCTCGTTGTGGCTGCATCGAGAGAACAATCTCTTTGTGGCTGAACCAAGGAAACAGTTTCCTTGAGGTAGCATCGAGGCAGCAAGCATGTTATGGCTGCATTGATGCAAAAATCTCGTTGTGGCTGCATCTAGTCAACCTCCTCGTTACATCTCGGTGTTGCTGCAGCGAGCCAACCCACACGTTGTGGCTTTATCTAGGCAGCAATCTCTTTGTGGCTGGACCGAGGCAACAACCTCGTTGTGGCTGCATCGCGGCCACTATCTCATTATGGCTGCATAGAGGCAACAATGTCGTTGTGGCTGCATCGAGGCACCAATCTCGTTATGACTTCATCGAGTCAACAATTTTGATGTGACTGCTTCGAGACAGCAAGCTCGTTGTGGCTGCATCAAGTCAACAATCACGTTACCTTCGATGTGGTTCCATCGAGGTAACAATCTCGTTGTGGCTGCTTCGAGCCAACCCCCTCTTTGTGGCTGCATCAAGGCAACAATCTCGTTGTGGCTGCATCGAGGCAACAACCTCTTTGTGGCTGCATCGGGGTAACAATCTCACTGTGGCTGCATTGAGGCAACAATCTCGTTGTTGCTGAATCGATGAAACTATCTAGTTTTGGCCAACCTCCTCGTTGTGGCTGCATCGAAGCAACAATATCCTTGTGGCTGCATCGAGCCAACCCCTTCGTTGTGGCTGCATCAAGGCAAAAATTTCGTTGTGGCTGCATCGGTAGCAGCAAGCTCGTTGTTGCTCCATCGAGGCAATAATCTCGTTGTGGCTGCATTGAGCCAACCCACTCGTTGAGGCTGCATCGAGGCAAGAATCTCGTTGTAGATTCATGGAGGCAGCAATCTTTATACATTTATCTTTATAGCAATTTATCTTTATACATTGGTGGGTATCTCACATGGGATGGCCTAGGCAGAGCATCACACACACCTCATTCACACTTTTACTCCTGCAAGCCCTTGATGGAAAGGAACAGTATGATAGTGTTATAAATTTAATGGTGTGTGTGTGTGTGTGTGTGTGTGTGTGTGTGTGTGTGTGTATGTGTGTGTGTGTGTGAGGAAGGGGAAAAGTAATGTTTATTTATTTTTTTATGTATTTATTAAAGAAAGAGAGAGAGAGAGAGGAAGTAGATGTGTGTGGTTTCAGTCCATCCGTTGTGGTAAGTGTCTAGCAGCTATATATATATATATATATATATATATATATATATATATATATATATATATATATATATATATATATATATATATATATATATATATATATATATATATATATATATATATATATATATATATATATATATATATATATATATATATATATATATATATATATCTCTCTCTCTCTCTCTCTCTCTCTCTCTCTCTCTCTCTCTCTCTCTCTCTCTCTCTCTCTCTCTCTCTCTCTCTCTCTCTCTCTATATATATATATATATATATATATATATATATATATATATATATATATATATATATATATATATATATATATATATATATATATATATATATATATATATATATATATATATATATATATATATATATATATATATATATATATATTGTTTCATCCACTAGTCAATGGAGATCAAAAGGTCATGCGTTGCATTCACTTTTAATGAGTAGATCCGACCTGCAAACAGTATTATGTCAAGTGCGACCATCACATACATATTACCAATGAAGAATAACCATTCACTAGTCACAAGAAAACATATGTTAGATCAACTGAAGTTAACGAAGAAACAATTGCCTCAAAAACTTACAACATTGGCCTCCAAACATTATAAACTCCTAAAGCATCACGGAGCAAGACTGACCCAGCTTGATCCCAACAATGGCCCTATAACAGGCTGCAATAAATAGTCACATATAAACATCTCTTAGGGATCAGGCAGCCAATTCACAAATTACACTGAGTATTAATATTTAGTAATACATAAATCACAATAGCACATATCTGGGAAGAGGGCAAATAATACGTATCCGTGGGCCAACACATGACCCATATATGAGAGCTGCAGCAGAGCGACAGATGTGGCAGCAAAGGTGTAGAGCGGGGATCGGTACAGAAAATTCCAGACAGGTGCCGTGAGTTTATTTGCGGGCGCTGTTCACAGGCGCAGTTAGATTCTTCAGACACGATCACAGCAAGTATACAACATCAGAGGCCTACCAACAACCATTTAAGTGAATACGAAATCCTACACGAAATTAGCGGGCATATCACAAGTTATAATATAAACATGGTCTGGAAATGTTATGCTAATCCAACTCCATAGAAAATCATGTTTCTATCAAATATCACCAACAAGGTACATTCACAATAAGTACTTAACAAGATCACCCAAATACTTTTAACTGTAATCACATACGAGTACACTTACTTGTTCATCAAAGTTAATACTAAATAAATAATATATAATCACAATACATCATAACCACAATACCATCATAATACAAAGTGCTTACCCAAACTCCAGGTGGTGCTTAAATCACAATAAAGGAAAACCATTGCAGGCGTGAGTGTGTGGTGTTTTATGTTTTAGGTAGGCGTCCAGTCAGCTGAATGACCGAGACCGTGGCAGTACCCAACGAGGTGTGGTGTAAACCGCATTACTGGAACCTACATCGAACTTCTAATTATGTATCTATGTACTCCTACAAAGGAACTGAAGCAGGTCGGCCACCCTGACAAATTCGCAGCGACAAGCGCCTACCTAGAACAGCCACTCCCAATAATAAACCCAAAGATACTTTACCTCGTAAATGTGAATGAATACACTAAATATACAATAAATTACAATACATATTTACGACAATATTGGCGAAGCACTCCCCCATCAGCCTGACAAATGGATAAATGGATACATAACAAATTAATATACTTCTGTTCTTCCAAAAGAAGAATCACTACAATGTTATGGACATATCTGTCAAAGAGGATATCCTTTAGTACAGTCTTAATCCAAAAGATTTGAGCTAACTGTAAATCCTCTGCGTCTGGTTCATGACAACCATAAAAAAAAAAAAAAAAAAACCTTAGCAACTCTTGTTGTCACATTAATCAGGTTGTCATAATCACTGAAACGGTTGATGTCTATAACACAGTCCTTATTGAATACTGCTAACAGGTTCTCTCCTTTTGTTGAATACAGCTCATCAGTTATTTCCACATTACAATTCTGGCTTATTGGCCACTCCCCTTTAGACCTTATAAGAAATTGCAAGACAGAGTTTTCATCTAATGCACTAGAGTTACATTCTCTGGTACACCAATCAGATATAATCGATTTTGAATTCACTCAAACCCATTCATTCACTTAAAGAACTTTTAGTCTGAATCTCTGAAACCCTGTTAGCCACAAAGGTGTTAAATCTGAAAGAGTCTTTCTGAATTTGGGCTCTCACAACCTCAGAATCAGTAATGTACTGAATCAAAAGACCATTCCATCTCCTCTTCAATAAACTTCCTTAGGCGACAAGCCAATAGTGCTGCACATAATTCCAATCTAGGCACTATGATCTGGTGAGCTGATGCCAATTTTCTCTTTCACGCAATAAGACTACTACTGTTGTTGCCGTCTGACAGCTACCATCTTGCATATGCAACGGCTCGAAATGTCTTTGTGCTCGCATCAGCAAATATTATTAGCTCAGGGTTTCCAATTGCATTCTGAGGTTTTATACATCTGTTAAGCTTTAGAGATTCAAGCTCGAACTTTTGCTTGAACAACGATTTCCACTTACTATATGCAGAAGGGCTAATATTATCATCCCAGCCAAGTCTTTCGTCATGGTGTGTACGCAATAACAATTCTCTCATTAAAAGTTTAATCCTGAGAGTAAAGGGGGTTATCAGACCCAATGGATCATAAATACTGGCTGCCTGTCTAAGAAACATTATCTCTGTCAGTTTCAATGGCAGTTGTGTGTCAATTTCTTTTCTTGTAAGATCTGGTCCAATCAACCGATTTTTTACCCTTTTCGAAAAATTCAAATGTACCTTGAAGTAGAAAAAATCTTTCAGGGGGTTCCATCTTATGCCAAACACATTTTCCTCCTCTGTACCTACAAAGCTTGAATGTGAAGGTGGTAACTCCCTTTCGCCTGATACCACCCATTCCTTAATTTTGAAGCCTCCTCTTTTTAGTACCTTTTCTACTTCCTGAACCATGCTACTTGGTTCAGTATAATCATTCACACTTGTTATCAAATCATCTACATATGAATGACTTTCGATGAGTTTCATGACTCTAGGACAATCCTTTCACATTTGCGCATTTTTCCGAAGAGCCATCACAGCAATTGCTCCTCCCGGCCTGTAACTAAATGTAACCGTTGTTAGAGCGTTCTGGTCATCTTTTCGTTTGATATTCATCTCACGCCATAAAAATCTATGGTAGTGTTGATCTAATGGAGATAAATGAACCGAGTTATACATCTTATTTATATCTCCCATTAATCCAACAGATAGATCTCTGTCGAAATCGCAAAAGTATCCCCAAAATATTATTAAGTATGTCTGGGCCTTTAGCAAGGAATTCATTAAGTGAGCAACCCATGTAAGATGCTGAAGAGTTGAAAACTATTCTCATTGGTGTTGACCTCGAACCAGCTTTGTGTACCTCATGATGAGGCAGATAAAACACTGGTCCCTTGTATGCTGATATCTCTTCATCATCTATCTATCTATCTTGTTCTGAATCTGGTCATTATACAGGTCTCCGTTCTGTTGATACCAATCTGGCAAAAGCTACCGAATAGTTATTAGTCATCTTACTTAGATGTCTAATCCATGGATATTCTGCTACCCACTTCTCATTACTCTCATCATAATGTAACCCTTTCGTCAATCAGATTTGACTCTCTTTGTTCTTTCACTTTAAGGTGGCTATCTAATGAGCATTTCCCACATCGACAACCTCCACATTGAGCAGAACAATCCACTCCAAATTCTTCTGTTTTAAAAAAATTGATCCGTATCCTTATAAGGTTCTAATTTAGTTTTGACAATGAAATCATCTACCCCTGTACACTGAACATGATTAACTATTGCATTAATTGTACCTTTCAAAGGACCCAGACATCCTCGCACACAGTAACCAAACTAACTCTTCATCAATTGAATATCTCGTACAGTTTTCTCAACTCTTAGTAGTAATACACTGTAGTCTGTTTCCATCAGCAGGTCTACTTTGCCAGTAGGTCTTGCTATTTGCCAAATATCAACTAACACAGCTCCTATCTCAGTTATATCTACTTTACTGACCTCTTATGTTAACTTTCAACCAGATGGCACCACTGCTATCACATCTATTTCTAAAGCTGAACTCTTCGCTCAAACCTTTGCTAAAAAACTTTACCTTGGACGATTCTGGTCTTGTTCCTCCCTCTCCTCCACCCTCTGACTACTTCATGCCACCTATTAAAATTCTTCGCAATTATGTTTTCCATGCCCTTGCTAGCCTAAACCCTCGGAAGGCTTATGGACCTGATGGGATACCTCCTATTGTTCACTGAAACTGTGCCTCCGTGCTTGCACCTTGCCTAGTCATACTCTTTCAGCTCTGTCTGTCAACATCTACCCTTCCTTCTTGCTGGAAGTTTGCCTATATTTAACCTGTTCCTAAAAAGGGTGACCGTTCAAATTCCTCAAACTACCGTTCTATTGCCTCAATTTCCTCCCTATCTAAAGTTTTGGAATCTATTCTCAACAGGAAGATTCTTAAACATTTATCACTTCACAACTTTCTATCTGATCGCCAGTACGGGTTCCGTCAAGGCCGCTCTACTGGTGATCTTCTGGCTTTCCTTACTGAGTCTTGGTCTTCCTCTTTTACAGATTTTGGTGAAACTTTTGCAGTTACCGTGGACATATCAAAAGCTTCTGATAGAGTCTGGCACAAAGCTTTGATTTCCAAACTACGGCTTCTATCCTTCTTTCTGTAACTTCATCTCAAGTTTCCTTTCTGACCGTTCCATTGCTGCTGTGGTAGACGGTCACTGTTCTCCTAAATCTATTAACAGTGGTGTTCCTCAGGGTTCTGTCCTGTCACCCACTCTCTTCTTATTATTCATTAATGATCTTCTAAACCAAACTTCTTGTCCTATCCACTCCTACGCTGATGATACCACCCTGCACTTTTCCACGTCTTTCCATAGACGTCCAACCCTTCATGAGGTAAACATTTCACGCAGGGAAGCCACAGAACGCTTGACTTTTGATCTTTCTAAAATTTCTGATTGGGGCAGAGCAAACTCGGTAATGTTCAATGCCTCAAAAACTCAATTCCTCCATCTATCTACTCGACACAACCTTCCAGATAACTATCCCCTCTTCTTCAATGACACTCAACTGTCGCCTCTTCTACACTGAATATCCTTGGTCTGTCCTTTACTTATAATCTGAACTGGAAACTTCACATCTCATCTCTAGCTAAAACAGCTTCTATGAAGTTAGGTGTTCTGAGACGTCTCCGGCAGTTTTTCTCACACCCCCCAGTTGCTAACTCTGTACCAGTGCCTTATCCGTCCATGTATGGAGTATGCTTCACATGTCTGGGGGGGGTTCCACTCATACTGCTCTTCTAGACAGGGTGGAATCAAAAGCTTTTCGTCTCATCAACTCCTCTCCTCTGACTGACCGTCTTCAGCCTCTCTCTCACCGCCGTAATGTTGCATCTCTAGCTGTCTTCTACCGATATTTTCATGCTAACTGATCTTCTGATCTTGCTAACTGCATGCCTCCCCTCCTCCCGCTGCCTCGCTGCACAAGACTTTCTTCTTTCTCTCACCCCTATTCTGTCCACCTCTCTAACGCAAGAGTTAACCAGTATTCTCAGTCATTCATCCCTTTCTCTGGTAAACTCTGGAACTCCCTGCCTGCTTTTGTATTTCCACCTTACTATGACTTGAATTTCTTCAAGGCAGAGGTTTCAACACACTTATTCATCAGTTTTTGACTACTGCTTTGAACCATTTTATGGGACTGGCATTTCAATGGGCATTTTGTTTTATTGGATTTTTGTGGCCCTTGGCCAGTGTCCTTCCTACATAAAGAAAAAAAAATCATTCAGCCCTATCGCTTCAACCATCCACTCCTTCCCCATTGCATCCGTCAGAGGAACTAAGTACCCTGTACCCTTTAAACCCAGCTTCTGAACTGCATCATGAGTAATCATAGCTAGATATCTTGGATCAAAAAATACCTTGAGATCATGAAATCTACTCTTGATTGTACCTAACATTAACAATATGCTATCTCGATCTAAAAAGTTGCTTCATCCTTTCATCACTAGAGTCTCCCTGGTAAATACTGAATGCAGCATGGGATGATGCATTGTTTCATATATCAAAATCATTGACTTTAATATTACAAGGAACCTTCCGGTCACAACACCTACTAATATGGTGAGGCTGTAGATATATGAAACAAACTCCTACTCTTTTTATGTTATTCATCTTTGCATCATTATCTAATCTACTAAATGTGTTATATTGATAGATTTCATGAGAAAGAATACCATGGTACCAGCAGCCCTTTGTGGCTCCAAATTTTTCTCGTTTAAGGCTACGAGGCAAGACTTTATGACGTTGATTTTGACATGCGACATTCATCATGGCCTGCGCCACATTATTAAGACAATCTAACACGTGTTTTTGTCCACTTTCTAGACTTCCCGTTAGTTTACTAATCATTTGTGTTAAACCGCCTATATTGTCAGACTCCCAAGATGCTAGGTGGACTTGCTGTCTATTTTCCCCGAGCCTTAATTCGTAATCCATGTATTCGATCACCTGACGCTCCTCAGTCAGAAATCTTATCAATTCTTCAAATCTCCTATCATTATCATAACCTCTTGCCTTGCGTGTCCATTCCCTATTTTGATATGCACGAAGCAGGCGTTCAACCTTTGTTAAACTAATGAACATTAGCAATTTCCTTTTATTTTATTTTTTTTAAAGTCCAACCAGTCTTGTTCTACCACACTAATCATATGAAGCAATCTGGCCTTATTTCCCTCCGGTACTGGTTTATGAGCACAAATTTCAGCCAATACTGCATCAAATATCCTTTTCTGAGGAGCCGAACCTTTCGTCTTTGGTTTGGTCAAAATCATCTAATCTGTCTCAGCATGAATGGGTCTTTACCATGGCGAGATATCACTAATCTAGTAAAACATTTCACAGTAGAACGGAATTCACACACATCCCCATTGAATTTTGGAGGTTCCACCTTCTTTATCAAAATATTACAATTCTCATTACATAGGTGACATTTCTGGTTAGTTTTACATTTAATAACTTAGAGTGAATGTCACACTTCACTTTCTGCAAGTCACCATTATAATCCAAATGTTCACTTTCAGAGTCATCCTCTACCTCCTGGAGTATCTTATTTATCTTTTCTATCTTCTCAAACAGCCACAAATTTCAGGAAAAATACCCTCTAACACTTCAGGTGGACTATTCTGATGCACAAGATCATTAGATATTCTTACTTTAGCGGTGAACTTTCCTATGACCACTCCTCGCTGCCTTTTCCATAATTTGATGTCATGTCCGTCTGCGCTCTCTTCCTGTGAGCCGTCCTGCTGGGAGCCCCTACTGCCCTTTCCCGGGTGAGACATTGTTGTTGGATTTTTTTGTCCACCAAATCAATAGAGATCAAAAGGCCGTGCGTTGCATTCACTTTTAATGAGTAGATCCAACCTGCGAACAATATTATGTCAAGTGTGACCATCACATACATATCAATCAAGGACAACCATTCACTAGTCACAAGAAAACATATGTTAGATCAACTGAAGTTAACGAAGAAACAATTGCCTCGAAGACTTACAGCATTGGCCTCCAAACACTATAAACTCCTAAAGCATCACGGAGCAAGACTGACCCAGCTTGATACCCACAATGGCCCTATAACAGGCTGCAATAAATAGTCATATATAAGCATCTCTTAGGGAGCAGGCAGTCCATTCACAAATTACATTGTGTATCAGCATTTAGTAATACATGAATCACAATAGCACATACCTGCGAAGAGGGCAAATAACACGTATCCGTGGGCCAACACAGTACCCCTGTATGAGAGCTGCAGCAGGGCGACTGACGTGGCAGTAAAGGAACATAGCCGCCAACTCTCAGCTACTACTTGTTGCAAGATTACTCGCAAAATGTCGTTAAAAGTCGCTAAAATCATGAGGAAATTCTCAAAAAAAAAAAGTAGCTAAATAAAGAATATTAATTTTGATAGGGAAAAACTAGAGAGAGAGAGAGAGAGAGAGAGAGAGAGAGAGAGAGAGAGAGAGAGAGAGAGAGAGAGAGAGAGAGAGAGAGAGAGAGAGAGAGAGAGAGAGAGAGAGAGAGAGAATCACCGATATAATTTCGTAGTACATTTATACTTACAATTGTTGAGTAAAGGCCCCTCGTAATCATGCAGCTTCATCGAGTATCATCGCTAATTAAAACTCGCTCAGGTCCCAGTTGTCTACAGCACTGCAGTGAGAAGTACTTGTAGATGCTACTTGTGAAGTTGTGTACTCGTAGTTCTTGTAAGCTTCAAGTGTAAATCTTCTTTAGTACATCTTCAGGTAGGGTGCAATTATGACAACATTTTCTCACTTTGTGAAGGCCATACTTGACAACCAGGACTGCTGTTAGAGTTTCATTGTTCATTCTGTTACATAGCTTGATCTTCACGATGTTCATCTGGCTAAACAATCGTTTAACATCGGCATTTAATTGAGGGAAGGAGAGTACTGTGAGAGCAAGCTCACAGATATCTCTGTAGGGATTTTCTCCTGTGGCGTTCCTGAAGTCTGCTACCTCTGCCTAAAACTGAAGTGTATCATGTTTTTTTTGTTTTTTTTTTTCACACAGTATAATGTCATTCACTTGCCCTCATGGTGGACATCAAGAACTTTAACGTTGTCAGGCAGACAACCACAAACTCAATGCACATCTTGCGAATTTCTGGTTCACCACGAAATTTTCCTTCTTTCATGTGCTTTTCGAATTCGTAACACAGACAACAGTTAGGATCCAAAAATCTCTGAATGACCCCAGCCTCAGTATTTTTTTTTCCTGGAATTATTACTTTTGAGGACAAAGAGTCAATAAGCTGAACCAAGTCATTCAGTAGTTTTGTGGAACAATTAGTTTCAGCTTCAAACTTCTTGTTTACAAACTGGACTTCTCCAAGAATATGTTTCAGAAATGTGAGGAACGCTTAATTTTTCTTGTCACACAACATTAAATATAGCTGTTCTGCTGTGCAACATCTCTCCTCCCTTCTGGCACTCTCAGAGTTTTCAGTTTATCCCACTGGTTCAAAATTCTGACAACAACAGCCTCAATAAACATCCAGCGTGTGTCACATAACTGTATTAATTTCAGAGATTTCATTGCATCGTTCATCATGGCATACAATTTCTTGTACTTCACCTGCCTTAGAGAAGAATGCGAGAACCAATTGTAGCAATGTTTGATTAAGACTTGTAAGTGCCTCTTCTTTGTTCTTTGGCAGCATGTTCTTTGGCAGCATGAGAAACTGCCAGCTGCAGTGAATGACGTACATCTTATGAGGAACAGATTAGGATTCTCAGGTTTTAATTTTACATATACACCACTGTTCACTCCGGTCATCACTGAGTTTCTGCAATTTCAGTCTATATTTATCAAGAGGTTTCTTGAGGGCATCACATATTGCATCAGCATTACACTCACTCAGTTCAACCAAATCTAAGAAAGTTGTCACAAATGTTTTCCTTGATGCAGAAAAGTATCTTATGCCAATACCCAAAAGCTTAGTTACAGAGATGTCATTACTCTCTTCTATAATTAAGCTGAATTTTCTGTTGCCGATGTCATCTTTGATTTCTTGTTTGAAATGCTGGGTTATCACATTGTAAATTATTGCACTGCACTTCGATCTCTTAAGCTTAAGATCCTTACACCCCTTACCATCACCAAAGCCTGCTTTACACACATCATTCAGATGATCTAGCACACACAATGCACAATGCTCAGTAATGAACATAGCCATTTGAGTCTCTGACTTTCTGGAATCATTATCAACTCTCTTAGTCTCAAATAACAAGGTTCTTTGTCTCTGAGAGCTGAATGGCTCCTCTGCCCGCTAATGTTTAGCTGTGGTCCTGTGTTTTTCCAAGTCACTCAGCTATGCAGTTAGTATACAAGCGCATAACTTGCAATATGCCTTGGTATCATCACCCTGTGCCTTACTGAGCCACTTGCTATATTTAGCCATTCCTGCCGAAACCGTTGAGAGTATTTCTTGCTCATTCTCGTAAGCGCTCCACACTGTTATACTCATGGACGTTGTGAGGAAACTGCGGTTACTAAACCGTGAGTCCGTGACTGAGACAAGTAGCCGACTCGCTGTTCGCCTTGTCCTGTACACGTACGATACGCGTCAGTCCACACGACCCTCACTGAGGGTTGGGTGAGGAGGGGCAGGGTGGGGATAGGGGTGGACCCTTCCCTACCTCTGTAGCCCCCTCCCAATCCCTCCCTCACCAAGCTATCCTCTCCACAGTCAGTGCAATCATTACACATAATTTGCAAAATTATTCAATTAAAGTTGTTCCCCTGATTGTAATTTTCCATAAGTAGTACAAATAATCATTCAGATTCAATTAAAAGTTGCTAAAAAGACGCTACGTCGCTCACTTGAAAATTTGGTAGCTAAATCTCACAAAAAAGTAGCTAGATTTAGCGACTTTTTTTCGCAAAACTGGCAACTCTGCAAAGGAATTGAGCCACGTCGGTCGCCTCGACAAATTCGCAGCGACAAGCGCCTACCTAGAACAGCCACTACCAATAATAAACCCAAACATACTTTAATTCGTAAATGTGAATGATTCCAATAAATATACCATAAATTACAATACATATTCTCAACAATGTTGACGAATATATATATATATATATATATATATATATATATATATATATATATATATATATATATATATATATATATATATATATATATATATATATATATATATATATATATATATATATATATATATATACATTGTCACGATCGCTTACTTACGATCGTACGATCCCGGTTATCTTTCCAAGAAAGTGGGCGTTACACTGATCCCGGAAAGTTTTAAAGTTCTGGATTTTTATAGGCTTCGAGTGCCTACCCGACCTATCCGAAATCGCCAGAATTACACCCTCTCACTGCACCCTTACCTTGATCCAGCACACCTGGAATCACCTCTAATACCGGATCAATGTTGGGGGAGTAGAAAACAGGATTATTCTATGTTACAAGCACATATATTAATACTAATAACAATTCACAAACAACATGAGGTAGTACACGTTCTTACATGTCGTTCTCGTCACTTAACACAACACCAGAACCCGTTTACACCTCCACCAGTCACAGAAATATTTCCCCTGAACCGCAGGAATTTACTCAGACGCCATTACCGCATCCCCAGGCAATAATTCCCGTATTTCACCTCCTCAAACCTTTCAGGAGATTACCACCATCACCAAAAATTACCCATAACACCGTAACATCATCCCAAAAATCACCAATACACCACAACACCAGCTTCCAAGGTCAACACCACAAACTCCACTCACAAAATGGCTGCCAGTTTGACCTATGACCCCTTCCGACAGTGTCACCGGCACAACTCAACAACCGAATTTCAGCGGACAAGAGCTCTTGATACCACAAAAGACTCACTAACCTGATCCTGGATATCACCACTAATACCTCCACACACCACTCCATCACCAATGCACACCAAGATTCTTCCCTGAGAAACGCCTTCCCTCCGATATACCTCCCGACCTAAGGCGCTCTGCCTTCCCCTCCTTGGAATGTGTTGTTACCCACTCAAGCTCCCCTCGTTTCAACATATTTCCACCTCAATTATACTTCCTCCCTTATACATACAAAGATATAGAGAACTTAAATTATGAAGAGAATAATACTACATGATATAAAATGGGTACAGAAGCTTTACACTACTTATAACCAATAATATGGATAATGCCCGAATGGCAGGTAACCGGAACACGGGGGACACTAAGAAAACGTGATCCCATTGAATGTAAACTCGGCCAATAACATGACAAAAAAAAAAAAATAAATAGATAAATAAATAAATGAAAAAAAAAAATATATATATATATATATATATATATATATATATATATATATATATATATATATATATATATATATATATATATATATATATATATATATATATATATATATATATATATATATATATATATATATATATATATATATATATATATATATATATATATATATATATATATATATATATATATATATATATATATATATATATATATATATATATATTTATATATATAATAACATGACAAAAAATAATAATAATAAAAAAAATATATATATATATATATATATATATATATATATATATATATATATATATATATATATATATATATATATATATATATATATATATATATATATATATATATATATATATATATATATATATATATATATATATATATATATATATATATATATATATATATATATATATATATATATATATATATATATATATATATATATATATATATATATATATATATATATATATATATATATATATATATATATATATATATATATATATATATATATATATATATATATATATATATATATATATATATATATATATATATATATATATATATATATATATATATATATATATATATATATATATATATATATATATATATATATATATATATATATATATATATATATATATATATATATATATATATATATATATATATATATATATATATATATATATATATATATATATATATATATATATATATACTCGTATATGTGTGTGTGTGTGTGTGTGTGTGTGTGTGTGTGTGTTTAACTGATGCTCTTCAGTTTAAAAATGAAGGTTTGAGTAGTGTAGCTTAGGACAGCATATCTTGGTGAGAGTTGAGTGGCCAGCACCTCAGGTTAGTCAGGCTGCCTTGCAAGTGCTGTGGTGGACAAGGTAAGTGGTGGCACTGAAGAGTCATCCATCAAATCCTGCCATGTTTTCCTGTGCTGGTTTGGAAAGCAATCTGAACTTTATATTCATTTGGTTATGTCCATAATTATTTACCTAAAGTGATCACCTGTGTTACCAATTCATGGTGGCAGTAATTGAAGATATTTTAATTTAATATCAACACTCAATGGGTCCTTTTCTGGTAGATATACTTGCTCTTTACTGAAATCTTTTGTCCATTAAATTGAAATGTTTTTTTCTTGTGAAGAATATTACTATATATTACTACTGTGACAAATGTGCATGTGTTACGTGTTGGGTTATTGCTCTATATGCGTGTGTCCTTAAGTATTAGGCAAGTATACTGTACTTTTATTCTCGTGCTGTTGGTCTTCAGGGTGTTTTGCTTCATTATGTTGCTGCCAAAAACCTATGGATTGGGAGTTGTATTACACAAACTTGTCAGTCATATACTCGTAGATTGATTGTATTCTGACAGTCTTTTAGCCTGTCAAACAGTGCCTGGTGAATTCTGTATCATTAACAAAGTTGCCCCTTCTACCTCACACTCTATAGCTTATCTCTGTAAATCTTTTAAGACATTTACCTTCATTGAATTTTGAACAGAAAAAGCTGTTGTCTTGTATTGCTTTAATTTTGCTTTAATGTTTCTTCTGCTTCTTAATGGTGCTATTTCAACTGCTCCAGCGGGATTCTGCTGTGGCGAGTTAGCTGTGTTTCTTTGTTCTGAAAGAGAGACTACCACAAAATCCAAGGAGAAATATTTGTCTGATAAAATTTATAAGTTTTAGTGTGTGTGTGTGTGTGTGTGTGTGTGTGTGTGTGTGTGTGTGTGTGTGTGTGTGTGTGTGTGTGTGTGTGTGTGTGTGTGTGTGTGTGTGTGTGTGTGTGTGTGTGTGTGTGTGTGTGTGTGTGTGTGTGTGTGTGTGTGTGAGTGTGTGTGTGTGTGTGTGTGTGTGTGCAATTTACTGAATGGTTTACATACATAGCATCCCTAGTCAATTAAACCTTGTAGCTTTATAAGCTTGATTCATTATTGGAAAATTATGAACTTGTGATAATAAAAGACAGCATAGTGGCAGAGACAGAAGGAAAGGGAATTCTTAGAATATATTCCTTCAGTAACAGGAAGTATGAGATCAGAAATTTGTTTCTTATGAGGAAGTTGTGTTGATATTAAAACTTAAATAAAAAAAATAAAAATAAAACTTTAGGGGCTGCATGTGGCCTCACCTTAGATAAATACAGACCAGTTTATGGAGTTAATATTTATTCCTTACTCCAATGATAGATGCATTGTTGTTGTGCATGTAAAAGTGTGATTTTTAATCAGAAATTAATTATTTTTATATCGTCTCATTTTCTGCATTACTGTTGCAATTTCGTCCCTTTGTTTCACATTCATATCTTGAGTGGTTTGTTACGCTTCGTAGATAAGTACACTGAAAATTAAAGTTATTTATTACTTTTTTTTTCATGCTATCAACCAAACCATTACTTTGAGGGATGGGGATTGAAAAAAATGAACATTATTTTGGGACACTATCTGAATGAAAAATTTAGATGAAGGAAATGAGCAGCAGATTTTTCCAGACAGCAGCACTTGAGCTATGCTGGGTAGACACACACACACACACACACACACACACACACACACACACACAGAGAGAGAGAGAGAGAGAGAGAGAGAGAGAGAGAGAGAGAGAGAGAGAGAGAGAGAGAGAGAGAGAGAGAGAGAGAGAGAAGGGCTTGTGGGGGGTTGTGTTGCCTTCATCACACTATTACTTCACTGCACACTCTTGTTTCTGTGCGGCAAACATTATAATTTCATCTCCCTCATCACCTTTATTGTTCCTTAACCATCTCTGATGATATTTGCTTCTATGTAACTAATATTATTATTGTAAAACCATAATCACTGTGCTTTATTACTTCTGTTTGTTATACAATAAAAATTGTTATTGTCATTATTATTATTATTATTATTATTATTATTATTATTATTATTATTATTATTATTATTATTATTATCATCATCATTATTATTATTATTATTATTATTATCATCATTATTAATCTGTACCACCACTATCACTATGACACATATTTACTTAAACTCTATTCATTCAAGTTTCTGTCTGTGAAACATTATGTCTTTACTGCCATCACCATCACCATCCCCATCATATCATTATCACTATCAAAACCCAAGTTTTTGGTTTTGGGTTCACTGCTTGTGAAATTGAAGCAGGGATTTTCATTCCCAGTAACTGCGTACATACCCAGGCCTGGCTGCTGTCAGTTAATTTTTATCTCTTGGCATCATTTTGTTTACATTCCCAGTCTTGCAGTCATAAAGTATCATGCTTCATACATTAACTAACTTCTATATTTGGGAAAATTTGTATTTTTGTTTGGGGAATGATTTTTTCATAAGGTATTTACAATATCATAAATATACACAAAGGGAAAAAATTTTGTTTTGTCTAATGACATTTTAAACAAGACAAATATTACACTTTGTGCATCACTCACTGGTACATTGTGTTCTATGCAGAAATAAATATATTCTTTTACCTAAATCATACATGATGAAACTTTAAAACTGAAGCTTACTTTGAATAAAGTGTATATATATCTTTTACTATGTCTGGTTTGTCGAAATTCATATTTTGGGTTTATTTTTATGGATGAAATTTAGGGCCACACCTGGCCTCTCTAAGAATGTCAAGTGCAGTGAGATGTTGAAGCTCATCAGCTATTTTCACTCTTAACTTTTTTCATTGATTTATTTTATAGTATATTAAAGATTTGTTTACAGTGTATGTATGGGTTGATTTTGAGTGTAGCTATGGACAAAATGATATCCCTACCGTCCGTAGGAGTCGGAGGTAGAGGCACACTCGTAACTCTCTGGGAAAGATGGTATATCACGAGGCTATACCTGCCCATACTGCTGGCGAGCAACCTTCAAGACATCCCGGGACTTCAGACGCCACGTGCGGACTCACACACGGGAGAAAGGCCTTTCGCCTGCAGAGAATGTTCTTTTCGAAGCAACCGCAAGGATGTGTTGCGTAACCCTGAGCGCACCTGACACAGACTTAACATGGAACTAAGAGGCAATAGAATATCAGATTTGATATCTTAAGAAAAAAAAAGAAAAAAAATTATATATATATATATATATATATATATATATATATATATATATATATATATATATATATATATATATATATATATATATATATATATATATATATATATATATATATATATATATATATATATATATATATATATATATATATATATATATATATATATATATATATATATATATATATATATATATATATATATATATATACACT
Source organism: Scylla paramamosain (assembly GCF_035594125.1). Classification (NCBI taxonomy): domain Eukaryota; kingdom Metazoa; phylum Arthropoda; class Malacostraca; order Decapoda; family Portunidae; genus Scylla; species Scylla paramamosain. Next base: position 26,868,210 of record NC_087152.1, on the reverse strand, counting down.
CAGTCACCAGTCTTTGAGTGTTTGCATCTTTGGAAGCACTAGTTGAATGAAACCTTAGACAATATTCTGTAGGCGATACAAACACTTTTTTTTTTCTATTTCCTTGCTTTTTAGGTCCTTCGTTTAATTATCTGTACATTTTATTAGAACAGAACTGAGATAGCCACACTGAGTCATCTGGAAAAGTTTCACACCAGTTTAGTTTTTTTTTCCATGCCTCGGTGCTGGCATTCGTTAGGTCACCTCTCTCAAATCATTGAAATTTAATTAGTCTAATTTCATAATGAACACCATTTGCTTAGTCAGACGAAAATGAGTGAGAGTACTGGTCCAGTGTTGAGGTGATGCATCATCCATAGGTATCTCTGTTGCCTTTCCCGAGTTCCACTGAGCTTGCAAGAAAGTTTCATATGTGGTTTATGAAAATTTACTCCAGTATTACAGTGACAGATTTGAAGGAAGCTGATGTAAGACACCATGTTTAGTTCAGAAATCCGCAGAAGTGATTGATCCTTGTAGATTGCGAGTGTAATCGGAATGCTTACCTGATAATTGTTTCATGGTGTAGTGCCTTCTATCCCCTTCTGGAAAGACACTGAGGGTGCAGCACAACCATGCTCAACAGTCCAATAATCTTCCGCACTCACCTCCACTTGGTAAGGTTATTTTTTTGTCTTGACTCTTGTAATCAGGTACAAATATTCCTTTCAATCTTGATTTTTCTGGTCTGGTGCAAGTACGTCAGGTGTCGTAAAGGACTGTCAACAGATGAGATTAATTAAAATTAAAGAAAAGGTTTAAATATGATGGAAGAGAGTATTTTTGTGACACACTTTGCTCTCTCAGAGAGGGAGAGTTACACTCACACTTTGCTCTCTCAGAGAAAGAGTGTGTTACATTCACATTTTGTTCTCTCAGAGAGGGAAAGTATGACACTCACACTTTGGTTTCTCAGAGAGGGAGAGAGTGATACTCACAATTTGGTCTCTCAGATAGGGAGAGTGTGACACTCACACTTTGCTCTCTCTAAGAGGAAGAGTGTGGCACTCACTTTGTTCTCTCAAAGAAGGGGAGTGTGGCAGTCACACTTTCCTCTCTCAGAGAGAGTGTGAGATGGACACTTTCCTTTCACAGAGAGGGAGTGTTACACTGAAACTTTCCTCTCTCACAGAGGGAAAGTGTGGCACTCGTACTCTTCTTATCATCTTTTTGTATTGAAGATTGTCCACCCCACCATAAGCGTTTTCTGTCTCTTTCTCCACTGATGGGCCCACCAAGCCGGTTGGGCCGTCAGTAAAGGCAGCCATAGCACACGCCAATGCTGGTGGTGTGCGCCACCAGTAGAGAAAGAGGAAACATCAGCGGTGGGGTTGTGCCACCAACCGCACCAGCGAATAATTTCTTTCAGTGGTACACGCCGATGAACGGATGAATAGTGAAGCAATCCGTTCATGCGTTCAGTGGTGAGTACCATCCTTTGTTGGTGTCGGTGGCTGGTCTCCAGGCAGCGATGCTCACCATCTCTTCCCCTAAGGCTCTCCCCCATACACCGGGAAGGTGACCGCCACGCCCTCCACCTTACAGGCCAGAGCCCCTGTGTCGTGTTCCGTCACTACTTCCTGCACTCCACGCTCTCTCTCTCTCTCTCTCTCTCTACCAGATGCTCATTCACTCTTTGTATCAACAACCTTTATTTATTCATATTTTTTCTTCTATCTTATTTTTTTTTCTTCACTGCACACCCTTTATTTTCTTCGATTTTGTTTAAGATTTATCGACAGTAGGTCTTTGAACATTGGAGAAATGTAAAAAAAAAAAGATGAGATAGAATAAGATTAGGTAACACAAGAGTAACTTAAAATGTTAGGCAACAAAATTGTAAGACACACACACACACACACACACACACAATTGTTTTGTTTAACATAAAAATTAATTCAGTGTTCTTTAAAGCGACAAACATAAAAAAAATAAATAAATAAATAATTAAAGCAAAAGAACATTTTGTGGATACAGGGGGATGTCAAACAGCAGCATACCTATGCGTCCTAACTATAAACTCCTGCTATTGTTTGTGTGGAGGGGAAAGATTTTCCATGGTACATTAATGTCTCGTAATTATGTGCATTACTCTACCAACTGCATACTAAAGGAAAATAAAACAGTAATATTCAGCCACTGTTGTTTGTAAGAGAGGGAATAAATTATTGTGTTAAGTGTATAGGGTAGGTGGAGGCACAGTGGGGAGGTAAATTCCGCCGCGAGCCGAGCCCAAGCCCCGGTAGTAACCTGTCAGCAGAGGCACGTACCGTTAAGTAAGGGGCAACAGATTGGGTCCACTTTCCTCTCAGCCAAGGCCTTGGGTTGCAGCACCTCCCGCCTCAGATCGTCCACTTCTGCATAACGTTTTTTTTTTTTTTTTTTTTTTTATAGAGAAATGAAATGGAAAGGCTGTTCATGGAAATAACATAGCAGCACATTTCTTTTTTTTCAGTTTCGAGAATCATAAATTATAAAGTTAAGCCAGCCTAGCTTCGTTCAGGGTGAGTTATGTTAGGCTCGGAAAGCTAAAGTTAAGTTACGTTATGTTTCGCTGGAATATGTTAAGTTAGGATGTGCTGGGTTAAGCCATAGGATAAGCTGATCAACAAGCCACGCCCCCTGCCCCATCCCCTTGTCGGCGGGGCAGCTGACTGGTACACTCACAATATTCTTATCATTTCTCTCCTCCAAAACATCTCTTTCTTTTTTTTTCTTCTTTCTTTGAGGATGCTTTCAGTCCCTTTATCAGTTAGCTTTGTCCTAAGCTGTTTTTTTTTTTTTTCAATAAGATGAACTGGAAAAACAATATATATATATATATATATATATATATATATATATATATATATATATATATATATATATATATATATATATATATATATATATATATATATATATATATATATATATATATATATATATAACATATAAAATAATAATAATAATGTATATAAATAATGTATATAAATGTATATATATAATGTATATAAATGTATATATATAATGTATATATATATATATATATATATATATATATATATATATATATATATATATATATATATATATATATATATATATATATATATATATATATATATATATATATATATATATATATATATATATATATATATATATATATATATATATATTATCATTATTATATTATTATTATTACGGCCCTCGTAACTGCCTCGCCAACCACTAGTCTCTCTAACTAACCATCGGCTTCGATTACCAACTCGACCGCACCATGGCGGTATCATAAAACACGAAGCTTTAGAAACACATCTGACTGACTGACTTCTCCTCCTCACCTCGTCAGTCTCCCTCGCTTCTCGCAGTTGGGACCATCCTCCCTTCTGCTGTCTGAATTCGGTTACATCGTCGTGAGTTAGAAGAAGACGTGACGAACACGAGCACGAACACTCACACACTTACACTCACACTCTTCATTACGTACTCTCCTGAGCTACTTATATTTGTGTTGTATTTTGGGAATATATTTGTTTTCCCTTATTACTTATTATTTGGTAATTGTTGCATTCACTTTGTTGCTCATTAACTTGTTTATGTTTCATCACCTTAAGTTTCCTTCATTGCTCATTATCTTGTATAAGTTATGTTGACTGTACATACTTACTTGAACCCAAGCGGGATCACTGTGTCCTATATAAGTTGCACGCGCTATGCCCGCTTCTGGTAGTGGATATTTAGTTTAATAATGATTGTAAGGTTTATTTAATACTCGTTTCACTACCTTAAGAAACGGTACAACACACCCTAGTCACCCAACTTCTACCCGTGCATGTAACATACATTGGAGGCCTGTCCGGAATATTATCTTATGAACAGGTATGTCATTTGTATGTTAACGTAACTGCTAGTTAAATAATCACTGTTTTTGACTTGTTAAGGTTTATTTTCAGGCGTACATATCCAATGACATGCATAAATAGCCACATTATTCACATTCGTTTTCGTCACTTCTTCGTTTATCTCATGAGTATCTGCTGGTGGGTGCACGGTGACCTTGCCTTTAAATATTTCACGATAGACCTGGTGAATAGGTAAAAGGACTAACTGCGTATTCACTTCGGTAGCTGAATCGGTTTCAGGTAGGTATTGTTCCGTGGAGTGTAGTTCCACTTCCTTGCATACTGGTCTGAGACTCATTCTCACTCATTCGGGGCCATTGAAGCTCCAAATCAATTCTTAATTTCCTCTCGAGTAACTAGACCTATCTAAAATCAAAAGAGTACTTTAGGCCAAACCCTGTTTGTTGTAAATGAAGTACATCATTCGCTGACCTACGGCTAGGTACGTCTGTGAAGGGAAGGCTCATTAGGGGTCACGCCCCTCTCTCTTAAAGGTTGTTAACTCGTGTCCAAGTGTGCAAATCGCGTCTTTGCAATTAATAATTCTCTCGAATCTTATGTCAAAGCTTTAACGCAAATGAAACTTAGGAGATAACTTGTGGTAGCGTTTTGACATGAAATCTTTTTATTTTCTACTCAAGTGAGTACATCAAAATGGCGAAATTCTTAGGCCACAGAGAATTTGTAAGAAATCCTTCTATAGAAGAACTCCAAAGTAACCAAGGATTTACTAAAATACATTGCTAGTGGTTTTGAGATTCCATTCCAACATGAAATTCGAAAAGATGACCTCATGACATTCATTTTAACTCATCTAGGAGAAGATCCTAGCCCTAGTAAGGGACTCGAGATAGATAATTAGACTAAAGACCCTGATATCCTTTTAGAAATAGAAAAAGTTGAAATGAAAGCCTTGCAAATGCAAAAAGAATATGAAAAGGAGGAGGAGAGACAAAAAGAACATGAGGTGAGACAAAGAACATGAGATTAGACAAAGAGAACATGTGAAGGATGAGAGGGAGGGACAAAAAGAACATGAGGAGAAACAAACAGAGAAAGAAAGAGGCCACCAGTTACTCCTGTGTCAAAAATAACCTCCAAACAAGGGTAAGATCACTAAATATTTGTCCCTCTTACCACAATTCTCAGATCAAGATCCCGAAAGTTTCTTCAGGGAGTTGGAATCCTCTACTGAACACTTTGATTTGCTTCAGGAGGATTGGACATGGCTTCTAAAGCCTAAGCTCACTTAGAAAGTTTTAACTATCTTGGGAGGTCTAGAAAATAATACTGATTATGCCTCAGTTAAGAAAAGTATTCTAACGCCATATTCCATTACAACAGAGGGTTACAGACAAAAAAATTTGGAATCTTTACAAACTCCAACACCAGACATACTTGGAGTTTCCATCAGATAAGTACAGAGCGCTGCAAAAGTGGGTTAAGTCGGCTTTAATCACCACATATGACTAGCTAGTAAACCTGATCGCCTTAGAGGAATTTAAACGCAAGGTGCCTCATTCAGTTGTAATGCACATCACCAGCAGAGACGAGACAGACTTACTTAAAGCTGCTGAAATTGCAGACGTCACCATCCAGGTCCCATGGGAGAAAGGAAGGGTGAGTCATTTGTAAAGTCCGGTGCAGGTGCTGTAAATAATGGCAAGTCGGTCGTTAGTAGTAACAAGTTCTCTCCAGTGTGTTCATTTTGCAAAAAGCCTGGCCACCTCATAAGAGATTTCCCTAATCCCAAATGCAAAGTAGCAAAAGGTGCTTTTACTAAACCATTGACCTCATTTCACACCACGAAAACAGACCCCTCTAACAAGTTATTTAGCCCATTTATGTCAAAAGGATCAGTCTCTTTTGGTGATAACTTAAAATACTCAGTAAATATCACTGCGGGAGCCCAGTCACTTGTACTAAAATAAACAATCCCTGGAACTGAAAAAAACAAAAGTATTGAAAGTGTAAAAAGTGTAAAAGGTGTATTTAAAGGATTTTCATGATCCATTTCCTCTCCTGTTAGCCAGAGTACAGCTTGACAGTCTTATAGTGAAGGGAGAAGTGAGTGTTGGGGTCAGTAGTGATCAATCTTTGCCCATACCTAATGCTGAGTTTTTACTGGCTAATGACTTGGCCGCTGGTGCAGTCTTTCCACCTCTTATTATTAAAGACTCACCAGTCCCATATAATCCTACAGGGGAATTTGAGCCGGAACAACCTAATTTGTTTCCGGTTTGTGCCATGACCCAAGCACAAGCAGCTCAGAACAATCCCGTTGCTACTTAGTCTTTGCCCAAATCTCCGAATCCTCCAGCTCAAGTGAACCTCTCTCAGTGGTCCAAAAATAGGATGAATCAACCATGTGTTTTTTTGGGTTTGTCAGGTACCAAAACGCTAAAGTGCATGCAAAGTAACCCTACATGGGAAAGAAAACAACTTTACAAAAAAACGTATCTTTTGAATGCTTTTCATCTTACGTACCAAAACGCTAAAAGTCATGGGAAACACGCTTTTTTGGAAAGCAAATCAACTTGATTAGGATCGTGACTTTAGAGTGTTTTTGACCTTCTTACGTATAACAATGTTCAAACGTAAAAAAAAAAAAAAACCCTTTGGAGAAACACAATGACAATAATAAAAACGTGTGTTTTAAGTAAAACAAAACGCCAAAATGAATGAAAACTACCCTATATGGGATAACGACACAACATTATCAGAAACGTGGCATTTGAGTGTTGTTTATATGCATTTTATACACCAAAACACTGTAAAAAATGGAAAACAGACTATATAACAAAACAAAACATTATCGAAGACGTGTCTTGTGAGAGTTTTTCAGTTTCTTTACGAACCAAATCCCTAAATTACATGCAAAACACGGAGAAACAGAAGAATATAAAAAAAAATAAATAAATTGCCTCCAAAGTACCCATTATGGGAAAGGAAGCGACATTAACGGAAACGTGTATTATAAATGTTTTCAGTTACTTGCGCGCCAAAACGATGAAACACATGAATAGCACTTTGTATGGAGAAACAAAACGACATTACCAAAAATGTGTTTACAAAGCACACTATGAGAAGAATCAGAACGACGAAATGCTAAACTGCATGAAAAAAAAAAAAAAAACATTATGAAAAAAAAAAAAACATTACCAGAAACGTGTTTTTTAGTTGCTTTTCTGCTTACGTACAAAAACCCTTAAAAAGGATGGAAAACACGTTATATTGGAAAAGAAACTTTTTTTCTCAAAATCGTGTCTTTCGAACGTTTTTGAGCTTCTTACATAGAAAAAAACGTTAAAAAGCTTACAGAACACCCTTTTCGGAGAAATTAAATTACATTAACAAAAATGTAGTTTTAAGTGTTTGAGCTTTTTTAGGTACCAAAACGCCAAATTGCATACAGAGTTATATTGGGGAACAAGAGGACATTACCAGACATTTGGGAGTTTATGTGCCTTTAGGCATCAAAACGCTAAAAAAAAAAAAAAAAAATGGAAAACACCCTATATGGGAAAACAAAACAACATTGTAGGAAAAGTCTTTTCTGAGTGTTTTTGAGTTGCTTTACATACCAAAACAAACACACATGCAAAACACCCTTTATGGGAAAACAAAACAACATTGTGTAAAAACGTTTATTTTGTGTGTTTTGAGCTTCTTTAATACTAAAAGAGTAAAAAAAAAAAAAATGCATAGAAAGTACCTATTATGTCAGGCGAAACGATATTAAAAGAAAAGTTTAATATGATCTTTTATTTTATTAGTTTCTTAGGTACCAAAACGCTAAAACACAAAAATAGCACTCTATATGGAAAAAAAGACCATCACCAAAAACGTGTATTGTAGGTGATTTAGGTGATTACCACCATGCTAGGGACCAAAACGCCAAATGAATGCAAGGCACCCTATAAAAAGAATCGAAACTATAATGATAAAAGCGTGTAATATGGGTGATTTCGGGCATGTCAGGTACCAAAACACTAAGCTCTAAGCTAGTTAATGGAATGCAATTTATATGATAAAGGAAAAAAATAATACCAAAAACGTGTCTTTTGATAGCATTGTTGTTTTGATTCTTTTTATAGTGTGCTTTTTACGCATTTTGGCGTTGTTATGCCTAACATGGTAATCACTTTTAATACACGTTTTTGGCAATGTCGTACTGTTTCTCCATATAGAGTGCTATGCATGTGTTTTAGCGTTTTGTTACCAAAGAAGATGTAAAACAGTCATAATATACGTTTCTTTCAATATTTTTTTTTTCTCATATTGGGTATTTTGCATGCATGTTTTGGTACCTAAGAAGAAAAAAAAAACACTCAAAAAACATATCTTCGACAGTTTTAATTTGTATTCCTAAATATGGAGTTTTCCATGCTTTTTTGGCGTTCTGGTGCCTTGTACGTTCATAAACGCCTAAATGACATATTTTTGATAATATCGTTTCGTTACCCCATATACAGTACGGTTCTTTTTATGCATTTTGGTATTTTATATCTAACAACCTCAAAAACATTGAAAACACACGTTTTTGGTAACGTTGTTCTATTTCTCCTGGAAAGGTGTTTTGTATGCGTTTTAGAGTTTAGTACGAATGAAGCTCAAAAAGACTTAAAAGACATGATTTTAGTGAAATTGTTTTCTTTTCCAAAGCGTGTTTTACATTCTTTTTAGCTCTTGGGTACGCAAAAAAGCAGGAAAATTACATTCATATATATATATATATATATATATATATATATATATATATATATATATATATATATATATATATATATATATATATATATATATATATATATATATATATATATATAAGTGTTTTGCATGCACTGTAATGTTTTCATACCAAAATATATATAAATAAATAAATATATATATATATATATATATATATATATATATATATATATATATATATATATATATATATATATATATATATATATATATATATATATATATATATATATATATATATATATATATTACTCATATTACACGTTTTTTTCTTTTTTTTTCTTTTTTTGTTTCTTCTTATAGGGTGCTTTGTATGCATTTTGGCGTTTTCGTCCCTAACATGGTTGTTATCACTCTTAATGCACATTTTTGTTAATATTGTTTTGTTTATCTTATAAAGTGATAGTCATGTGTTTTAGCGTTTTGGTAGTAAGAAGTTGTAAAACACTTATAATACACGTTTCTATTAGTATTGTATCGTTTGCCATAATGTATATTGATCATAAATTATAAACGTTTTGGTATCTAACAAGTTTAAAGACACTCAAAATACAAGTTTTTCATGATGTTGTTTTGTTCCTCCAGAATGAGTGTTTTCTATGCATTATAGCGTTTTTGTGCGTAAAAGCTCAAAAACACTCAAAATACTCTATCGATAATGTTTTTCGTTTCTCCTTAAAGGTTGTTTTCCATACCTTTTAACGTTTTTTCGTCTAATAAACACGTTTTTTTTTTTTTGTAATGTCGTAACGGTATCCTATATAGGGTGCTTTGCATGCATTTTGCTGTTTTCACACATAATAAGCTTAAAAATACTCATAACCTACATTTTTGGTAATGTTCTTTTTCTTCAGAAAAGGTATTTTGTATGCGTTCAAATTTTTTTGTACGAAAGAAACTGAAAACCCTGAAAACTCACGATTTTTGATAAAGTTGTTTTTCTTTTAAAATATAGCGTGTTTTTCATGCTTTTGGTACATAAGAAGCTGAAAAGCACTGAAAAAGATACGTTTGTGGTAATGTTTTCCTTTCTCATATAAGGTACTTCCCATGCACTTTAGCGTTTTGGTATCTGCCAAGGCCAAAAACACTCATATTACACGTTTTTTAGCATAGGTGTTCTGATTCTTCTTATAGAGTGCCTTGCATGCATTTTAACGTTTTCGTCAGCAACATATTCGATATCAATCACAACAGACGTTTCTGATAATGTTTTTTTTTTTCTTCATATAGAGTGCTGTTCATGTGTTTTTAGCGTTTTCGTACCTAAAAAAAAAAAAAAACGAAAAACACACACACACACACATACACACACACACACACATATATATATATATATATATATATATATATATATATATATATATATATATATATATATATATATATATATATATATATATATATATATATATATATATATATATATATATATATATATATATATATATTCAGTTTCTTAGTGTTTTTTGGAGCGTGATATGCACAGGAACCCCCAAGAAGCGCGTTTCTGGTAATATCGTCTTGTTAATCTATATAGGGTTCTGTACATGCACTTTGGCGTTTTCGTAACTAACAACCTCAAAACACTTAAAACACACGTTTTTTTTTTTTTTTTTACGGAAAGTTGGTGTTTTAGTTTTTTATTTATTTTTTTTTATATGAAAGTTGCTCAAAAACACTCAAAAGACGTGATTTTGATAAAGTTGTTTTGTTTTCAAATATTGCGTGCTTCCTCTGCATTTTTAGCGTTTTGGTACGTAAAAAGCTATAAAACACTCAAAATACACGTTTTTTGTATTTTTTTTTTTTTCCCATAAAGGTTGCTTTGCATGCATATCACCGTTTTGGTACCCAGCAAGCCCAAAAACCCTCACATTACACCTTTTTAGCACTGTTGTTCTGATTCTTCTTATACTTACATTGCATACATTTTAGGGTTTTGGTCCGTATGATTGTGGTAAACACTCAAAATACATGTTTTTGGTATTATTGTTCTTTTTCTCCATATAAAGAGTTATTCATGTAAACGTTTTAGCGTTCTTGTAACTAAGAAACTGAAAAAAGAACCCTAATAATAAACGGTTCTGTTAGTATCGTTTCTTTTCCAATATTGGGAATTTTGCATCTAGTTTTAGCGTTTTGGTAGCGAACAAGCTCAAAAACCCTCAAAAGACACGTTTTCGATAATATATATAAATAAGTAAATAAATAAATAAATAAATGAATAATTATATATATATATATATATATATATATATATATATATATATATATATATATATATATATATATATATATATATATATATATATATAATTTTTTTTCTATGCTTTTTAACATTTTAGTGCCTAATAATCCCATAAACACGTAAAAAAAAAAAATAAAATAAAAATTTAAAACATCTGTTTTTTGGTAAACTTGTTCGGTTTCTCTAGTCATGGTGTTTCGTATGCATTGAAGAGTTTTATTTTCCAATATGGCGAGTCTTCTATGTTTTTTTTTTTTTTAATGTTTAATTACGTAAAATACAAAAAAAAAAAAAATACGCCTTTTTTTTGTAATATTGTTCTCTTTTCCCTCAGATGGTGTTTTGCATGGACTTTTGCATTTTGGTACATAACAAGCTCAAAAAAATTCATACTACAGGTTTTCGACAGTATTGTTCTAATTTTTCTTATAGGTTGCTTTGTAGGCATTTCGGCATTTTGGTCCCAAACATGGTGGTAATCACTCAACATACACTTTTTTTGGTAATGTTCTTCTGTTTATCAATATAAATTGTTATTAAGTTTTTGAGCTTAAGAAGCTCAAAACACTGAAAATATACGATTTTTATGATTTTTTTTTTTGCAATATAACGTGTTTTGCATTCTATTTATCGTTTTTTGTACGTATGAAGCTGAAAAAAGCACTCAAAAAACACGTTTTTCGATATATTGTTTTCTTTAACACATATAGGGTGATTTACATACACTTTATCGCTTTGGGAGTTAACAAGCTAAAAACAAATATATATTACACGTTTTTAGCATTGTTGTTCTGATTCTTCTTGTAGACTACTTTATATGCTTTATTTTCCATTTTGGTTCATAACATGGTGGTAACCGTTCATAATACACGTTTTAGGTAATCTGTTATCCATGTAAGGTGGATTTATGTGTTTTAGCGTTTTGGTAGCTACGAAGGTAAAAAAAGAAAAATTATATTACACGTTTCTGTTAATATCGTTTCGTTTCCCATAATGGGTACTTTGCAAGCATTTTATCTATATATATTTTTTTTTCAGCATTGTTGATCTGATTCTTCTTTTATGGTGTTTTATATAAAATGTGCCATTTTTTCCCTAACATTTTGGTACCCTCACATAATACGCGCTTTTGGTAATGTTCTCTTTCTCCAGAGAGAGTGCTATTCATGTGTTTAGCGTTTTGGTATCTAAGAAGCTGGAAAAAAAAAAAAAACGTTAATAATACACGTTTCAATTTTTTTTTTTTTTCGTTTCCCATATTGGGTATTTTGCATGCATTTTTACCGTTTTGGTATTTAAGAAGCAAAAACACACCCAAAATGCATATTTTCGATAATGTTAATTTGTTGTCCAATAAGTGTTTTTTTTTTTTTTTTTTTTTTTTTTTAGCGTTTTCTGCCTAATACGTTCATAAACACCCAAATGACACGTTTCTGATAACCTCGTCTCGTTACCTTATATAGGGTACTTTGCATATATTTTAACGTTTTCGTACTTAACAAGACACGTTTTGGTACTTAACAAAAACCACTCAAAACATACGTTTTTTGGTAATAATGATATGTTTCACCAGAAAGGGTGTTTTGTAAGCGTTTTATAGTTTTTGTACATAAAAAGTTAAAATTCATAAAGAAAATTTTGATGAAAATATCTTCTTTTCCCCGCTTTTTAGCATTTTGTTATGTAAGAAACCGAAACGTAGCCAGAAGACACGTTTTTGTAAATTTTGTTTTCTTTTCCCATATAGGTTACTTTCCATGCATTTTCGCATTTTGGTACCTGAGAAGCCCAAAAACACTCATAATAAACGTTTTTTTTTTTTTTTTTTTTCAATGCTGTTATTATTCTTCTAAATGAAGAACGCTATATGGAGAAGAGTGCTTTGTATCCATTTTGGTATTTTGGTCCGAATCATGATATACTTTTTTTTTTTTTCGTAATATCGTTGTGTTTCTCCATATAGAGTGGTAATTATATTTCTTATAAACACTCAATAAACACTCAACTCACTCTTCTTATAAACACTCAAAAGACACGTTTCTTGTAATATTGTGTAGTATATACGGTGCTTTATATGCATATTGGCGTTTTGATAACTAAGAACCTCAAAAATACTCAAAACACACGTTTTTTCGTAATGTTCATCTGGTACTCCAAAAGGGTGTTTAATATACTTTTTAGCGTTTTTGTACAAAGGAAGGTCAAAAAAATTAAAAGACACGATTTTGATAAAATTGTTTTGTTCTCTAATATAGAGTGATTAATATGGTCTTTTAGCTTTTTTCCTCGTAAGAAGCAGAAAAATCATTCAAAGTACAAGTTTTTGGTAATGTTTTACTTTCCAATGAACGGTGGTTTAAATGCATCATATCGTTTTGTTACCTAAGAAGCTCAAAACACTCATATTATACGTTCTTAGCAGTTGTTCTCACCCGTTTTATAGGGTGATTTGAATGTATTTTTGCGTTTTCATAATAATCGGTCTTAATTAATGATTTTGGTAATATAGTTCTGTTTCTTCGTTTTCATAAGTAACCAGAATCGCCCATAATAATCGCTCATAATTAATGATTTTGGTAATGTAGTTCTGTTTCTCCACATAGAGTGCTATTTATGTGTTTTACTGTTTTGGTACAGAAGAAACTGAAAATCACTCATAATATACCTTTCTGTCAATATTTTTATTTTATTTTTGCATATTGGGTACTTTGCATGCATTTTTTTTGCAATTTTGATAACTAACAAGCTCAAAACATTTAAAAGACACGTTTTTCATATTGTTACTTTGTTTTTACCATTTCTCGTGTTTTCCATACTTTTTAACGTATTCTTGCCAAATGCCAAACGACACATTTCCTGTAATATTGTGTCGTTACACCATATAGGGTGCTCTGTATGCATATTGACGTTTTGATTCTTAACAACTTCGAAAAATATTCAAAACACGTTTTTGATAATGTTGATCTATTTTTTTTTTTTCTAGAAAGATACTTCTGTATTCGTTTTTGCATTTTTGTACGAAAGTAGCTCAAAACTCTCAAAAGACACGATTTTGATGAAGTTGATTTGTTTTCCAATATAACATGTTTTCCATGCCCTATAGCGTTGTGGTAAGAAGCTAAAAAAAAAAAAACACTCAAAATTCACGTTTTTATAATGCTGTTTTCTTTTTCTCATACAGGGTGCTTTCAATGCACTTTAGCGTTTTGGTACCTAACAAACTGAAAACACTCGTATTACAACTTTTTTGCATTTTTTTTTTATTCGTATCATAGAGTGCTTTGTATGCATTTTTCGCTTTTTGTCCTTAACATAGTAGTAATCAGTCATGATATACGTTTTAATTTTTTTTTTATCAACAATATTGTTTTGTTTATCTACAAAATGATATATTCATATGTTTTAGTGTTTTGGTACCTAAGAAGGTGAAAAACACTCATAATACACTTTTTTTTTTTTATTAGTATCGTTTCGTTAATCATAACAAGTACTTTGCCTGCATTTGAAGCGTTTTCGAAATAACAAACTCACTCTCAAAATACACGTTTTCTATAGTGTTGTTCTGTTTCTCCAGAAAGAGTGTTTTGTAGGCGTTTTAGCGTTTTTTACGTAAAAAGTTCAAAAACAATTAAATGACACGTTTTCGATAAAGTTATATATATATATATATATATATATATATATATATATATATATATATATATATATATATATATATATATATATATATATATATATATATATATATATATATATATATATATCCCATACAGGGTGCTATGCATACATTTTGGAGTTTTGATACCTAACATGCTGAAAACCACACAAAAACGCATTTTGAATGTTATTCTGTTTCTCAAGAAAGGGTGTTTTGTACGGGTTATTCTTGGAAAGAAGTTTAAAAACACAAAAAGAGAAGACTTTCATAGTATTGTTTTCCAATGTAGTGTATTTTGCATGTTTTTTTTGTTTTTTTTTTCGGTTTGGTACGTAAGAAACTGGAAAAAAAAAACACTCGAAATACACGTTTTTGATAATGTTGTTTGCTTTTTACTATAAAGAATGCTCTGCATGCACGTTAACGTCTTGTTACAAGCCCAAAATTACATTATATTACACGTCTTTAGCATTACAGTTCGGATTCTTCTTATAGGGTGTTTTTGTATGCATTTTGGCGTTTTTGGTCCTTAACATGGTTGTAATCACTTATAATACACACTTTTGGTAATGTTGTTCTTTAAGTATTTTAGTGTTTTGGTACCTAAAACGCTTAAAAACATTCATAATACGCGTTTCTGTACTATGCATACATTTTCGCGTTTTGATACCTAACAAGCTGAAAAACTCTCAAAACTCAAGTTTTTGTTAATATATATATATATATATATATATATATATATATATATATATATATATATATATATATATATATATATATATATATATATATATATATATATATATATATATATATATATATATATATATATATATATATATATATATATATATATATATATTTTTTTTTTTTTTTTTTTTTTTTTTTTTCTGTTTATATTTCATGCGTTTTAGCATTTGTACGATTTTTTTCTGTTTATATTTCATGCGTTTTAGCATTTGTACGAAAGTCCAAAAACACTCAAAACACACAGTTTTCATTAATTTGTTTTTGTTTTCTAATATAACGTGTTTTCCATGCTTTTAAGTGTTTTAGTAGGAAAGACTCTTTAAAGTACTCAAAAAACACGTTTTTGGTAATGTTTTCTTTTCTTTGCGTGCACTTTATCTTTTTGCTACCTAACAAGCCAAAAAACACTCATATTACACTTTTTTAGCATTTTTGTTCTAATTCATTTTATAGGGTGCTTTGTAGGCGTTTAGGCGTTTTATTCCATAACTTGGTGTTAATCACTCATCATACACGTGTTTCGTAATATCGTTATGTTTCTCCATATAGAGTGTTGTTCATGTGTTTTAGTGTTTTGGTCCCTAAGTAGCTGAAAACCACTCATAATATACGTTTCTGTTGAAGTCTTTTTGTTTTCTATAATGGGTACTTTGCATGTTTATCGTTTTGGTACCTAACAACATACACGATAATGTTTATTTGTTTTCCCATATAGGGTGTTTTCCATGCTTTATAGCGTTTTGGTGCCTAATGCGGTCATAAACACCTAAATGCCACGTTTTTGGTAATATCGTCTCGTTACCCAATATGGAGTGCATGAATTTTGACGTTTTGATACCTAAGAAGGTCAAAAACATTCAACACACATATTTTTGCTTATGTTCATCTGTTTTTCCAGAAACGTTTTAGTGTTTTTGTAAGAAAGAGGCTATCAAAAAAAAGACATGATTTTCATGAACTTGTTTCGTTTTCCAGTATGTTTTGTTTTCCATGGTTATTAGCTCTTTGGTACGTAAAAAGCTGAAAGGCCTTCAAAATACACGCTTTTTGTTAATGTTGTTTACTTATCCCATGAAGCGTGTTTGCATGCAGTCTAGAGTTTTGGTACCTAACAAGCTGAAAAAAAAGTCATATTATAAGTTTAAAGACGTTTTTTTTCTTTTTTCTTCTTCTTCTTCTTCTTCTTCTTCTTCTTCTTCTTCTTCTTCTTCTTCTTCTTCTTCTTCTTCTTCTTCTACTTCTTAAAGGAGGCTTTTCTATTATATTAAAATCCATATAATTTCTAATTATATGTATTTTATCGTTTTAGTCTATAACATAATGGTAATCAGTTACGATACATGTTTTTGATAATGTCGTTCTCTTCCTCTATATTGATTGATATTGATGTGTTTTAGCGTTTTGGTGCCTAAGAAGCTGAAAAAAAACACTCATAATACAGAAGCTAAAAAAGAAAAAAAAAAGAAAAAAAATACATAAATAAAGAACGCGATTTTGATAAACATGTTTTGTTTTCCAGTATAATATTTTTCTCATGCTTTTTAACGTTTTCGTACGTAAGAAGATAAAAACAGCCAAAGGATGCTTTGCATACACATTACATACATACACATGCATACACATTTACAACCTAACGATCTGAAAAAATAATTTTTTCATTTTTGTTTTATTTTCTTCTTATGGGGATCTTTGTATGCATTTCAGCGTTTTGTTCTCTAAAATAATGGCAATTACTCACAATACACGTTTTTGGTAAAAAGTTTTTTTGTTTATCCATATAAAGTCGTATTCATGTGATTTAGCATTTTGGTACCTTTAAAGCTGAAGAAAAAAAAACTTTCATAATTTGTGTTTTGGTACCTAACAACCTCAAGGCACACAAGATACACGTTATTTATAATGTTATGTTTCTCCGTAAAGGGTGTTTTGCATGTGTTTTTACGTTTTCTTGAATAAAGAAGCTCAAAAACACTTTTTGGTAATATTGTTCATTTTTCCATAAAGAGAGGTTTGAATGCTCGTTATGTTTTAGTACGTTAGAAGCCCAGCAACACTTATAGTACACGTTTTTAGCATTGTTGTCCTGATTATTCTTATTGGGTGCTTCGCATGCATTTTGGCGTTTTCGTCCTTACCAGTTTGGTGATCACTCATAATACGCGTTTTTAGTAATGTTGTTCTCTTTCTCTATATAGAGTGCTATTCATGTGTTTTAGCGTCAAGGCAACTTAAAAAAACCTCATACGTTTCTGTTAGTATCGTTTCAATTCCCAACTTTGCATACATTTATTTTTTTTTTGCGTTTTGGTACTTAACAAGCTCAAAAAAAAAAAAAACTCAAAAGACACGTTTTTGATATTGTTAATTTGTTTTCCTATATAAGATGTTTTCCATACTTTTTATCGTTTTGGTGTATAATATGCTCATTAACACCCACATGACACAAATATGATAATATAATCTTATTACCAAATATGGGGTGATGGCGTAAGAAGCATGCATTTTTGCGTTTCGATAAATAACAAGCTCAAAATCACTCAAAACACAATTTGAAGTATTTGTAATGATATTTGTAATGTTCCTTTTCTCTAGAAAGGATGTTTTGTATGCGTTTTAGCGCTTTTATACGTAAAACCTAAAAAAAAAAAAAAGCGATTTTGAAGGACTTGTTTTGTTTTCCAGTATTACTTGTTTTCCATGCAATTTATTTATTTTTTATACCTAAAATGCTGAATAGCACTCAAAAGACTCGTTTTTGGTAATGTTTTTTTTTTTTTTTTTTCATATGAGGTGCTTTATAGGCACTTTAGCTTTTTGGAACCTAGAATATTACACGTTTTTAGCATTGTTGCTCTAATCATTCTTATAGGGTGCTTTGCATGCATGCTTCGGTTTTGATATTATGATAGAGAACTAACTACCTTAAGACTTATTGTGAATATAATTATAATTTTCGAGGTACCAGAGAGGAAAATAACAGTTAATTATGGGTAATGACTACTATTGTTTTTAGTGGGGAACTGCCGCGGTGGAATTAATTTGGTGTATTTAATATGGGAATTGGAAACTTTGATGTCTACTTGGTACATCTGACGGTTTTGGCTGGCAGAAGCAGATCGGGACTGGTGGTGGTGGTGCAGATTGTGCTTCCCGCACCTAGGACGGGACTTACTCTAAGGTGTTGTATGTTAAGTTAGTTTGCTCAAGTGTAGGGTCTGGCTGGAGTTGTTCTATCTAGAGTTATTTAGCATTTTGTGTACTTGTAACAGGATTAGGTATATTGGTGGTAAATTGCTTTACTTAAGCTGTGCCTGTGATGCCTGTTGGCAGTTGGTGATACCGGGTTTAGGCGTGACTGCATGAATCGCGAGTAATGGTGATAGTGAATTGTGTTTTTCCATATATTAGGTTAAAGATATTAGGTGTAAGTGTTCTCTATACATTTAATTATATATAAAAAAAAAAAAAAACTCACGTTTGTTGTGTTCTCTCCTGAGTCTTACTGAAATAATGAAGATTGGAGTGTGAGCCGAACCTAGGGAAAGATTTTGTCTGGTTTCGTGTCTGTGCGCCTGTCCACCCTCGTTAGGAGGAGTGATGGCGTAACAATATATATTTCGGTAATCACTCAAAATAAACGTTTCTGGTAATGTTGATTTGTTTCTCCATGAATTGTGCTATTTGTGTGTTTTTGTAGCTAAGAAGCTGAAAAGGTTAAGTACTAAAACGTGTCTTGTTAAGTACCAAAACGTTAAAATATATGCAAAGTACTCTATATAAGGTAATGAGACGAGACCACCAGAAACGTGTCATTTGGGTGTTTGAGCGTATTAGGCAGGAAAACGCTGAAGAAAAAGCATGAAAAACACGACTTATTGGAAAACAAATTAACATTAGCGAAAATATGCATTTTGGATGTGTTTCTGTTTGTTAGGTACCAAAACGGTAAAAATGCATGCAAAATACCCAATATAGGAAACGGAAAAAAAAAAAAAAAACGTATTATTATTTATTTTATTTTTTTTAGCTTCTTAGATACCAAAACGCTAAAACACATGAATAGCACTCTCTCTGGAGAAACAGAACATTACCAAAAACGTGTATTATGTGAGATTGCCAACATGTTAGGGACATAAACGGCATATTGCATATAAAACACCGTAAAAGAAGAATCAGATCAACAATGCTGGAAACGTGTAATATGAGTGTATTTGATATTATTATGTACCAAAATGCAAAAAAAAAAAAAAAAATGCTTGGAAAGTATCCATTATGGGAAACGAAACGAAATGAATAGAAGCGTGTAATATGATTTTATTTATTTTTTTTTTTCACCTTCGTAGCTACCAAAACGCTAAAACACATAATTCCACTTTACATGGTTACGCAGATTTCCTAAAAGTTTTTTTATGAACGATTATCATCATGTTACGGACGAAAACGGAAAATAATGCATACAAAGTAGCCGATAAAAAAAATCTGAACAACAATGCTAAAAACGTGTAATATGATTTTTTTTTTCAGCTTAAGTACCAAGACGCTAAAAAGTATACAAAGCATATTTTATGGAAAAAAAGCAGTATTACAAAAAAGATAGTGCTTTGTTTGATTTTCAGCTTCTTAGACACATTATAATGAAAAAAAAAATAAAAATCTAACTGTTTTTGAGCTTCTTTCGTACAAAAATGTTAAAACACACACAAAACACCCTTTCTGAAGAGGTAGCACAACATTACCAAAAATGTGTCTTTTAAGTGTTTTTGAACTTTTTAGGTATCCAAACGCCCAAATGCAGGGAAAGCACCCGATATGAGGTAATATGACGATATTGCATGAAACGTCTTATTTGGATGAGTATGAACATATTAGGCATAAAAAAGCTAAAAAGCATGATAAATATCTTATATTAAAAAAAAATAACATTTTCGAAAACTTGTATATTGAGTGCTTTTATTATTTATTTATTTATTTATTTATTTCATTTATTTTACTTATTTATTTTCTTTTCTTACGTACCAAAATAGTAATGTACTAAATTTGGGAAACGAAAATATATTAACTGACACGTGTATTATGAGTGTTTTTTTTTTTCAGCTTCTTAGGTACGAAAACGCTAAAACACATGAATAGTACTGTATATAGGGAAACAGAACATTACCAAAAACCTGTATCACGAGTGATTACCATCATCTTAGGGGCAAAACGCAAAAAATTAATATGAATCACCCTATGAGAAAAATCATATCAACGATGTTAAAAACGTGTAATATAAGCGTTTTTCGGCTTGTCAGACACCGAGATACTAAAGTGCATGCAAGGCACCCTATATGTGTTACAGAAAACAATATATCGAAAAACGTTTTTTTTTTTTTTTTGTGCTTTTCAGCTTCATACAGACAAAAATGCTAAATAGAATGGAAAAGACGTTATATTGGAAAAAAAAAAAACAGCTTCATAAAAATCGTATATTTTCAATGTTATTGAGCTTCTTACGTTAAAAAAATGGTAAAACGCGGAGAAAAGACTCTTTCTGAAGAAATAGAACAAAATATTTTTTTTGTGTGTGTTTTTGTTAGGTACCAAAACGCCAAAAAACATACAAAGAACCTTGTATCCCTCTATATATATATATATATATATATATATATATATATATATATATATATATATATATATATATATATATATATATATATATATATATATATATATATATATATATATATATATATATATATATATATATATATATATATATATATAATTAATATGAATCACCCTATGAGAAAAATCATATCAACGATGTTAAAAACGTGTAATATAAGCGTTTTTCGGCTTGTCAGACACCGAGATACTAAAGTGCATGCAAGGCACCCTATATGTGTTACAGAAAACAATATATCGAAAAACGTTTTTTTTTTTTTTTGTGCTTTTCAGCTTCATACAGACAAAAATGCTAAATACAATGGAAAAGACGTTATATTGTAGAAAAAAAAAAACAGCTTCATAAAAATCGTATATTTTCAATGTTATTGAGCTTCTTACATAAAAAAAAATGGTAAAACGCGGAGAAAAGACTCTTTCTGAAGAAATAGAACAAAATAATTTTTTTGTGTGTGTTTTTGTTAGGTACCAAAAACGCCAAAATACATACAAAGAACCTTGTATCCCTATATATATATATATATATATATATATATATATATATATATATATATATATATATATATATATATATATATATATATATATATATATATATATATATATATATATATATATATATATATATATATATATTATATATATTATATATTATATATTTATATATAAATATATATATTTATATAATATATATATTTATATATAAATATATATATATATATATATATATATATATATATATATATATATATATATATATATATATATATATATATATATATATATATATATATATATATATATATATATATATATATATATATATATATATATATATATATATATATATATATATATATATATATATATATATATATATATATATATATATTGGAAAGCGAAACAACATTATCGAAAACGTGACTTTTAAGTTTTCTGGGATTATATACGCACCAAAAAAAAAAAAAGGACATATGCAAAAAATCCTCTTCGGTAAAACAGAACAACATTATGAATTAAATGTTTTCTTAATTTTATTTTATTCTATTTTATTTTATTCATTTATTAATTATTATTATTATTACTTTTTTTTTTTTTTGGTGTCTGAGCGTTTACAGCTTCTTAACTATCAAAATCGAAAATGTGTTTGCGAAGTACCTAATATGGGAAACGAAGCGATATTAACAAAAACATGAATTACGATCTTTTTTTTTTTAGTTTCTAGATATTAAAATGATAAAACACATGAATAGCACTCTATATGGAGAAACTGAACGACATTACCAAAAACTTGGATTACCACCATCTTAGGGACAAAACACCAAAATGCATACAAAGCACCCTATAAAAAGAATCGTAAAAAAAAATATATATTATTGGACTATATTTGCGTGTTTATGGGCTTATTAGGCACTGAAATGCTAAAAAGGTATAGAGAAAATTATATTGGAAAAAAAATTACATAATCTAGAACGTATATTTTGAGTGTTTTTCAGATTGTTTGTAGCAAAATAATAAAAATACATCGAAAGTACTAAATATGGGAAGTGAAAAGATATTAGCAGAAACCTGAATTATGAACTTCTTACGTAGTAAAATAGTAAAACACATAACCAAAAACCCGCTCCTTGGGATTTCATGTGCATAATATATATATATATATATATATATATATATATATATATATATATATATATATATATATATATATATATATATATATATATATATATATATATATATATATATATATATATATATATATATATATATATATATATATATATATATATATATATATATATAAGGAGAAGGCAGTAGACACCTGCCGATACGATAATTACTCCCAGTGAGGTCTAAAGCACTGTTCAGGAGGTGCTGTGAACTTATCATTAAACCCAGCTGTGACCTCACTGAACGTTTCCCTTTGTGTCTCACAACAAAAGGGAGCAGTCACAGCCTGCCCTCTAAAGACAACTCTCTTCCTCCACACGAAACTACAAGCACCTGATAACACACACACCCTTCACTTAAAAATTTTAAACTCATGGCGACTCCTGCACCAGCCTCGGAGTCCCCATCTGGGGAGGGGACCATAAATGTCCCCAGGTCGGACTGCCTTTCCGTCGACGACCCTAAGTGTCTTGACACCCCCCTCAACATTTTCTTCATTAACTTCTGGAACATTCGCGGTCTAAGATCTAATATTCAATCTGTAGAACACCACCTCTCCTCTTCTAAACCTCATCTTCTTTTCCTTACTGAAACTCAGTTGTCTGAGGCAACTGAGAGTAGCCCTTTTTCTGTTCCCTCCTACTTTCTCTATCCTCATTTTCGATCCAAAGCTGGATGCTGCGTTTATGTGCGCAATGACTTAACCTGCTCTCGTGCCCACGCTCTTGAATCTTCCGAGTTTTCCACCATCTGGCTACGACTACAGAGTCATTCTCATACTAAATTTATCTGTGCTGTATACCTCTCTCCTAACTCCTCTGACTATAAGAAATTCTTTGACTACTTAACTTCCAAAGTGGAGCACATTCTGACCCTCTTCCCTTTTGCAGAGATCTCCATTCTTTGAGAATTCTATGTTCACCACCAGCTTTGGCTTTCCTCTCCCTTCACTGACCATCCTGGTGAACTAGCCTACAACTTTGCTATCCTCCATGACCTAGAGCAATTGGTGCAACACCCTAATCGTATTCCTGACCGTCTTGGAGATACGCCCAACATTCTTGACCTTTTCCTGACCTCTATTCCTTCTGCTTATGCTGTCACCCTTTCTTCTCCTTTGGGCTCCTCCGATCACAATCTCATATCTTTATCTTGTCCTATCTCTCGAATCC
Organism: Scylla paramamosain; assembly: GCF_035594125.1. Taxonomy (NCBI): domain Eukaryota; kingdom Metazoa; phylum Arthropoda; class Malacostraca; order Decapoda; family Portunidae; genus Scylla; species Scylla paramamosain. The sequence goes on along the minus strand of NC_087152.1, from coordinate 26,844,363 downwards.
CTCCTCAGGATCCCCCTAAGCGAAGGTGCCTCTGGCGTTTTCCCTCTGCTAGTTGGGGGGACCTGAGGAGGTATTTTGCTGATTTTCCTTGGAATGACTACTGCTTCCATGTCAGAGACCCGTCTTTGTGTGCTGAGCGCATAACAGAGGTGATAGTGTCAGGCATGGAGGCGTACATTCCTCACTCTTTTTCTTGTCCTAAACCTTCTAAACCTTGGTTTAACACAGCTTGTTCTCGTGCAATACATGATAGAGAGGTGGCCCACAAAAGGTACTTAAGCCTTCCATCACCAGAATCTCATGCACTTTATATTTCTGCCTGGAACCATGCCAAATCTGTTCTCCAACTAGCCAAAAACTCCTTCATTAACAGAAAATGTCAAAACCTTTTAAGATCTAACTCCCCTCGTGATTTCTGGCATCTAGCCAAAAATATCTCCAATAACTTTGCTTCTTCTTCTTTCCCTCCACTACTTCAACCAGATTGCACCACTGCTATCACATTTATTTCTAAAGCTGAACTCTTTGGTCAAACCTTTGCAAAAAACTCTACCTTGGACGATTCTGGGCTTGTTCCTCCCTCTCCTCTACCCTCTGACTACTTCATGCCACGTATTAAAATTCTTCGCAATGATGTTTTCCATGCCCTCGCTGGCCTAAACCCTCGGAAGGCTTATGGACCTGATGGGGTCCCTCCTATTGTTCTCCGAAACTGTGCCTCCGTTCTTGCACCTTGCGTAGTCAAACTCTTCCAGCTCTGTCTGTCAACATCTACCTTTCCTTCTTGCTGGAAGTTTGCCTACATTAAACCTGTTCCTAAAAAGGGTGACCGTTCTAATCCCTCAAACTACCGTCCTATTGCTTTAATTTCCTGCCTATCTAAAGTTTTTGAATCTATCCTCAACAGGAAGATTCTTAAACATCTATCACTTCACAACCTTCTATCTAATCGCCAGTATGGGTTCCGTCAAGGCCGCTCTACTGTTGATCTTCTGGCTTTCCTTAGTGCGTCTTGGTCATCCTCTTTTAGTGACTATGGTGAAACTTTTGCTGTTGCCTTGGACATATCAAAAGCCTTTCATAGAGTCTGGCACAAAGCTTTGATTTCCAAACTACCCTCCTAAGGTTTCTATCCTTCTCTCTGTAACTTCATCTCAAGTTTCCTTTCTGACCGTTCTATTGCTGCTGTGGTAGACGGTCACTGTTCTTCTCCCAAATCTATTAATAGTGGTGTTCCTCAGGGTTCTGTCCTGTCACCAACTCTCTTCTTATTATTCATTAATGATCTTCTAAACCAAACTTCTCGTCCTATCCACTCCTACGCTGATGATACCACCCTGCACTTTTCCACGTCTTTTCATAGACGTCCAACCCTTCAGGAGTTAAACATAGCACGCAGGGAAGCCACAGAACGCCTGACTTCTGATCTTTCTAAAATTTCTGATTGGGGCAGAGCAAACTTGGTATTGTTCAATGCCTCAAAAACTCAATTCCTCCATCTATCAACTCGACACAACCTTCCAGAGAACTATCCCCTCTTCTTCAATGACACTCAACTGTCCCCCTATTCTACTCTGAACATCCTCGGTCTGTCCTTTACTTATAATCTGAACTGGAAACTTCACATCTCATCTCTAGCTAAAACAGCTTCTATGAAGTTAGGTGTGGGTACCATACGTGTTGGGTACCAGAACTCTTATAATGTATGAGCAATAACCATTACGGTAAACGATACAATATTAATAGAAACGTGTATTATAAGTGTTTTACAAAACGCTGAAACACATGACTATCACTTGATAAGATAAACAAAACAACATTACCAAAAATGTGCATTAACAGTGATAACAACCATGTTAGGGATGAAAACGCCAAAATGCATATAAAGCACCCTACAAGAAGAGAGAGAAAAAAAGCAAAAAAAAAAAAAAAAAACGTGTAATATGAGTGTTTTCTTTTTTGCATATCTCTTTAGGTATGAAAACATTAAAATGCATGCAAAACACCTTTTTTTTGTGTGTGTGTACCCAAGGGGTAAAAAAAAATGAAAAACACACTATGTTGGAAAACAAAATAAATGAATTAAAATAGTGTATTTTAAGTCTTTTTGAGCTTTTTTTTGTACAAAACCAAACCGTATAGAAAAAAATTTTCAGGAGAAATAGGACATTACCGAAAACGTGTGTTTTCACTGTTTTCGAGGTTCTTAGGTATAAAATACCAAAATGCATACAAAGAACCGTATATAGGGTAACGAAACTATATTATCAAAAATTTGTCATTTAGGCGTTTATGAACGTATAAGGCACCAATACGCCCCCCCAAAAAAAAATCACGGAAAACTCCATTTTTGGGAATACAGATTAACATTGTGGAAAACATGATTTTTTTTTTTTTTTTTTTTAGCTTCTTAGGTACCAAAACGGTAAAAATGCATACAAAATACCCAATCTGAGAGAAAAAAAATAAAAGAAACGTATATTATGACTGTTTTACATCTTTGGTACTAAACGTGTATTATAAGTGATTACCACCATGTTAGGCACAACAACGCCAAAATGCATGAAAAAGCTCACTATAAAAAAGAATCAAAACAACAATGCTATCAGGGTGTGTTATAAGTGTTTTTGGGCTTTTCCGGTGAGAGAACGATAAAGCGCATGCAAATTTGTGAGAAAAGGAAACATTACCAGAAATATGTTTTTTGAGTGCTTTTCACCTTCTTACGTAGCAAAAAAAATAAAGGCATGGACAACACTTTATATTAGAAAAAAAAGAAAAAAAAACTATTAAGATTGTCTTTTCAGTGTTTTCAGATTCTTACGTACAAAAACTCTAAAACACATGCAAAACACCCTATCTGGAGAAACAATGTGAGTTTTAAGTGTGTTGTGCTTGTTAGGCATCAATACTCTAAATTGCTTGCAAAGTACCTTATATAGGGTAACTAAATTATATTACAATAAACGTGTCATTTGGTTGTTAATGAGCATATTAGGCACGAAAACGAAAAAAAAAACAAGATAACAATATATATAAAAAGAAAAGTCGAATAAATACATGAAAGACATCTTTCACATATAAACAGATGAAAAGGATGTATTTTGAGTATCTTTGAGCCTGTAAGGTACTAAAAACGCTTAAAGATGCATGGAAATTACCATCAAGGAAACGAAACGATATTAACAGAACAGTGTATTATGAGAGTTTTTCCGTTTCTTTCTTACCTTTGTTACTAAAACCCATGAACACCACTTATATGAATAAAAGAACACTATTTCCAAAAAAAAAAATATTATGAGTGATTACCACCATGTCAGGCACCAAAACTCCAAAAATGTATTCAAGACACCCTATGAGAAGAATCGGAACAACTTTGCTAAAGGAACGTATATGATGGTTATTGAGCTTGTTAATACCAATATTCCATATTGCATGGAAAACAAACAAACAAAGCAACTTTACCAAAATCGTGTCTTTTGAGTGTTTATGAGCTTCTTACGTACAAAAAACAGTAAAATGCATAGAAAACAGCCTTTCTGGAGAAAGAAATTAACATTAACAAATATGTTTTAAGTGATTTTGAGGTTGCTATGTACCAAAACGACAAAATATATGGAAAGCACCCTATATGGGTAAAGGAGGCAATATGGCCAGAACCATGCCATTTCGGTGTTTATGTGGGTATTAGGCATGAAAACGTTAAAAAGCATGGAAAATATCCTGTATCAAAAAAAAAAAAAAACATTACCGATAACGTTTTTTTGTTTTTAGTGTTTTTTTGAGTTTCATTAAGTACCGAAATGCAAAAAAAAAATACATGCAAAACATCCTTTACGGAGAAACAGAGCAACATTATGTACAACGAGTGTTTTGAGTGCCTTTGAGCTAGTTAGGTACCAAAACGCTAAAACTAAAAAAAAAACAAAAAAAACATGCATGCAAATGCCTTAATATATGACAGAAAACGATATTAAAAGAAACGTGTGTTATGAGAATTTTCAGTTTCTAAGGCATCAAAACTCTAAAAAAGGCATGAACAGCACTCTATATGGAAAAGGAGAACAAGATTACCAAAAACGTGTATTATGAGTGACTACCATAATGGTACGGACCAAAACACAAAATGCATTTAAAGTACAAATGCATTTAAAGAATCAAACAAAACTATGTTTAAAAAAATAAAATATGATTTTTTTTTTTTTTTTTCGTGGCTTGTTACATACCACAAGATTGAGAGGCATATAGGAAAAAATAAGTACAAAACCCTAAAACAAATGTATAACACCTTTCCGGAGAAAGAGAATTACATTACCGAAAGCGTGTTTTTTTAGTGTACTTCATCTTCTAAAGTATTAAAACGACAAAAAAAAAAAAAAAAAAAACACAAAGAACCCGAGATGGGGTAAGAAGACGATGTTACCAGAAAGATGTCATTTGGGTGTTTATGACCGTATTTGGCGCTAAAAAGCTAAAAAAAACACTCTATATGGGAAAAGAAATTAACATTAACGAAAATTTGTATTTTGATTGTTTTTGAGCTTGTTAGCTACCAAAAAGGCAAAAATGCATGGAAAGTACCCAATATGAAAAACAAAACGATATTAACAAAAAACGTGTATAATGAATGTTTTTCAGTTTCTTAGGTACAAACATGGTAAAACACATGAATAGCATTCTATATGGATAAACAGAACGACATTACCAGAAACATGTATTATGAGTAATTACCACCACGTTAGGAACGAAAATGACAAAAGGCGTGGATAGCACCCAATGAGATTAATAATAAAAAAAAAAAAAAAAACGTGTAATATCGGTGCTTTTGCGTTTATTAGGTAATAAAATTCTTTAAGGAAAGAACTCTATATGGGAAAAAAATACAATACCAAACTTTGTGTTTTTTTTCAGTTTTTACGTTCCGAAACTTAAAAAAAAAACAAAAGAAAAAAACATGGAAAACACTCTATATTTGAAAACATAACTTCATCAAAATCGTATCTTTAGATTGTTTTTTGAGCTTCTTACGTACTGAAACGCTCAAAAGCATAGAAACATATTTTCTGGAGCAGCAGAACATTAACAAACACGTGTGTTTTGACGGTTTTTGAGCTTGTTAGGTACCAAAACGCGAAAATAAAAGGAAAGCACCACATATTGGGTAACGAGACAATATTGCCAGAAACGTGTCATTTGGGGTTTTATGAATGAATTAGGCATTAAAACGTAAAAAAAAATAATAATAATAATAACATAGAAAACATCCTATATGTGCAACGAAAAAAAAAATATCGAAAACATTTTTTTTGAGTGTTGTTGAGCTTCTTACGTAGAAATAACAGAACATTAATAAATACGTGTTTTTAAGGGTTTTGAACTTGTTAGGTAAAAAGAATGCCAAAATCCATATAAAGCATCCTATGTAAAGTGGCGAATCTAAATAACTAGAAACGTGTCATATAAGCGTATTAGGCACCAAAACGCTAAAAAGCACAGAAAAGAGCTTATATGGGAAAACAAGACAATATTATCGAAAACGTGTCTGTTGCGGGATTTTTTTTTTTACTTGTTTACTTACCAAAACACAAACACATGTAACTTGTTATGTAACAAAGCGCTAGAAATGCATGCAAAGTACCCTTTATGGGAGACAAAATAATTTTTTTTTTCACCATCCATTAGATAGTGTTTAAACCGACAAAATGCATATATATACACATACATATACATACATACACATACAACAAATTTCCTAAAAATGAGTAATATGGGGTTTTATGGGCTTTTCACGTTAAAGTATGCAATGCACTTTTATAGAATAAGAAAACAAAATTATCAAAAACACAAAATTATCAAAAACATGTGTTTTAAATACTTTACAGTTTCTCACGTACTGAAACACACACAGACACACACACACACACAAAAAAAAAAACATGGAAAACACGCAATATTAAAAAAAAAAAAAAGTGAAAACTTGTCTTTTATATATTTTTTTTACCTTCTTTCATATAAAAGCACTAATTCGATCACAAAACACCCTATCTCGATAATGAGAACAATATTACCAAAAAAGAGTGTTTTTTCAGCTTGTTAGGTATCAAGACGTCAAAATGCATGCAAAGTCATGATATAACTACAAACGAGCTTGCTCCAGCGATTCGGCCACAACGAGATTGTTGCCACAACGAGATTGTTGCCTCAGAGCAGCCACAGCGAGACTGGTGCCTCGATAAAGCCACAAAGACATTGTTGCCTCGATGCAACCACGACGAGATTCTTCCCTCGATGTAGCTACAAGGAGGTTGTTGCCTCGATGCAGGCACAACGAGTTTGCTGCCTCCATGTACCCACAAAGCGATTGTTGCCTCGATGGACTCGATGTTGCCTCGATTGATGCCTTGATTCAGCCACATTGAGATTGTTGTCTCGATGCAACCACAACGAGATTGTTACCTCGATGTAGCCAAAACGAGGTTGTTGCCTGGATGCAGCCAAACGAGATTGTTGCCTCGATACAGGCACAACCAGGTGGTTGGCTCGATGCAACCATAATAAGACTGTTGCCTCGATGCAACCACAACGGGCTTTCTGCCCCGATGCAGCCACAACGAGATAGTTGCCTCGATGCAGCCAAAACGAGGGGCTCGATGCAGCCACAAGGAGATTGGTGCCTCGATGCAGCCACTATGAGCTTGCTGCCTCGATGCAACAACAACGAGACTGTTGCCTCGATGCAGCCAGAAAGAGATAGTTGCTTCGATGTAGCCACAAAAAAATTGGTGACTCGATGCAGCCACATAGAGATTATTGCATCAATGCAGCCACAACTAGATTGTTGCCTCGATAAAGCTACAACAAGGTGGGTTTCGCGATGCAGTTACAACGAGATGTAAACACAATGAGGGGGTTGGCTCGATGCAGCCACAACGAGATTGTTACCTCGCGTCAGCCACAGCGAGCTTGCTGCCTCGATGCAGCTAAAACGAATTTATTGCCTCGATCCAGCCACAACGAAGGGGTTGGGTTGATAGAGCCACAATAAGATTGTTGCTTCGATGCAGCCACTACGGGTGGGTTTTCTTGATGAACCATAACATGAATGTTGCCTCAATGCAGCTACAACGAGCTTGCTTCCTCGATGCAGCCACAACAAGGGGGTTGGCTTGAGGCAGCCAAAACGAGACTGTTGCTTATATACAATCACAAGGAGATTTGCTACACCGATTCAGCTTTCTATGCAGCCACAATGAAAGGGTTGGCGCGATGAAGCCACAACGAGATTGCTGCCTCAATGCTGCCACAACGAAGTGGTTGGCTCGATCCAGCCACGACGAGATTGTTGCTTTGATGCAGCCACAACGAGGTTGCAGCCACGATGAAGCCACAACGAAGGGGTTGGCTCGATACAGCCACAACGAGCTTGCTGCCTCGATGCAGCCACAACGACATTGTTACCTCGGTGCTGCCACAATGCAGATACAACGAGTTTGTTGTGTCACTGCTCTCACAACGAACGGATTGGCGTGATGCAGCCACAATATTGTTCCCCTGATACAGCCAAAACGAGAAGGTTGGCTCGATGCAGCCATGACGAGATTAATGCCTCGATGCAGCCAAAAAGAGATTGGTGCCTCGATACAGAAACAAACAAGATCATTGCTTCGATGCAGCCACATCGAGGAGGTTGGCTCGATGCAATCACAGCGAGATTATTGCCTCGATGCAGCAACATAGAGATTGTAGACTCTATGCAGCCACAAGTAGTTGGTTGCCGTGACGCAGCCATAAAAAATATTGTTGCGTCAATAGAGCCACACGGAGATGGTTGTTTTTTGATGTAGCCACGACGAGATTAATATCTTGATAAAGCCACAATAAGATTGGTGCCTCAATGCAGACATTGCGAGAATGTTGTCTAGATGCAGCCACAATCGAGGGGGTTGGCTTCATGCAGCCACAACGAGACTTGCCTTGGTGCAGCCTCAACAAGCTTGCTGTCTCGATGCAGCCACATCGAGATTGTTGCCTAGATGCAGCCATAACGAAGGGATTGGCTTGATGAAGCCACGAAGAGGTTGTTGCTTCAATGCAGCCACAATGAGCTTTCTGCGAAGATGCAACCGCAAAGAGATTGTTGCCTCGATGCAACTACAACGAAGGAGTTAACGCGATGCAACCACATAGGAGGGGGTTTGGCTCGATGCAGCCATACGACAATATTACCGCAGCCATAAAGAGCTTGCTACCTCGATGAAGCCACAACAAGATGTTGCCTTAACGGAGGCAAAAGGAAAAGGTTGGCTCGATGCAGCCACAATGAGGTACTTGCATCGATGCAGCCACAATGATGGGGTTGGCTCAGTGAAGCCACAACGACATTGGTGCCTCGATGGAGCCACAGAGAGGTCCATGCCTCGATGGAGCAACAACGAGGTTGTTGCCTCAATACAGCCACAACGAGGGAATTTGTTCGTTGCTGCCACAAAGAGATTGTTGTCTCGATGGAGCCACAACGAGCTTGTTGCTTCGATGCTGCCACAATAAGATTTTTGCCTTGATGCAGCCACAACGAGCTTGTTGCCTCGATGTAACCACAAGAAAGGGGTTGGTTCGATGCAGCCAAAAACGAGTGTTGCCTCGATGCGGCAACAACAAGATTGTTGCCCCAACAACAGCTACAGCGAGTTTGTTCCGTCCATGCACTCACATCGTCGATGCACTTTACATGGTTACACGGATTTCCTAAAAGGTCTTTTATGAATGATTACCATCATGTTACGGACCAAAACGGAAAATAATCCATACAAAGTAGCCGATAAGAAAAATCTGAACAACAATGCTAAAAACGTGTAATATGATTTTTTTTTTTTCAGCTTAAGTACCAAAACGCTAAAGTGTATACAAAGCATATTTTATGGAAAAAAAACAGTATTACAAAAAAAGAAAGTGCTTTGTTTGATTTTCAGCTTCTTAGACACATTATAATGAAAAAAAAAAAAAATCTAACTGTTTTTGAGCTTCTTTCGTACAAAAACGTTAAAACACACACAAAACACCCTTTCTGAAGAGGTAGCACAACATTACCAAAAATGTGTCTTTTAAGTTTTTTTGAACTTTTTAGGTATCCAAACGCCCAAATGCATGGAAAGCACACGATATGAGAGGTGGCCCACAAAAGGTACTTAAGCCTTCCATCACCAGAATCTCATGCACTTTATATTTCTGCCCGGAACCATGCCAAGTCTGTTCTCCAACTAGCCAAAAACACCTTCATTAACAGAAAATATCAAAACCTTTCAAGAACTAACTCCCCTCGTGATTTCTGGCATCTAGCCAAAAATATCTCCAATAACTTTGCATCTTCTTCTTTCCCTCCTCTACTTCAACCAGATTGCACCACTTGTATCACATCTATTTCTAAAGCTGAACTCTTTGGTCAAACCTTTGCTAAAAACTCTACCTTGGACGATTCTGGGCTTGTTCCTCCCTCTCCTCCACCCTCTGACTACTTCATGCCACGTATTAAAATTCTTCGTAATGATGTTTTCCATGCCCTCGCTGGTCTAAACCCTCGGAAGGCTTATGGACCTGATGGGGTCCCTCCTATTGTTCTCCGAAACTGTGCCTCCGTGCTTGCACCTTGCCTAGTCAAACTCTTTCAGCTCTGTCTGTCAACATCTACCTTTCCTTCTTGCTGAAGTTTACCTACATTCAACCTGTTCCTAAAAAGGGTGACCGCTGTAATCCCTCAAACTACCGTCCTATTGCTTTAATTTCCTGCTTATCTAAAGTTTTTGAATCTATCCTCAACAGGAAGATTCTTAAACATCTATCACTTCACAACCTTCTATCTGTTCGCCAGTATGGGTTCCGTCAAGGCCGCTCTACTAGTGATCTTCTGGCTTTCCTTACTGAGTCTTGGTCATCCTCTTTTAGAGACTTTGGTGAAACTTTTGCTGTTGCCTTGGACATATCAAAAGCCTTTGATAGAGTCTGGCAAAAAGCTTTGATTTCAAAACTACCCTCCTACGGTTTCTATTCTTCTCTCCGTAACTTCATCTCAAGTTTCTTTTCTGACCGTTCTATTGCTGCTGTGGTAGACGGTCACTGTTCTTCTCCTAAATCTATTAACAGTGGTGTTCCTCAGGGTTCTGTCCTGTCACCCACTCTCTTCTTATTATTCATTAATGATCTTCTAAACCAAACTTCTTGTCCTATCCACTCCTATGCTGATGATACCACCCTGCACTTTTCCACGTCTTTTCATAGACGTCCAACCCTTCAGGAGGTAAACATATCACGCAGGGAAGCCACAGAACGCCTGACTTCTGATCTTTCTAAAATTTCTGATTGGGGCAGAGCAAACTTGGTATTGTTCAATGCCTCAAAAACTCAATTCCTCCATCTATCAACTCGACACAATCTTCCAGACAACTATCCCCTCTTCTTCAATGACACTCAACTGTCCCCCTCTTCTACACTGAACATCCTCGGTCTGTCCTTTACTTATAATCTGAACTGGAAACTTCACATCTCATCTCTAGCTAAAACAGCTTCTATGAAGTTAGGTGTTCTGAGACGTCTCCGCCAGTTTTTCTCACCCCCCCAGCTGCTAACTCTGTACAAGGGCCTTATCCGACCCTGTATGGAGTATGCTTCACATGTCTGGGGGGGTTCCACTCATACTGCTCTTCTAGACAGGGTGGAATCAAAAGCTTTTCGTCTCATCAACTCCTCTCCTCTAACTGACTGTCTTCAGCCCCTCTCTCACCGCCGCAATGTTGCATATCTAGCTGTCTTCTACCGCTATTTTCATGCCAACTGCTCTTCTGATCTTGCTAACTGCATGCCTCCCCTCCTTCCGCGGCCTCGCTGCACAAGACTTTCTTCTTTCTCTCACCCCTATTCTGTCCACCTCTCTAACGCAAGAGTTAACTAGTATTCTCAATCATTCATCCCTTTCTCTGGTAAACTCTGGAACTCCCTGCCTTCTTCTGTATTTCCACCTTCCTATGACTTGAATTCCTTCAAGAGGGAGGTTTCAAGACACTTATCCACCAATTTTTGACCACTGCTTTGACCCTTTTATGGGACTGGCATTTCAGTGGGCATTTTTCTTTTATTAGATTTTGTTGCCCTTGGCCAGTATCCTTCCTACATAAAAAAAAAAAAAAAATAAGACGATATTGCATGAAACGTCTTACTTGGGTAAGTATAAACATATTAGGCTAAAAAAAGCTAAAAAGCATGATAAATATCTTATATTAAAAAAAAAAAATTAACATTTTCGAAAACTTGTATATTGAGTGCTTTTATTATTTATTTATTTATTTTACTTATTTATGTTCTTTTCTTACGTACCAAAATAGTAATGTACTAAATTTGGGAAACGAAAATATATTAACTGACACGTGTATTATGAGTGTTTTTTTTTTTTTTAGCTTCTAGGTACGAAAACGCTAAAACACATGAATAGTACTGTATATAGGGAAACAGAACATTACCAAAAACCTGTATCACGAGTGATTACCATCATCTTAGGGGCAAAACGCAAAAATTAATATGAATCATTCTATGAGAAAAATCATATCAACGATGTTAAAAACGTGTAACATAAGCGTTTTTCGGCTTGTCAGACACCGAGATACTAAAGTGCATGCAAGGCACCCTATATGTGTTAAAGAAAACAATGTGTCGTAAAACGTTTTTTTTTTTTCTTGTGCTTTTCAGCTTCATACGTACAAAAATGCTAAATAGAATGAAAAAGACGTTATATTGGAAAAAAAAAAAAAAAACAGTTTCATAAAAATCGTATATTTTCAATGTTTTTGAGCTTCTTAAGCGGCCCATACACGCTCAAATTTTTTGTCAAATTTTTTGATGTCAAATTATTTGACGGTTTGACGTTCGCCCTACACGTTCAAACTTCTCATCAAATTTTCAGTTTGCTCCCGAGTGTCATCATGGATGCATATACAGCGTTGGCTCTTGGCATAGCATTGAAGAGCACACAGAAACGAAAGAGACGAAAGTGGGCCCAGCAATGGTATCTGTGTCGTGAACGATTTGGCCATGTTCCTTTATTAAATGAATTAAGAATTAGTGAACCTGATGTTTTCAAGAACTTTCTTCGCATGGATGGAGAATCATTTGACAAACTATTAGATCTTGTGAGACCATACATAACCAAAGAAAACACAGTTATGCGTAGTGCGATATCACCATTTGAAAGACTCTCAATAACTCTCCGCTTCTTGGCTACTGGTAACACATTCGAAGACCTGAAATTCCTGAGTGCCATTTCTCCTCAAGCCATTGGTGGTATCGTTATAGATACTTGCAACGCCATTAACACATGCTTGTAGTCGTACATAAAGGTAAGATGCTGATTTTTCCAATGCATTTTTATTAGTGAACTAAATTATGAATAACAATAATGAAATGAAATTTTATATAAACATATTCTTGTGCGAGAAGAATGTTAACAAACTGAAAAGATTCAGAAGAATATAGGCCTACTAAGTAAACATAAATAAATAATTCATAAATAAACAATATATATTCAAATGTACCTCATTCTGACAAAAATATGTAAAGCAAAAAAAAACATTCATTACTCGTATAAGTAAATTAGTGTGAATGATAACAAAATGAAAAGATTCAGAAGAATATACTAAATAAACGTAAATACATAATTCTTAAATGAACAATATATGTTCAAATGTACCTCATTCTGACAAAAAATATATAATGCAAAAATAAAACATTCATTACTCGTATAAAGTAAATTAGTGTCTTTTGGATCATTCATATGAATTTTACCTATGCATTTGGGTTAAAGTTACCAAAATATTTTCCTGCATCAATTGTTCCATCTACAGCATTACCCGAATTATCCGTCACCGAACTGTGTGACATAGGTGTACAGTTCCTTGCAGCCATGTTTGGGTATTGTTGTGGTACAGCATCTCTATAATCACTGTGATGAACCATCGTACTGCTGAAGGGTGGGTTGGAATTAGACCCATAGGGACTTGGTGCATATTCACTGGTATCACTACTTGGTGTCCAACATCGAGTTTGTTGTGGGATTTATCTGCACAGACTGTCGATGCAGGTTTCCACAAAGTCCCTCGAAGATAATATCGTTTATTCCCTTCTTTGCAAGTAACAATTGCTTAGGATCCATTTTAGATAAATCATTGGCCCAAGCTTTAGCCAATGTGAGAAATTCATTTTCAGGTTTCTGAAGATGTTCACATGCTAGGCCTATCAGTTCGTCTTGGCGATTAGAAAACTTTGCCAATTTCTTACGCTTTGCAGGTTGAGCTGGAACAGTGTGTAGGTTCGTACTTTCATCTACCCTTTCTTGTATGGCTGTGCCTTCCTGGTCATCGCCAATCTGAAATTTTAAAAAATCATTTTATTTTTATTTTCCAGATGCCGCAAACTGCTGAAGAATGGAAAGAATTGAGCAACGATTTCAATAAACATTGGAATATACCACATTGTATAGGGGCATTAGACGGCAAACACGTCTCAATTAAAAAACCAATTGGCTCTGGATCATTTTACTATAACTATAAGAAACATTGCAGTATCGTACTGCTAGCAGTTGTCAATGCCAAATACGAATTTATAATGGTCGATGCAGGAATGAACGGACGTGTTTCAGATGGAGGTGTAATGAGCCATACCAAATTTGGTTCTTTGATGGAACATGGCGAACTACAGCTACCAGGAGCCGAACCGTTGCATGAAGGAGACTCTATTGATGTGCCTTACTTTTTCGTGGCCGACGATGCTTTTGCAATGAATGAAAATCTTCTTAAACCCTACAGTGTAATGGGAAACGACGTTTTGGACCAGGAAAGAAGGGTTTTCAATTATCGTTTAAGCAGGGGACGACGCATAGTTGAAAATGTGTTCGGAATACTTGTTTCAAGATTCGGTGTATTCCAGAGGCCAATGTTGCTTTCACCAGAAAAAGCAACGACTGTCACATTAACATGTTGCTATCTACATAACTTTTTAAGGAAACAATCAAGCGGATACATGGCTCCGGGAAGCGTGGATTGGGAGGACAATGTCACACATGAGCTGCATAGTGGGGAATGGCGTTCTAAACAGAGAGAACTAGCAGCCCTACGTCCCATATTCAGCAGGAATTCGTCAGAAAAAGCAAAGTTTACTCGAGATACTATGAAGCACTATTTTTCCACCCTCGGATCGGTTCCTTGGCAGTTAAAAATGGTTTCATAGAAGCAAGCAAAGGGGAAGCAATGTAATTTTTTTTTATTGATTATTTGTTTCTTTTCACAATTATATAATGAGACATTGACTAATTCTTAGTAACCTATTAGACAAGAAAGAGTTTATATACTATACAAACATGGTAATAGCTATTAATTTTCTATATCTTTTCCTTAATTGATTAGGGCTTTTGTTTTTCAGTAGCCTACTTTATTTTTTTTCTTATTTTGCGGAGATTTTTTAGTAGCCTAATTATTTTTTCCTTATTATGCGGTGATTTTTTTAATAACTTATTTTATTTTTGTCTTCAAGTGAGCGCTTTTATTTTTTTCAGTTAGGTTATATACTTAGAAGCAAGCAAAGGGGAAGCAATGTAATTTTTTTTATTGATTATTTGTTTCTTTTCACAATTATATAATGTGACATTGACCTAATTTTACTTTTAGATGCAAATAGACATGAATAACTATGAAATTTGTTTAAATACCTAATCATGTTGGATAAGCTGTGCAACTGTCATTGAATGCAGCTAAATACAGTATGCTTAAAATTTCACTTACCTCTTCATTTTGTCCCTCTTCACTCGATTGTATTGTGCTTCGTGAAGAAGCCGGTGTTTCCGTGTCAATCAGGAAAAAAAGAGCATCAAAACACCATAATGACGGCTCATAAATTTCTTCTGCTCCTGCTCCAGATCTGCTTGAGTCTTTGAATTTTTTTAATTCTTTTCGGAAGCTCGTCCGCAGTGAGTTGATTTTCTTCTTCAGCTCCTCCTTCGTCCCTTCCGGATAATAATCACGGAATTTCTGTAACAGAGTCTCATAACCCATTTCTTTTTTATTTCTGTCACTATAGCAATCACTTTTAACGTTCCAAAGTTGTGGTAAACTTCTATATACATCAATAAGCTCAAGAAGAAATTTCTTTTCCTGTTTCGATGGAGCCATGATGACGATGAGCCGTGCACGTCCTCCTCTGATTATGTCCAATCACTAACTAATTTGCGCAAACTATTGCTAGCTGCCACACACGCACAAATTATTTGATGTCAAATAAAAAAATATCTACTGAAATCAGATGATTAAAAGATTTGACATCAAACCTTTTAGGCCATCAAATTATGCCACACACGATCAAATTCATGTCAAATAATTTGACATCAAAAAATTTGACAAAAAATTTGAGCGTGTATGGGCCGCTTTACGTTAAAAAATGGTAAAACGCGGAGAAAAGACTCTTTCTGAAGAAATAGAACAAAATAATTTTTTGTGTGTGTTTTTGTTAGGTACCAAAACGTCAAAAAACATACAAAGAACCTTGTATATCTCTCTCTCTCTCTCTCTCTCTCTCTCTCTCTCTCTCTCTCTCTCTCTCTCTCTCTCTCTCTCTCTCTCTCTCTCTCTCTCTCTCTCTCTCTCTCTATATATATATATATATATATATATATATACTCGTATATCTATATATATATATATATATATATATATATATATATATATATATATATATATATATATATATATATATATATATATATATATATATATATATAGGTAGATATATGTTTTTTTTTTTGAAGGAGGCATTGCCAGAAAAGTGTCATTTGTGTGTTTATAAGCATATTACCCACGAAAACGGTAAAAAGTAAATATATATATATATATATATATATATATATATATATATATATATATATATATATATATATATATATATATATATATATATATATATATATATATATATATATATATATATATATATATATATATATATATATGTATATATATATGCATATATATATGCATATATATATATATATATATATATATATATATATATATATATATATATATATATATATATATATATATATATATATATATATATATATATATATATATATATTGGAAAGCGAAACAACATTATCGAAAACGTGACTTTTAAGTGTTCTGGGATTATATACGCACCAAAAAAAAAAAAGGACATATGCAAAAAATCCTCTCCGGTAAAACAGAACAACATTATGAAATACGTGTTTTCTTAATTTTATTTTATTCTATTTTATTTTATTCATTTATTAATTATTATTATTATTACTTTTTTTTCTGGTGTCTGAGCGTTTACAGCTTCTTAACTATCAAAATCGAAAATGTGTTTGCGAAGTACCTAATATGGGAAACGAAGCGATGTTAACAAAAACATGAATTACGATTTTTTTTTTATTTTTTTTTTTTAGTTTTTAGGTATTAAAATGCTAAAACACATGAATAGCACTCTATATGGAGAAACTGAACGACATTACCAAAAACTTGCATCACCACCATCTTAGGGACAAAACACCAAAGTGCATACAAATCACCCTATAAGAAGAATCGTAAAAAAAAAAATCCTATCCTATAGAATCCTAAAAAAAAAAAAAAAAAAAAAAAAAAAAAAAAAAAAAAAAAAAAACGTGTAGTATTAGTGTTGGTGGGCTTCTTAGATACTAAATCTCCAAAGTGACGAGACGATGTTATTATTGGACTATATTTGCGTGTTTATGGGCTTATTAGGCACTGAAATGCTAAAAAGGTATAGAGAAAATTATATGGGAAAACAAATTTACATGATCTAGAACGTATATTTTGAGTGTTTTTCAGATTGTTTGTAGCAAAATAATAAAAATACATCGAAAGTACTAAATATGGGAAGTGAAAAGATATTAGCAGAAACCTGAATTATCAGCTTCTTACGTAGTAAAATAGTAAAACACATAACCAAAAACCCGCTCCTTGGGATTTCATGTGCATATATATATATATATATATATATATATATATATATATATATATATATATATATATATATATATATATATATATATATATATATATATATATATATATATATATATATATATACTCGTATATATATATATATATATATATATATATATATATATATATATATATATATATATATATATATATATATATATATATATATATATATATATATATATATAAGAAGGAGGCAGTAGACACCTGCCGAAACGATAATTACTCCCAGTGAGGTCTAAAGCACTGTTCAGAAGGTGCTGTGAACTTATCATTAAACCCAGCTGTGACCTCAATGAACGTTTCCCTTTGTGTCTCACAACACAAGGGGGCAGTCACAGCCTGCCCTCTAAAGACAACTCTCTTCCTCCACACGAAACTACAAGCACCTGATGACACACACACCCTTCACTTAAAAAATTTTAACCTCATGGCGACTCCTATACCAGCCTCGGAGTCCCCATCTGGGGAGGGGACCATAAATGTCCCCAGATCAGACTGCCTTTCCGTCGACGACCCTAAGTGTCTTGACACCCCCCTCAACTTTTTCTTCATTAACTTTTGGAACATTCGCGGTCGAAGATCTAATTTTCAATCTCTAGAACACCACCTCTCCTCTTCTAAACCTCATCTTCTTTTCCTCACTGAAACTCAGGGGTCTGAGGCAACTGACAGTAGCCCCTTTTCTGTTCCCTCCTACTTTCTCTATCCTCATTTTCGATTAAAAGCTGGATGCTGCGTTTATGTACGCAATGACTTAACCTGCTCTCGTGCCCACGCTCTTGAATCTTCCAAGTTTTCCACCATCTGGCTACGACTACAGAGTCATTCTCATACTAAATTTATCTGTGCTGTATACCTCTCTACTAACTCCTCTGACTATAAGAAATTCTTTGACTACTTAACTTCCAAAGTGGAGCACATTCTGACCCACTTCCCTTTTGCAGAGATCTCCATTCTTGGAGACTTCAATGTTCACCACCAGCTTTGGCTTTTCTTTCCCTTAACTGACCATCCTGGTGAACTAGCCTACAACTTTGCTATCCTCCATGACCTAGAGCAATTGGTGCAACACCCTACTCGTATTCCTGACCGTCTTGGAGATACGCCTAACATTCTTGACCTTTTCCTGACCTCTATTCCTTCTGCTTATGCTGTCACCCTTTCTTCTCCGTTAAGCTCCTCCGATCACAATCTCATATCTTTATCTTGTCCTATCACTCCAATTCCTCCTCAGGATCCCCCTAAGCGAAGGTGCCTCTGGCGTTTTGCCTCTGCTAGTTGGGGGGACCTGAGGAGGTATTTTGCTGATTTTCCTTGGAATGACTACTGCTTCCGTGTCAGAGACCCGTCTTTGTGTGCTGAGCGCATAACAGAGGTGATAGTGTCTGGCATGGAGGCGTACATTCCTCACTCTTTTTCTCGTCCTAAACCTTCTAAACCTTGGTTTAACACAGCTTGTTCTCGTGCAATACATGATAGAGAGGTGGCCCACAAAAGGTACTTAAGCCTTCCATCACCAGAATCTCATGCACTTTATATTTCTGCCCGTAACCATGCCAAGTCTGTTCTCCAACTAGCCAAAAACTCCTTCATTAACAGAAAATGTCAAAACCTTTTAAGATCTAACTCCCCTCGTGATTTCTGGCATCTAGCCAAAAATATCTCCAATAACTTTGCTTCTTCTTCTTTCCCTCCTCTATTTCAACCAGATGGCACCACTGCTATCACATCTATTTCTAAAGCTGAACTCTTTGGTCAAACCTTTGCAAAAAACTCTACCTTGGACGATTCTGGGCTTGTTCCTCCCTCTCCTCCACCCTCTGACTACTTCATGCCACGTATTAAAATTCTTCGTAATGATGTTTTCCATGCCCTCGCTGGTCTAAACCCTCGGAAGGCTTATGGACCTGATGGGGTCCCTCCTATTGTTCTCCGAAACTGTGTCTCCGTGCTTGCACCTTGCCTAGTCAAACTCTTTCAGCTCTGTCTGTCAACATCTACCTTTCCTTCTTGCTGGAAGTTTACCTACATTCAACCTGTTCCTAAAAAGGGTGACCGCTCTAATCCCTCAAACTACCGTCCTATTGCTTTAATTTCCTGCTTATCTAAAGTTTTTGAATCTATCCTCAACAGGAAGATTCTTAAACATCTATCACTTCACAACCTTCTATCTGATCGCCAGTATGGGTTCCGTCAAGGCCGCTCTACTGGTGATCTTCTGGCTTTCCTTACTGAGTCTTGGTCATCCTCTTTTAGAGACTTTGGTGAAACTTTTGCTGTTGCCTTGGACATATCAAAAGCCTTTGATAGAGTCTGGCAAAAAGCTTTGATTTCAAAACTATCCTCCTACGGTTTCTATCCTTCTCTCTGTAACGTCATCTCAAGTTTCCTTTCTGACCGTTCTATTGCTGCTGTGGTAGACGGTCACTGTTCTTCTCCTAAATCTATTAACAGTGGTGTTCCTCAGGGTTCTGTCCTGTCACCCACTCTCTTCTTATTATTCATTAATGATCTTCTAAACCAAACTTCTTGTCCTATCCACTCCTATGCTGATGATACCACCCTGCACTTTTCCACGTCTTTTCATAGACGTCCAACCCTTTAGGAGGTAAACATAGCACGCAGGGAAGCCACAGAACGCCTGACTTCTGATCTTTCTAAAATTTCTGATTGGGGCAGAGCAAACTTGGTATTGTTCAATGCCTCAAAAACTCAATTCCTCCATCTATCAACTCGACACAATCTTCCAGACAACTATCCCCTCTTCTTCAATGACACTCAACTGTCCCCCTCTTCTACACTGAACATCCTCGGTCTGTCCTTTACTTATAATCTGAACTGGAAACTTCACATCTCATCTCTAGCTTAAACAGCTTCTATGAAGTTAGGTGTTCTGAGACGTCTCCGCCAGTTTTTCTCACCCCCCCAGCTGCTAACTCTGTACAAGGGCCTTATCCGACCCTGTATGGAGTATGCTTCACATGTCTGGGGGGGTTCCACTCATACTGCTCTTCTAGACAGGGTGGAATCAAAAGCTTTTCGTCTCGTCAACTCCTCTCCTCTAACTGATTGTCTTCAGCCCCTCTCTCACCGCCGCAATGTTGCATATCTAGCTGTCTTCTACCGCTATTTTCATGCCAACTGCTCTTCTGATCTTGCTAACTGCATGCCTCCCCTCCTTCCGCGGCCTCGCTGCACAAGACTTTCTTCTTTCTCTCACCCCTATTCTGTCCACCTCTCTAACGCAAGAGTTAACTAGTGTTCTCAATCATTCATCCCTTTCTCTGGTAAACTCTGGAACTCCCTGCCTTCTTCTGTATTTCCACCTTCCTATAACTTGAATTCCTTCAAGAGGGAGGTTTCAAGACACTTATCCACCAATTTTTGACCACTGCTTTGACCCTTTTATGGGACTGGCATTTCAGTGGGCATTTTTTTTTTATTAGATTTTGTTGCCCTTGGCCAGTATCCTTCCTACATAAGAAAAAAAAAAATAAGACGATATTGCATGAAACGTCTTACTTGGGTAAGTATGAACATATTAGGCTAAAAAAAGCTAAAAAGCATGATAAATATCTTATATTAAAAAAAAAATAATTAACATTTTCGAAAACTTGTATATTGAGTGCTTTTATTATTTATTTATTTATTTTACTTATTTATATTCTTTTCTTACGTACCAAAATAGTAATGTACTAAATTTGGGAAACGAAAATATATTAACTGACAAGTGTATTATGAGTGTTTTTTTTTTTTCAGCTTCTAGGTACGAAAACGCTAAAACACATAAATAGTACTGTATATAGGGAAACAGAACATTACCAAAAACCTGTATCACGAGTGATTACCATCATCTTAGGGGCAAAACGCAAAAATTAATATGAATCATGCTATGAGAAAAATCATATCAACGATGTTAAAAACGTGTAATATAAGCGTTTTTCGGCTTGTCAGACACCGAAATACTAAAGTGCATGCAAGGCACCATATATGTGTTAAAGAAAACAATGTGTCGTAAAACGTTTTTTTTTTTTTTGTGCTTTTCAGCTTCATACGTACAAAAATGCTAAATAGAATGAAAAAGACGTTATATTGGAAAAAAAAAAAAGTTTCATAAAAATCGTATATTTTCAATGTTTTTGAGCTTCTTACGTTAAAAAAATGGTAAAACGCGGAGAAAAGACTCTTTCTGAGGAAATAGAACAAAATAATTTTTTGTGTGTGTTTTTGTTAGGTACCAAAACGTCAAAAAACATACAAAGAACCTTGTATCTCTCTCTCTCTCTCTGTCTCTCTCTCTCTCTCTCTCTCTCTCTCTCTCTCTCTCTCTCTCTCTCTCTCTCTCTCTCTCTCTCTCTCTCTCTCTCTCTCTCTATATATATGTTTTTTTTTTTTTAAGGAGGCATTGCCAGAAAAGTGTCATTTGTGTGTTTATAAGCATATTAGCCACGAAAACGGTAAAAAGTAAATATATATATATATATATATATATATATATATATATATATATATATATATATATATATATATATATATATATATATATATATATATATATATATATATATATATATATATATATATATATATATATATATATATATATATATATATATATATATATATATATATATATATATATATATATATATATATATATATATATATATATATATATATATATATATATATATTGGAAAGCGAAACAACATTATCGAAAACGTGACTTTTAAGTGTTCTGGGATTATATACGCACCAAAAAAAAAAAAAGGACATATGCAAAAAATCTTCTCCGGTAAAACAGAACAACATTATGAAATTCGTGTTTTCTTAATTTTATTTTATTCTATTTTATTTTATTTATTTATTAATTATTATTATTATTACTTTTTTTTCTGGTGTCTGAGATTTTACAGCTTCTTAACTATCAAAATCGAAGATGTGTTTGCGAAGTACCTAATATGGGAAACGAAGCGATATTAAGAAAAACATGAATTACGATCTTTTTTTTTTTAGTTTTTAGGTATTAAAATGCTAAAACACATGAATAGCACTCTATATGGAGAAACTGAACGTCATTACCAAAAACTTGGATCACCACCATCTTAGGGATAAAACACCAAAATGCATACAAAGCACCCTATAAGAAGAATCGTAAAAAAAAATATATATTATTGGACTATATTTGCAGGTTTATGGGCTTATTAGGCACTGAAATGCTAAAAAGGTATAGAGAAAATTATATGGGAAAACAAATTTACATGATCTAGAACGTATATTTTGAGTGTGTTTCAGATTGTTTGTAGCAAAATAATAAAAATACATCGAAAGTACTAAATATGGGAAGTGAAAAGATATTAGCAGAAACCTGAATTATGAGCTTCTTACGTAGTAAAATAGTAAAACACATAACCAAAAACTCGCTCCTTGGGATTTCATGTGCATATATATATATATATATATATATATATATATATATATATATATATATATATATATATATATATATATATATATATATATATATATATATATATATATATATATATACATATATAAGGAGGAGGCAGTAGACACCTGCCGAAACGATAATTACTCCCAGTGAGGTCTAAAGCACTGTTCAGGAGGTGCTGTGAACTTATCATTAAACCCAGCTGTGACCTCAATGAACGTTTCCCTTTGTGTCTCACAACACAAGGGGGCAGTCACAGCCTGCCCTCTAAAGACAACTCTCTTCCTACACACGGAACTACAAGCACTTGATAACACACACACCCTTCACTTAAAAATTTTAACCTCATGGCGACTCCTATACCAGCCTCGGAGTCCCCATCTGGGGAGGGGACCATAAATGTCCCCAGGTCAGACTGCCTTTCCGTCGACGACCCTAAGTGTCTTGACACCCCCCTCAACTTTTTCTTCATTAACTTTTGGAACATTCGCGGTCTAAGATCTAATTTTCAATCTCTAGAACACCACCTCTCCTCTTCTAAACCTCATCTTCTTTTCCTCACTGAAACTCAGGTGTCTGAGGCAACTGACAGTAGCCCCTTTTCTGTTCCCTCCTACTTTCTCTATCCTCATTTTCGATAAAAAGCTGGATGCTGCGTTTATGTACGCAATGACTTAACCTGCTCTCGTGCCCACGCTCTTGAATCTTCCGAATTTTTCACCATCTGGCTACGACTACAGAGTCATTCTCATACTAAATTTATCTGTGCTGTATACCTCTCTACTAACTCTTCTGACTATAAGAAATTCTTTGACTACTTAACTTCCAAAGTGGAGCACATTCTGACCCTCTTCCCTTTTGCAGAGATCTCCATTCTTGGAGACTTCAATGTTCACCACCAGCTTTGGCTTTTCTTTCCCTTCACTGACCATCCTGGCGAACAAGCCTACAACTTTGCTATCCTCCATGACCTAGAGCAATTGGTGCAACACCCTACTCGTATTCCTGACCGTCTTGGAGATACGCCCAACATTCTTGACCTTTTCCTGACCTCTAATCCTTCTGCTTATGCTGTCACCCTTTCTTCTCCGTTGGGCTCCTCCGATCACAATTTCATATCTTTATCTTGTCCTATCACTCCAATTCCTCCTCAGGATCCCCCTAAGCGAAGGTGCCTCTGGCGTTTTGCCTCTGCTAGTTGGGGGGACCTGAGGAGGTATTTTGCTGATTTTCCTTGGAATGACTACTGCTTCCGTGTCAGAGACCCGTCTTTGTGTGCTGAGCGCATAACAGAGGTGATAGTGTCTGGCATGGAGGCGTACATTCCTCACTCTTTTTCTCGTCCTAAACCTTCTAAACCTTGGTTTAACACAGCTTGTTCTCGTGCAATACATGATAGAGAGGTGGCCCACAAAAGGTACTTAAGCCTTCCATCACCAGAATCTCATGCACTTTATATTTCTGCCCGTAACCATGCCAAGTCTGTTCTCCAACTAGCCAAAAACTCCTTCATTAACAGAAAATGTCAAAACCTTTTAAGATCTAACTTCCCTCGTGATTTGTGGCATCTAGCCAAAAATATCTCCAATAAATTTGCTTCTTCTTCTTTCCCTCCTCTATTTCAACCAGATGGCACCTCTGCTATCACATCTATTTCTAAAGCTGAACTCTTTGGTCAAACCTTTGCAAAAAACTCTACCTTGGACGATTCTGGGCTTGTTCCTCCCTCTCCTCCACCCTCTGACTACTTCATGCCACGTATTAAAATTCTTCGTAATGATGTTTTCCATGCCCTCGCTGGCCTAAACCCTCGGAAGGCTTATGGACCTGATGGGCTCCCTCCTATTGTTCTCCGAAACTGTGCCTCCGTGCTTGCACCTTGCCTAGTCAAACTCTTTCAGCTCTGTCTGTTAACATCTACCTTTCCTTCTTGCTGGAAGTTTGCCTACATTCAACCTGTTCCTAAAAAGGGTGACCGTTCTAATCCCTCAAACTACCGTCCTATTGCTTTAATTTCCTGCTTATCTAAAGTTTTTTAATCTATCCTCAACAGGAAGATTCTTAAACATCTATCACTTCACAACCTTCTATCTAATCACCAGTATGGGTTCCGTCAAGGCCGCTCTACTGTTGATCTTCTGGCTTTCCTTACTGAGTCTTGGTCATCCTCTTTTAGAGACTTTGGTGAAACTTTTGCTGTTGCCTTGGACATATCAAAAGCCTTTGATAGAGTACTAGCACAAAGCTTTGATTTCCAAACTACCCTCCTACGGTTTCTATCCTTCTCTCTGTAACTTCATCTCAAGTTTCCTTTCTGACCGTTCTATTGCTGCTGTGGTAGACGGTCACTGTTCTTCTCCTAAATATATTAACAGTGGTATTCCTCAGGGTTCTGTTCTGTCACCCACTCTCTTCTTATTATTCATTAATGATCTTCTAAACCAAACTTCTTGTCCTATCCACTCCTATGCTGATGATACCACCCTGCACTTTTCCACGTCTTTTCATAGACGTCCAACCCTTCAGGAGGTAAACATATCATGCAGGGAAGCCACAGAACGCCTGACTTCTTATCTTTCTAAAATTTCTGATTGGGGCAGAGCAAACTTGGTATTGTTCAATGCTTCAAAAACTCAATTCCTCCATCTATCAATTCGACACAACCTTCCAGAGAACTATCCCCTCTTCTTCAATGACACTCAACTGTCCCCCTCTTCTACACTGAACATCCTCGGTCTGTCCTTTACTTATAATCTGAACTGGAAACTTCACATCTCATCTCTAGCTAAGACAGCTTCTATGAAGTTAGGTGTTCTGAGACGTCTCCGCCAGTTTTTCTCACCCCCCCAGCTGCTAACTCTGTACAAGGGCCTTATCCGTCCCTGTATGGAGTATGCTTCACATGTCTGGGGAAATTCCACTCATACTGCTCTTCTAGACAGGGTGTAATCAAAAGCTTTTCGTCTCATCAACTCCTCTCCTCTAACTAACTGTCTTCAGCCCCTCTCTCACCGCCGCAATGTTGCATATCTAGCTGTCTTCTACCGCTATTTTCATGCCAACTGCTCTTCTGATCTTGCTAACTGCATGCCTCCCCTCCTTCCGCGGCCTCGCTGCACAAGACTTTCTTCTTTCTCTCACCCCTATTCTGTCCACCTCTCTAACGCAAGAGTTAACCAGTATTCTCAATCATTCATCCCTTTCTCTGGTAAACTCTGGAACTCCCTGCCTGCTTCTGTATTTCCACCTTCCTATGACTTGAATTCCTTCAAGAGGGAGGTTTCAAGACACTTATCCACCAATTTTTGACCACTGCTTTGACCGTTTTATGGGACTGGCATTTCAGTGGGCATTTTTTGTTGCCAGTCTCCTTCCTACACACACACAAAAAAAAAAACGTTTTCGAAAATATGTCTCTTCAGTGTTTTTGAGCTTCTTTACGTACCAAAAAGCAAAAACACATACGAAACATCCTTTAAGGAGAAACAGAAGAACATTACCAAAAACGTGTATTATGATTGATTTCGAAAATGTTCTGGACCAAAACGTCAAAATGCATGCAAAACACCCTATAAGAAGAATCAGAATACCTATGCTAAACTTTCAAACGCATGAAAAATACTTTTTCTGGAAAAGATGAACATTACCAAAAACGTAGATTTTGAGTGTTTTTAAGCTTATTATTGAGAAAACAGCAAAATGCATGCAAATCACCCTGTATAGGATACCATTACGACATTACCAAAAAAAGGTGTCAGTTGGGTGTTTATTAGACAACAAGACGTTAAAAGGCTTGGGAAAACATCCTTTATGGAAAAAAAATATCGAAAGAGTATTTTGAGTTTTTTTTTTTCTACGCAAAAAAGCTAAAACGCATAAAAAAAAAAAAAAACATTCTGGAGGAACAGAAGAACATTATGAAAATCTTGTATTTTGAATGTCTTTGAACGTGTTAGGTACCAAAACGCTTATAATGTATGAACAATAACCATTATGGCAAACGATACAATATTAATAGAAACGTGTATTATAAGTTTTTTACAGCTTGTGACCTACCAAAACGCTACCTACCAAAACACATAACTATCGCATGATAATATAACAAAAAAAAAAAAAAAAAATTCAAAAATTGTGCATTAAGAACCTCCCAAACCATGTTTGGGAGGAAAACGCCAAAATTAATATAAAACACCCTACAAAAAAAAAAAAAAAAGAAACACCCATTCTGGAGGAACAGAACAACATTATGAAAAACTGGTATTTTGAGAGTCTTCGAACGTGTTGGGTACCAAAACTCTTATAAAGTATAAATAATAACCATTACGGCAAACGATACAATATCAATAGAAACGTGTATTATAAGTCTTTTTGGGCTCTTTTTGTACAAAACTAAACCGTATACAAAAATCCTTTTTAGGAGAAATAGAGCATTACCAAAAACGTGTGTTTTCAGTGTTTTCGAGGTTGTTAGGTATAAAATACCAAAATGCATACAAGGAACCGTACATGGGGTAACGAAACGATATTACCAAAAATATGTCATTTAGATGTTTATGGACGTATAAGGCACCGAAATGCAAAAAAAAAAAAAAAAAAAAATAATAATAATAATAATAATAACAATAATGGAAAACTCCATATTTGGGAATACAAATTAATATTGTCGAAAAGTTTTTTTTTTTTTAAGCTTCTTAGTTACCAAAACGGTAAAAATGCATATAAAATAGCCAATATGAGAAAAAAAAATTAAAGAAACGTATATTATGACTGTTTTACATTTTCTTTGGTAGTAAAATGCTAAAACACATGCATAGCACTCTATATAGAGAAACAGTGCGACATTTCCAAAAACGTGTATTATAAGTGATTACTACCATGTTAGGCACAGCAACGCCAAAATGCATTAAAAAACACACTATAAAAAGAATCAAAACAACAATGCTATCAGGGTGTATTATAACTGTTTTTGTGCTTGTCCCGTGAGAGAACGATAAAGCGAATGCAAATTTGTGGGAAAAGGAAACATTACCAGAAATATGTTTTTTTTAGTGTTTTTCACCTTCTTACGTACCAAAAAATAAAGGCATGGAGAGTGTCTTGAGTGTCTTCGAACGTGTTGGGTACCAGTACTCTTATAATGAGCAATAACCATTACGGTAAACGATACAATATTAATAGAAACGTGTATTATAAGTGTTTTACAAAACGCTGAAACACATGATTATCACTTGATAAGATAAACAAAACAACATTACCAAAAATGTGCATTAAGGGTGATAACAACCATGTTAGGGATGAAAACGCCAAAATGCATATAAAGCACCCTACAAGAAGAGAGAGAAAAAAAAAGCAAAAAAAAAAAAAAAAAAAAACCGTGTAATATGAGTGTTTTCTTTTTTGCATATCTCTTTAGGTATGAAAACATTAAAGTGCATGCAAAACACCTTTTTTGTGTGTGTGTGTGTACCCAAGGTGTAAAAAAAAAAATGAAAAACACACTATGTTGGAAAACAAAATAAATGAATTAAAATAGTGTATTTTAAGTCTTTTTGAACTTTTTTTTTGTACAAAACTAAACCGTATACAAAAAAATTTCCAGGAGAAATAGGACATTACCAAAAACGTGTGCTTTCACTGTTTTCGAGGTTGTTAGATATAAAATACCAAAATGCATACAAGGAACCGTATATAGGGTAACGAAACTATATTATCAAAAAATTGTCATTTAGGTGTTTATGAACGTATAAGGCACCAATACGCCCCCCCAAAAAAAAAAAAAATCACGGAAAACTCCATTTTTGGGAATACAGATTAACATTGAGGAAAACATGATTTTTTATTATTTTTTTTTTTAGCTTCTTAGGTACCAAAACGGTAAAAATGCATACAAAATACCCAATCTGAGAGAGAAAAAAAAAAAAAAAACGTATATTATGACTGTTTTACATCTTTCGTACTAAACGTGTATTATAAGTGATTACCACCATGTTAGGCACAACAACGCCAAAATGCATGAAAAAGCTCACTATAAAAAAGAATCAAAACAACAATGCTATCAGGGTGTGTTATAAGTGTTTTTGGGCTTTTCCGGTGAGAGAACGATAAAGCGCATGCAAATTTGTGGGAAAAGGAAACATTACAAGAAATATGTTTTTTGAGTGCTTTTCACCTTCTTACGTAGCAAAAAAAATAAAGGCATGGACAACACTTTATATTGGAAAAAAAAAAAAAACTATTAAGATTATGTCTTTTCAGTATTTTCAGATTCTTACGTACAAAAACTCTAAAACACATGCAAAACACCCTATCTGGAGAAACAATGTGAGTTTTAAGTGTGTTGTGCTTGTTAGGCATCAATACTCTAAATTGCTTGCAAAGTACCTTATATAGGGTAACTAAGTTATATTACAATAAACGTGTCATTTGGTTGTTAATGAGCATATTAGGCACGAAAACGAAAAAAAAAAACAAGAAAACAATATATATAAAAAGAAAAGTCGAATAAATACATGAAAGACATCTTTCACATATAAACAGATAAAAAGGATGTATTTTGAGTATCTTTGAGCCTGTAAGGTACTAAAAACGCTTAAAGATGCATGGAAATTACCATCAAGGAAACGAAACGATATTAACAGAACAGTGTATTATGAGAGTTTTTCCGTTTCTTTCTTACCTTTGTTACTAAAACCCATGAACACCACTTATATGAATAAAAGAACACTATTTCCAAAAAAAAAAAAAAATATTATGAGTGATTACCACCATGTCAGGCACCAAAACTCCAAAAATGTATTCAAGACACCCTATGAGAAGAATCGGAACAACTTTGCTAAAGGAACGTATATGATGGTTATTGAGCTTGTTAATACCAATACTCCATATTGCATGGAAAACAAACAAACAAACAAAGCAACTTTACCAAAATCGTGTCTTTTGAGTGTTTATGAGCTTCTTACGTACAAAAACAGTAAAAAGTATAGAAAACAGCCTTTCTGGAGAAAAAAATTAACATTAACAAATATGTTTTAAGTGATTTTGAGATTGTTATGTACCAAAACGACAAAATATATGGAAAGCACCCTATATGGGTAAACGAGGCAATATGGCCAGAACCATGCCATTTCGGTGGTTATGTGGGTATTAGGCATGAAAACGTTAAAAAGCATGGAAAACATCCTGTATTAAAAAAAAGCAAAACATTACCGATAACGTTTTTTTTGTTTTTAGTGTTTTTTTGAGTTTCATTAAGTACCGAAATTCAAAAAAAAAAATACATGCAAAACACCCTTTACGGAGAAACAGAGCAACATTATGTACAGCGAGTGTTTTGAGTGCCTTTGAGCTAGTTAGGTACCAAAACGCTAAAACAAAAAAAACAAAAATAACATGCATGGAAATGCCTAAATATATGACAGAAAACGATATTAACAGAAACGTGTGTTATGAGAATTTTCAGTTTCTAAGGCATCAAAACTCTAAAAAAGGCATGAACAGCACTCTATATGGGTAAGGAGAACAAGATTACCAAAAATATGTATTATGAGTGACTACCATAATGGTACGGACCAAAACACCAAATGCATTTAAAGTACAAATGCATTTAAAGAATCAAACAAAACTATGCTTAAAAAATAAGATATGATTTTTCTTTTTTTTTTCGTGGCTTGTTACATACCACAAGATTGCAAGGCATATAGGAAAAAAATAGTACAAAACCGCTAAAACGAATGTAAAACACCTTTCCGGAGAAAGAGAATTACATTGCCGAAAGCGTGTTTTTTTTTAGTGTACTTCAATTTCTAAAGC
The DNA here is from genome assembly GCF_035594125.1 of Scylla paramamosain. Classification (NCBI taxonomy): domain Eukaryota; kingdom Metazoa; phylum Arthropoda; class Malacostraca; order Decapoda; family Portunidae; genus Scylla; species Scylla paramamosain. The sequence goes on along the minus strand of NC_087152.1, from coordinate 26,814,024 downwards.
ATTAAAACGACAAAAAAAAAAACACAAAGATCCCGATATGGGGTAACAAGACGATGTTACCAGAAAGATGTCATTTGGGTGTTTATGACCGTATTTGGCGCTAAAAAGCTAAAAAAAAACACTCTATATGGGAAAAGAAATTAACATTAATGAAAATTTGCATTTTGATTGTTTTGAGCTTGTTAGCTACCAAAAAGGCAAAAATGCATGGAAAGTACCCAATATGAAAAACAAAACGATATTAAAAAAAAAAACGTGTATAATGAATGTTTTTCAGTTTCTTAGGTACAAAAACGGTAAAACACATGAATAGCATTCTATATGGATAAACAGAACGACATTACCAAAAACATGTATTATGAGTAATTACCACCACGTTAGGAACGAAAATGACAAAAGGCGTGGATAGCACCCAATGAGATTAACAATAAAAAAAAAAAAAAACGTGTAATATCGGTGCTTTTGCGTTTTTAGGTAATAAAATTTTTCAAGGAAAGAACTCTATATGGGAAAAAAAATACAATACCAAACTTTTTTTTTTTCAGTTTTTACGTACCGAAACTTAAAAAAAAAAGAAAAAAAACATGGAAAACACTCTATATTTGAAAACAGAACTTCATCAAAATCGTATCTTTAGATTGTTTTTTGAGCTTCTTACGTACTGAAACGCTCAAAAGCATAGAAACATATTTTCTGGAGCAGCAGAACATTAACAAACACGTGTGTTTTGACGGTTTTTGAGTTTGTTAGGTACCAAAACGCGAAAATAAAAGGAAAGCACCACATATTGGGTAACGATACAATATTGCCAGAAACGTGTCATTTGGGGTTTTATGAATGAATTAGGCATTAAAACGTAAAAAAAAAATATAACATAGAAAACATCCTATATGTGCAACGAAAAAAAAAATATCGAAAACATTTTTTTTGAGTGTTGTTGAGCTTCTTACGTAGAAACAACAGAACATTAATAAATACGTGTTTTTAAGGGTTTTGAGCTTGTTAGGTAAAAAGAATGCCAAAATCCATATAAAGCATCCTATGTAAAGTGGCGAATCTAAATTAGCAGAAACGTGTCATATAAGCGTATTAGGCACCAAAACGCTAAAAAGCACAGAAAAGAGCTTATATTTGAAAACAAGACAATATTATCGAAAACGTGTTTCTTGCGGGATAATTTTTTTATTTGTTTACCTACCAAAACACAAACACATGTAACTTGTTATGTAACAAAGCGCTAGAAATGCATGCAAAGTACCCTTTATGGGAGACAAAATAATTTTTTTTTCACCATCCATTAGATAGTGTTTAAACCGACAAAATGCATACATATACACATACATATACATACATACACATACAACAAATTTCCTAAAAATGAGTAATATGGGGTTTTATGGGCTTTTCACGTTAAAGTATGCAATGCACTTTTATAGAATAAGAAAACAAAATTATCAAAAACACAAAAAAACACAAAACACCAAAACATGTGTTTTAAATACTTTATAGTTTCTCACGTATTGAAATACACACAGACACACACAAAAAAAAACATGGAAAACACACGATATTAAAAAAAAGTGAAAACTTGTCTTTTATATATATTTTTTTACGTTCTTTCATATAAAAGCACTAATTGGATTGCAAAACACCCTATCTCGATAATGAGAACAATATTACCAAAAAAGTGTGTTTTGAGTGTTTTTTCAGCTTGTTAGGTATCAAGACGTCAAAATGCATGCAAAGTCATGATATAACTACAAACGAGCTTGCTCCAGCGATTCGGCCACAACGAGATTGTTGCCACAAAGCAGCCACAGCGAGACTGGTGCCTCGATAAAGCCACAAAGACATTGTTGCCTCGATGCAACCACGACGAGACTCTTCCCTCGATGTAGCTTCAAGGAGGTTGTTGCCTCGATGCAGCCACAACGAGTTTGCTGCCTCCATGTACCCACAAAGCGATTGTTGCCTCGATGGAGCCACAACGAAGGGGTTGACTTGACGCTGCCACAGCGAGATTGTTGCCTGGAGGCAGCCACAACGAGGCGGTTGGATCGATGCAGCCACAACAAGCTTCCTGCCTCGATGAATCAACAACGATATTGTTGCTTAGATGCAGCAACAACGAGGAAGTTGCCTCGGTGTAGCCACAAAGAGACTGGCGCCTTGATTCAGCCACATTGAGATTGTTGTCTCGATGCATCCACAACGAGATTGTTACCTCGATGTAGCCAAAACGAGGTTGTTGCCTGGATGCAGCCAAACGAGATTGTTGCCTCGATACAGGCACAACCAGGTGGTTGGCTCGATGCAGCCATAATAAGACTGTTGCCTTGATGCAACCACAACGGGCTTTCTGCCCCGATGCAGCCACAACGAGATTATTGCCTCGATGGATCCGCATCGAAAGGGTTGGGTCTATGCAGCCACAACGAGATTGTTGCCTTGATGTAGCTACAGCGAGAGTGCTGCTTCGATGCAGCCACAACGAGATTCTTGCCTCGATGCAGCAACAACGAAGGAGATGGCTCGATGCAACCATAACGATGTTGTTGCCTCGATGCAGTAACAACGAGAGGGTTGGCTCTATGCAGCCGCAGCGAAATTGTTGCCTTGATGCAGCCACAACTAAGGGGTCAGACAGAACGAGATAGTTGCCTCGATGCAGCCAAAACGAGGGGCTCGATGCAGCCACAAGGAGATTGGTGCCTCGATGCAGCCATAATGAGCTTGCTGCCTCTATGCAACAACAACGAGACTGTTGCCTCGATGCAGCCAGAAAGAGATAGTTGCTTCGATGTAGCCACAAAAAAATTGGTTACTCGATGCAGCCACATAGAGATTATTGCATCAATGCAGCCACAACCAGATTGTTGTCTCGATAAAGCTAAAACAAGGTGGGTTTCGCGATGCAGTTACAACGAGATGTAAACACAATGAGGGGGTTGGCTCGATGCAGCTACAACGAGATTGTTACCTCGCGTCAGCCACAGCGAGCTTGCTGCCTCGATGCAGCTAAAACGAAGGGGTTGGGTTGATAGAGCCACAATAAGATTGTTGCTTCGATGCAGCCACGACGGGTGGGTTTTCTTGATGAACCATAACATGATTGTTGCCTCAATGCAGCTACAACGAGCTTGCTTCCTCGATGCAGCCACAAGGGGGTTGGCTTGATACAGCCAAAACGAAATTGTTGCTTATATGCAATCACAAGGAGATTTGCTACACCGATTCAGCTTTCTATGCAGCCACAATGAAAGGGTTGGCGCGATGAAGCCACAACGAGATTGCTGCCTCAATCCTGCCACAACGAAGTGGTTGGCTCGATCCAGCCACGACGAGATTGTTGCTTTGATGCAGCCGCAACGAGGTTGCGGCCACGATGAAGCCACAACTCGATACAGCCACAACGAGCTTGCTGCCTCGATGAAGCCACAACGACATTGTTACCTCGGTGCTGCCACAATGCAGCTACAACGAGTTTGTTGTGTCACTGCTCTCACAACGAACGGGTTGGCGTGATGCAGCCACAATATTGTTCCCCTGATACAGCCAAAACGAGAAGGTTGGCTCGATGCAGCCATGACGAGATTAATGCCTCGATGCAGCCAAAAAGAGATTGGTGCCTCGATACAGAAACAAACAAGATCATTGCTTCGATGCAGCCACATCGAAGAGGTTGGCTCGATGCAATCACAGCGAGATTATTGCCTCGATGCAGCAACATCGAGATTGTAGACTCTATGCAGCCACAAGTAGTTGGTTGGCGTGACGCAGCCATAAAAAAAGATTGTTGCGTCGATAGAGCCACACGGAGATGGTTGTTTTTTTATGTAGCCACGACGAGATTAATATCTTGATAAAGCCACAATAAGATTGGTGCCTCAATGCAGACATTGCGAGAATGTTGTCTAGATGCAGCCACAATCGAGGGGGTTGGCTTCATGCAGCCACAACGAGACTTGCCTTGGTGCAGCCTCAACAAGCGTGCTGTCTCGATGCAGACACATCGAGATTGTTGCCTAGATGCAGCCATAACGAAGGGATTGGCTTGATGAAGCCACGAAGAGATTGTTGCCTCGATGCAGCTACAACGAAGGGGTTGGCGCGATGCAGCCACATAGGAGGGGGTTTGGCTCGATGCAGCCATACGACAATATTACCGCAGCCATAAAGAGCTTGCTACCTCGATGAAGCCACAACAAGATGTTGCCTTAACGGAGGCAAAAAGGAAAAGGTTGGCCCGATGCAGCCACAATGAGGTAGTTGCATCGATGCAGCCACAATGATGGGGTTGGCTCAGTGAAGCCACAACGACATTGGTGCCTCGATGGAGCCACAGAGAGGTCCATGCCTCGATGCAGCAACAACGAGGTTGTTGCCTCAATACAGCCACAACGAGGGAATTTGTTCGTTGCTGCCACAAAGAGATTGTTGTCTCGATGGAGCCACAACGAGCTTGTTGCTTCGATGCTGCCACAATAATATTTTTGCCTTGATGCACCCACAACGAGCTTGTTGCCTCGATGTAACCACAACAAAGGGGTTGTTTCGATGCAGCCAAAAACGAGTGTTGCCTCGATGCGGCCACAACAAGATTGTTGCCCCAACAACAGCTACAGCGAGTTTGTTCCGTCGATGCACTCACATCGAAGGGGTTGGCGCGATTCAGCAACAAGATTGTTGTCTCGATACAGACACAACGAGAAGATTGGATCGATGCAGCCATGACGAGATTAATAACTTGATGCAGCCACAACGAAATTGGTGCCTCGATACAGACACAACCAGAGGGGGTTGGGTCGATGGAATCACATCGAGATTGTTGCCTCGTTGTAGCTAGAACGCAACAAGATTGTTGTGTAATTGTTGCTGCGTCGATGCAGCAATAAGGAGCTTCCTGCCTTGATTCAGCCACAACGAGGGGTTGGCGTGATGCAAGCACAAAGAGACTGTTGCCTCGATGCAGCCACAAGAAGCTTGCTGCTCAATACAGGCACATCGAGATCGTTGCCTTGATACAGCGACAACGAGGGTGTTGGTTCGATGCAGCCACAACGGTACTGCGATGTAGCCAGAACGAGCTAGTTGTCTCGATGCACCCACAAAGAGCTTTCTGCCTCGATGCATCCATAACCAGCTTGATTCCTTGATTTTGCCACAACGAGAGGGCTATCTCGATGTAGTCAGAGACTGTTCCCTCGATGCAGCCACAACGAATTTGTTGCCTCGATACACCCACAACGAGGGGGTTAGCTTGATGCAGCCACAACGAGATTGTTGCCTCGATGCAGCCACAGCAAGGTTGTTGCATCGATGCAGTCACAACGAGCTGGTTGGCTTTAGGCAGCCACAACGAGCTGGTTTGCTTTATGCAGCCACAACGAGTTTGTTGCCTCAGTGAATCACAAACGAGGTTTTTCTCTCGATGCAGGCACAACGAGATTGTTGCCTCGTTTCATCCACAACGTGATTATTGACTCGTTACCGCCACAAGGAGGGAGTTGCCTCGATGAAGCCACAACAAGCTTGCTGCCTCGATGCAGTCTCAAAGAGTGGGTTGCATCGTTACATCCAGAACGAGGTTTTTTGCTTTGATGCAGCCACAACGAGCTTGCTGCCTCAATGCAGCCACAACGAGATTGTTGCCTCGATGTAGGCACAACGAGATTATTGTCTCGAAGCAGGCACAACGGGATTGTTGACTCGATGCAGCCATAATGAGATTTTTGCATCGATGCTGCCACAACAAGATTGTTGCCTCGATGAAGCCACAACGAGCTTCCTGCCTCGTTGCTACCTCGATGCAGCCACAATAAGATTGTTGCCTCGATGCAGCCACAACTAAGGGGTTGGCTCGATGCAGCCGCAACGGCATATTTGCCACGATGCATCCGCAACGAACTTCCTTCCTCTATGCAGCTATCTACAACGAAAGGGTTGGCTAAATGCAGTCAGAACGAGATTGTTGCCTCGATGCAGCCACAACGAGAGGGTTAGGCCGATGTAGCCACAACGGGATTGTTGCCTCGATCCATCCACAACGAAATTCGTGCATCGATGCAGCGACAACGGGATTATTGCCTCGATCCAGCCACAACGAGATTGGTGCCTTGATTTAGCCATAACGAGATTGTTGCTCCGATGCAGCCAAAACGAGCTTCCTGCCTCGATACAGCCACAACGAGATTGTTGCCTCGATGCAGCCTCAACGAAGGGGTTGGCACAATCCTACTAGAACGAGATTGTTGCTTCGATACAGCCACAACGAGCTTGCTGCCTCGTTGTAACCACAAAGTGATTGTTGCCTCGATGTAGCCACAATGGGAGTGTTGCCTCGAGGGTTTTGCCTCGATGCAGCCGCAACGAGATTGTTTCCGGGATGCAGCAAGAACGAGTGGGTTGGCTCAATACAGTAAAAACGAGATTTATCTCGATGTAGCCAGAACGAGGTTGTTGCCTTGATGCAGACACAATGGGGTTGCGGCCTCGATGCAGCCTCAACGAGACTGGTGCCTCAGTGCAGTCACAATAAGATTGTAACATCGATGCAGCCTCAACGAAGAGGTTAGTTCGATGTAGACATAAGGAGGGGATTAGCTCGTTCCAGCAACGAGATTGTTCCTCCGAAGCAGCAACAACGATAATGTTCCCTCAATGCAGCCACAACGAGCTCACTCCTTCGATGAAGCCACAACGAAAGTGTTATAACGATGCTGCCACTAGGAGATAGTTGACTCGATGCAGCCACTACGAGGTGGTTCGCTCAATTCAGACACAGCAACACAGGTGCCTCGATGCATCTACAACGAGCTTGATGCCTCGATGTAGCCACAACGAGACATGTGCCTCGATGTAACCACAACGAGGGGATTGGCTCGATGCAGCCACAGAGATTGTTGCCTCGATGCAGCTACAACGACCTTTCTGCCTCGATGGAGCCACAACGAAGGGGTTGGATCGATGCAGCCACAACGATATTGTTGCCTCGATACAGCCACAACGAGATGTATCGAGATAATGTATAATGTATAATGTATAATGAGATTTTAACATCGATATAGCCACAGCGAAGAGGTTACCTCGATGCAGCCACAACGAGAGGGTTAGTTCGATGAAGGCACTACGGGATTGATGCCTGGATCCAACCACTTCAAGATCGGTGCCTTTATGCTGCCAGAACGAGATTGTTACCTCGATGAAGCCACAACAAGATTGTTGCATTGATGCAGCCACAAAGAGGTTGTTGCCTTGATGCAACCAGAACGAGTTTATTACCTCTTTGCAGCCACGACAAATAAGTTGGATCAATGCAGCCACAAAAAGATTGTTACATCGATGCAGCCACAACGATCTTTCTGCCTCGATGCAACCAAAACGAGATTGGTGCCTCGATATTGCCACAACAAAGAGGTTGGCTCGATGCATCGAGAACAAGAATGTTTCTTCGATGCAGCCACAGGGAATTTGCTGCCTAGATGACGCCACAACGAGATTCTTGGCTCGATTCAGCCACAACGAAGGTGTTGATCGATACAGCAATAACGAGCTTATTGCCTCGATTCAGCCGCAACGAGATTATTGCCTCGATGCAGCCAGAACGAGGTTGTTACCTCGATGCAGCCACAATGAGCTTGCTGCCTTAATGCAGCCACAACGAGATTATTTCAATAATGCAGTCACAACGAGATTCTTACATCGATGCAGCTACAAACGTGATTGTTGTCTCGATTCAACCACAAAGAGCCACAACGAGATTCTTGCTTAGATGCAGCTTGCTGTTTCAATGCAGCAACAATGAGATTGTTGCCTTGATGCAGCCACAAAGAGGGGGTTTGTGGATACACCCACAAAAAGATTGTTGCCTCCATGCAGCCACAACGAATGGGTTTGCTCATGGATTGATTCCTCGATGCAGTTACAACGATATTATTTTTTAGATGCAGTCATTTCTTGTCTCGTCACAGCCTAACGAGCTTCCTGCCTCGAAACAGTCACAACGAGCTGGTTGGATCGATACAGCCACAATGAGGTTGTTCCTTCGATGCAGCCACAACGAGATTGGTGCTACGATGCAGCCAGAACACGTCTGTTGGCTCGATGCAGCCACAACAAGATTGTTGGCTCGTTACAGGCAAAAACGAGATTCTTGTCTCGATGCACCAACATCTTGATTTGTGCCTCGATGGAACCACAACAGGTTGTTACATTGATGCAGCTACAGTGAGGTTTCTGTCTCGATGCAGCTACAACGAGATTGTGTCCTCGATGCACCCACAACGAGCTTCCTGCCTCGATGCATCCACAACGAGATTGCAATCTCGATTCAGCAACAACGAGAGGGTTATCTCGATGCAGTCCGAACGAGATTGTTGCTTCGATGCAGCCACAACGAGATTTTTGCCTTAATGCAGCCACAACAAAGGGGTTGGCTTGATGCATCTATAACAAGATTCTTGCCTCGATGAAGACTAAACGAGATTGTTGCCTCGATGCCACCGCAACAAGGTTGTTGCCTCGATTCAGCCACAACGAGGTTTTTACTTCGATGCAGTCACAACGAGCTGATTGGCTCAATGCAGCCACAACGAGGTTGTTGCCTCGATGCAGCCACAACGAGATTAATGCCTCAATTCAGCCACAACAAGATTGTTGCTTCGATTCAGTCACAAAGATATTGTTGACTCGATGCATCCACAAGGAGGGCGGGTTCGCTTGATGCAGCCACAACGAGCTTGCTGCCCCGATGCAACCATAAAGAGGGGGTTGGATGTTGCAGCCACAACGAGGTTGTTTGCTTCGATGCAGTTACAGCGAGCTTGCTGCCTTGATGCAGCCACAACGAGCTTGCTGCCTTGATGTAGCCACAACGAAGGGATCGGCTCGATGCAGCCACAACGAGATTTTTGCTGTGATGCAGCCACAACGAGCTTGCTGCCTCGATACAGCCACAACGGGATTGTTGTCTCGATGCAGCCACGAGATTGTTGCCTTAGATGCAAGCACAACGAACCTATTTCCTCTATGCAGCCACAACAGGATTGTTAACTCGATGCAGCCATAATTAGATTTTTTGCCTCGATGCAGCCATAACGAGACTGTTGCCTTGCTTTCCTTGATGCAGCCGCAACGAGCTTCTTGACTTAACGCATCCACAACGATATTGTTGCCTCGATGCAGCCTGCAAGAAGGGGTTGGATCGATGCAGCCTGAACGAGATTGTTGCCTCGATGCACCCACAACGAGGTTGTTGCCTCGATGCAGTCCATATATATATATATATATATATATATATATATATATATATATATATATATATATATATATATATATATATATATATATATATATATATATATATATATATATATATATATATATATTTTTTTTTTTTTTTTTGGCGATCTAGTCCCTACACCAAAAGCAACCAATATGGGAAAAAGGAAACAGTATTAACAAAAACGTGTTTTTTCAAAACAAAACAAAAACGTGTTGTTTTTCAACTTCTTATCTAACAAACCGCTAAAGCGCATGGAAAACACGTTATATTGGAAAAGAAAACAACTTTATCAAATTCGTGTCTTTTGAGTGTTTTTGACCATTTTTCGTACAAAATTTCTAAAACGCATATTTTTCTGAAAAAAAAGTTAAGAAAAAATGTGTTTTTATAGTGTTTTTGAGCTTGGTAGATATCAAAACGCCAAAATGCTTTGAAATCACCCTATATGGGGTAACACCGCTATATTTCCAGAACTGTCATTTGCGTGTTTATGAGCGAATTAGGCACAAGAAATGATAAATACATGTCTTTTGAGTGTTTCTGAGGTAAACATGTATGAAAAGTACCTAGTATAGGAAATTAAAACGATATTATATAATATATATATATATATATATATATATATATATATATATATATATATATATATATATATATATATATATATATATATATATATATATATATATATATATATATATATATATATATATATATATATATATATATATATTATGAGTGTGTTTTTTTCTTTTTTACAGATTCTTAGGTACCTAAACGCTAAAACACATAAAGAGCACTCTATATGGAGAAAGAGAACATTACCAAACACGTGTATTATGAGTGATTACCACAATGTTCTGGACCAAAACGTAAAAATGCATGCAAAGCACCATATAAGAAGAATCAGAGCGACAATGCCAAAAACGCGTATTACGAGTATTTTTTGGGCTAAAGTGCATGGAACCTTCCTACGTACCAAAACGCTAAAAAACATGTAAAACACGCTAGGTATACTGGAAAACAAAATAAAAAAAAAAAAAAAAAAGATATCGAAATCGTACATTGTGAGTATTTTTAAAATTTCTTTCGTACAAAAACTCTAAAAGGCATACAAAATGCTCTTTCTGGGGAAAAAAAAAAAAATTCAACATTATGAAACAAGTGTGTTTTGAATTTTTTTTTTTTTTTACTTGTTAGCTATGAAATCGCCAAAATGCATGTAAAGCACCCTACATGGAGTAACGAGACGACATTAACAGAAACCTATTAGCCTATTAGGCATCAAAACGCAAAAAAAAAAAAAAAAAAAAGGAAAATACCGTTTACTGAAAATAAATACATTTACGAAATCTTGTCGTTTCAGTGTCGAATCTTGAGCTTTTTTACGTACAAAAAAGCCAAAACACATGAAAACACCCTTTAGAAAATAACTGAAGAACATTATGCAAAATGTGTATTTTGAGTGTCATTGATTTTGTTAGGTACCAAAACGCTTCAAAATGCATGCAAAAAAACCCAGTGTGTGAAACAAAACGATATTCATCGAAACGATATTCATAGAAACGTGTGTTATGAATATGTTTTTAGCTTCTTATATATCAAAACGCTAAAACACATGAAAATCTTTTTTTTTATATGAATAAGCAGAGTAACATTACCAAAAAGGTGTATTTTGAATGATCACCACGCTATAAGAAGAATCAGACCGAGAATGCTAAAAACGAGTAATGAGAGTGTTTTGAACTTGTTAGGTACCAGAACGTTAAAGTGCATACATGGATGGCATCCTTTATGGGAAAAGAAAACAATATTACCAAAAATATGTGTTTGAGGTTCTATCATCTTCTTACGTGTCAACACGCTAAAATGCATGGAAGAAGCTCTTTCGGAAGAAAAAAAAAAAAAACAGAATCGAGTCATTTGAATGTTTTTGAGCTTCTTTCATGCAAAATCTCTAAAACGCACACAAAACACCAATTCTACAGAACTTGGGCTTTGAATGTTTTTTTTTTTTTACTTGTTAGAAATCAAAGCGCAAAAAAAAGCATTCAAAGCCCCTTATATGGGGTCACGAAACGATTAAGCACCAAAACGCTAAAAAAAAACGTGTGTTTTGAATGTTTTTTGAGCTTGTTAGGTACCAAAACGCTAAAAATGTATAAGTATCCAATATGGGCAATGGAACGATATTAAGAGAAACGTATATTTTGATAATTTTTTTTTTCTTAGGTACCAAAACGCAAAAAATACTTGAAAAGTACTCTATATAGAGACAGAGAACATTACCAACAAGATGTATTATGAGTACCACAATGTTACGGACCAAAATGCAAAAATGCATGCAAATCATCCTGTTGGAAGAATCGAAACAACAATTCTAAAAACGTGTTATATGAGTGTTTTTGAGCTTGTCCAATACCAAAATGCTAAGGCGTATGCGAAGCACCTTATATGGTAAAAGAAAATAATATTACAAAAAACATGTCTTTTGGGTGATTTTGAGTGATTTACATACCAAAAATATGAAAAAAAACGCTATTTTGAAGAACAAAAATCTTCTATCAAAATCGTGTCTTTTGAGTGTTTTTGAGTTTCCTAGAAAAACGGAAAAAAAAACAACATACAAAACACCCATTCTGGAAAAAAAAAAGAATAGAACAACAGTATAAGAAATGTGTGTTTTTTGAGGTTGTTAGATCCCAAAACGGCAAAATGCATGGAAAGCACTCTATATGGGTTAAAGATACATTACTAGAAACGGGACATTAGGGTGATTATGTGTGCATTAGGCACAAAAACGATAAGGATGGAAAATCCCCTATATGAGAAAATAAAACAACATTATCGAAATAGTGCCTTTTGAGTGTTTTTAGGGCTTTTTTATTTACATAAAAACGCATGCAAAAAAAAAAAAAGCCTGTACTGAGAAACAAAACATTATAAAAAAAATGAAAATTTTAAATGTCTTTGAGCTTGTTAGGTACCAAAAAAAAAAAAAATGCAAGTAAAATACCCATAATTGGAGACGAAACGAAATATGTTTTTCAACGAGTTTTTTTCACATTTTTATCTAATATAACGCTAATACAAAAATAAAACTTTATATAGTTAAACACAACATTATCAAAAACGTCTATTATGAGCGATAACCACCATGTTAGGGACCAAAAAGCAAAAATGCCTATATGAAGAATCAGAACAACAGTGCTAAAAGCGTGTAAAACGTAAAAAAAAAAAAAAAATGAAACACGCTATATTGGAGTGTATATTGAGTGTTTTTGGGCTACTATCTTACAAAAAAACAAAAATCCTTTCGAGAAAAGAACAATATTACCCCCAAAAAAGCGTGTTGAGTGCTTTTAATCTTGTTAGTTATTAAAACAGCAAAATTCATGCAAATTACCCCATATGGAGTAACGAGACGATATTATCAGAAACGTGTCACTTAGGTATTTATGAGCGCATTAGGCAGCAAAATGCTTAAAAAAAATTGAGAACTTATATGAAAAATATAAAATATTATGAAAAAAGTTCCTTAATAGTGTTTTTGAGCCTTTTAGGTACCAAAACGCTAAAAAATGCATGCAAAGTGCCAAATATGGGAATGGAAAAGAAGTTAAAAGAAACATGTGTTATGATTTTTTTTTTCCAGCTTCTTAGGTACCAAAACACTAAGACACATGAATGTCACTCTATGCGGAGAAACAGATTAAAAAAAAAAAAAAACGTATAATATGTGTGATTACCAAAATGTTAGAAAGCAACACGGCATATTGCATAAAAAAGCACTATAAAAAAAAAAATCAGAACAACAATGCTAAAAAAACGTGTAATATAAGTCTTTTTGGGCTTGTCAGCTACTTAAAGATAAAATACATACAAATAATCCATTAAGGGAAACGAAAAGATATTAACAGATACGTGTAATATGAGTGCTTTTCACCTTCTTAGCTACCACAACGCTAAAACACATAATACCACCTTATATGGATAAATAAATCAACATTAACTAAAACGTGTATTATGAACGATTACCACCATCTTAGGGACCAAATCAGCAAAATCCATATAGTGCACCCTATCAGAAGAATCAGAACAATATACCTAAAAACGCGCAATATGCATGTTTTTGAGCTTATTAAGTACTAAAACACGAAGGTGCATGTAAAGCACCTTTTTATGGGAAAAGAAAACGGTATTACCAAAGACGTGTTTTATTTATTTATTTATTTTTTCTTACCAAAACGCTTAAAAAAATGAAAAATAAGTTATAAAACAAAATAAATTTATGAAAATCGTGTGTTTTAAGTGTTTTTGAGCTTCTTTTGAATAAAAACGTTAAAAGGAATACACAGCATTTTTTTTCTGTAGAAATATTACAAAAAACTTTTTTTTATCTCGTTAGGTATATATATATATATATATATATATATATATATATATATATATATATATATATATATATATATATATATATATATATATATATATATATATATATATATATATATATATATATATATATATATATATATATATATATATATATGTGTGTGTGTGTGTGTGTGTGTGTGTGTGTGTGTGTGTGTGTGTGTGTGTGTGTGTGTGTGTGTGTATAAAACAGAACGACATTACCAAAAATGTGTATTATGAGTGAATACCACAATGTTATTCATGAAAACGTAAAACTGAACAAGAGTTTGAACAATACTAAAAACTTTTAATATATATATTTTTTTTTGGCGCTTATCAGACATTAAAACGCTAAAGTACATGCAAAGAATGATATATGTGGGAAAAAAAAAAAAAAAATTACCCAAAACGTGTTTCTGGAGTGCTTTTCAGTTTCTTACGTACGTAAACGCTAAAAACATGAACATACGCTATATATATATATATATATATATATATATATATATATATATATATATATATATATATATATATATATATATATATATATATATATATATATATATATATATATATATATATATATATATATATATATATATGATTTCTGGCATCTAGCCAAAAATATCTCCAATAACTTTGCTTCTTCTTCTTTCCCTCCTCTACTTCAACCAGATGGCACCACTGCTATCACATCTATTTCTAAAGCTGAACTCTTTGGTCAAACCTTTGCTAAAAACTCTACCTTGGACGATTCTGGGCTTGTTCCTCCCTCTCCTCCACCCTCTGACTACTTCATGCCACGTATTAAAATTCTTCGCAATGATGTTTTCCATGCCCTCGCTGGCCTAAACCCTCGGAAGGCTTATGGACCTGATGGGGTCCCTCCTATTGTTCTCCGAACAATAGGAGAACACCCATTCTTCATTCGGAGAACACCGTTCTCTTGCACCTTTCCTAGTCAAACTCTTCCAGCTCTGTCTGTCAACATCTACCTTTCCTTCTTGCTGGAAGTTTGCCTACATTCAACCTGTTCCTAAAAAGGGTGACCGTTCTAATCCCTCAAACTATCGTCCTATTGCTTTAATTTCCTGCCTATCTAAATTTTTTGAGTCTATCCTCAATAGGAAGATTCTTAAACATCTATCACTTCAACAACCTTTTATCTGATCGCCAGTATGGGTTCCGTCTTCTGGCTTTCCTTACTGAGTCTTGGTCATCCTGTTTTAGAGATTTTGGTGAAACTTTTGCTGTTGCCTTGGACATATCAAAAGCTTTTGATAGAGTCTGGCACAAAGCTTTGATTTCCAAACTACCCTCCTACGGTTTATATCCTTCTCTCTGTAACTTCATCTCAAGTTTCCTTTCTGACCGTTCTATTACTGCTGTGGTGAACGGTCACTGTTCTTCTCCTAAATTTATTAACAGTGGTGTTCCTCAGGGTTCTGTCCTGTCACCAACTCTCTTCTTATTATTCATTAATGATCTTCTAAACCAAACTTCTTTTCCTATCCACTCCTACGCTGATTATACCATCCTGCACTTCTCCACGTCTTTTCATAGACGTCCAACCCTTCAGAAGGTAAACATAGCACGCAGGGAAGCCACAGAACATATATATATATATATATATATATATATATATATATATATATATATATATATATATATATATATATATATATATATATATATATATATATATATATATATATATATATATATATATATTGTGCTCAATAAGAATAATTGCACATTAACGTTAATGGGCGAGGTCATTTTGCTTATTAATCATAATGGACAAACGAAACTGCCCACTTGGAATAACCTGCTCATTAACGTTAGTGGACAACCAGTAACGTTAATGACCAATTTTAAAGGGCAGGTGGGGTGTGCGCGCGCGTGTGTGTTTGGGGCGTTCGGGGTGTATATAAAAGGGGCGTTAGTTGGAGCAGATAGTTGGGTGCCGCCGCTGCTGCTGTTGTGTGCACTGCTGCTGCTGCTGCTGCTGCTGTTGTTGTGTGCGCTGTTGCTGTTTTTTTAAGTGCGTGCGGATTTCAATTGGTTTAAACACCGACCAATCTTATTAATACTGTAATGGATCGAAGAGAAACTAAGCGGAAAAAAAGTTTTATAACTTTATTTCTTCCGACGGGCTCTTCTTTTCCACTTCAAGGAAATTAAAACATTATATAAAACGCGTCATCGCGGCAAAAGAGGATGATATAAAAAAAAAAAGTATCCTCCTGATTATGCTCTGTTAAATAGGTACGACGTTGCAAGAATTGGGGTTAGGTAAAGAGATTCTTATCAAGAAGAATTCCATAGACCCATATATACGATATATAACTGAAACAGAGGTGTTTTATGTAATTTACCACGTCCACGTCATGCCATGTCTGCCACAAAGGACAGAAAAGAAGTTATTGTGAGGTTAAAAAGACCGTTGCCAACATGACCCGGGAACAAGGTGCCCTGTTTTTATCCTATTGTATAACATGCGTGGAGATAAGGTCGATCAAGAAAAATAAGAGAGTAGTAAGGCCTATCACGAACAGCGGCTACAGCGAAAGGGGGCAAGTGGGTTTAATAGACATTCGATCTTGCAAGACAACAGGTAATTACTGCTTCATATTACATTATCAAGATAATTTTACAAAATTTAGCGTATTAAAGGCTTTGCATTCAAAGCAAACATCTGAAGTTTCACACCATCTCTATGATATATTTACTCTTATAGGGGCATCAAAAATTCTTCAAAGCGATAACGGCAACGAGTTCGTTGGAGCCCCACTAACAACAATGATGCATACATTTTGGCCTGAGACAGAGCTTATCAGGGGATCCCCAGACTTCCTAAGAGACAGGGATCTGTGGAAAAGGTCAACGGCGACATAAAAATGATGTTATACGGATTGATGCGGGAGAAGAACATGTGCAACTGGGTGGACTTGCTCAAGCAGGTGCAATGGACCAAAAATACTGTCAACCATAGAGGAATTGAAATGTCTCCATACGAAGCAATGTTCGAGCAGAAGCACGCATCACCTATGAAAATCACAGAATAGGTAAGAAATTGTGTTTTTAGCTTAATTATGAAATTCATTGATAGATTAGAGAGTTTTGGTAGGTTGATTGCTTTACACAAATAACCCAAACATTTTTTTTAGGAGACTGACTACGAAGGGACTGATCAACAACAACATTAACAACAACCATGGGATGAACAGGTTTGTTTCTCGTACAACTTAGCTCATGAATTTCTTTGTTTCATAGATGAAGTGAGTCCTTTACACGTTATTTACCTAGGCGATTTACAAAAGTGAACAAAATATCACAATTTTCTTTCATAGATGGAGATTGAGGAAGAAGACGGAGCGGGGTACAACAGCAGCAGTAGCAACAAAAACCATCATGGGATGAACAGGTTTGTTTTTCGTACATCTTTGCTCATGAATTGCTTTGTTTCATAAATAAAGTAAGCCATTTATACATTACAATTTATACATATACAATTTATTTTTCATAGATGGGGTCCAGGGAAAAAGACGGAGACGGGGTACAACAACAGCACCAACAACAACCATCATGGGATGAACAGGTTTGTTTCTCGTACACCTTTGCTCATGATTTACTTTGTTTCATAGATGAGGTTGAGTCATCATTATTCGGCTTGGCAATTTACAGAAATTAACAAAAACTTTACAATTTCTTTTTTCACAGATGGGGACCAGGGAAAAAAACGGAGAGGGAGAACATCAGCAGCAAGAGGAGGAGGAGGGAATACAAGAGCAAGAAGATCAGCAGCGGTTATACAATGAAGAGGTGAATTATCCATAAATGATCATATTACCATATGTCTACTTTACTCCGAAAAAAAATAAATAATTTGATTTATCTTTTCCAACAGGTAGAAATTTCTGGAGATGGAGAATTGGTAAAGGATGAGGAAGAACGCGTAAGTGCAACTGTAAATGAACAACATTTGGAAAATTTTATAAAGGTATTTAGAGGTATGATGATTATATCTATAATGAGTTTTTATTCCTCAGGATAATAATTTATTTATTCATAAGTTAATCTTACTTTTTTTTTCTTTTATAGATCAGACAGCGAGTGAGAGATGGGATCGAACAACAAGCATCTAAGTTGATTAAGCCTACTTTCTCCTATTCTTTACATCCCGAGTTCAACGACTGTGTCAACGTCACGATTCCTCAGATGGATCGGCCAAGGAAGATGAGCATGCAAAATTTTGTTAGAGTAATTGTGGGCATCGAAGAAAAAAAAAAAAAAAGACACAAACTATACAGTGTAGCAATAGAATACGGTTGTATAAGGACATTACTCTCTTGCAATCAATTTGAAATCTGCCGCCTAAGGAATGTGATAGATATCGAGACGGTGAACAGAGAACGGACAGTATCCATCAGAAAAATAGCTGTTGCGGAAGCGATAAAGGGCAGCGAGGAGCCCTCCTCCAATGTTTGTCACTGTGCTACAGATTTCTGTAGGACAATGCGCTGATTTTCCAAGAGAAGGGGCTTATTGTGTATGGAACGGTGCAAGCATGGGCGTAAACCCAAAACCGGTCGCATCAATCAAGAATCTGCCGCTAATTTTAAATGTTGCAATACATGAAAAATAAAGTTGTAGACGTTTTCTGTCTGTTTTTATCCAAAACAATGTTTACATATAGATGGAATTGTAAAACTTTATTCTCGTTAACAATGAAATGTCTCTTAACAAAATCACCCTACTTTTCTTCTTCTTGACGTCAGGTGAGCACGGAAACACGCGGGGGGGGGGAGGCTGAAGTCAAGGCTGGCAGGAAGGGAAGCGAAACGCTGCCCGAATATGTTGCCTTGGCCTTGGCTGTGGCTCAATGATACGTGCTTAGGCTTAGGGAGAGAGAGAGAAAAGACGTGCGGGTTATCTGTGAGTGCTGGGCGATGCGTCACTATTCTCTCCCCTCGTTTATCTTTACTGTGTAGCCCGATAATACAGCGGTGCTTTAAGTGACAAGTGTTGATATTTCCCCTGCCTAAGCCTTCCTAAGTGTTTATGATTCTGTCGAGTAATGACCTTTATAGAACCCATGGAATTCAAATTCTACAACGACAATGAGAATGCTAGCAATCTCAGTGGATTCATACTTATATTATTGAAAATTTAAATTGAAAGGAAAAACGAAACAAATGCTTACATTTAACCGACTTTTCTTAACAAAACTAAGCAGAAAAGTCAACTTCGTCATCATTACAATCCCTTCTAGAGTCCGTCAATGTCACTACTTTTGTTGTTGCAATCGTGTCAGTAGACGTTCTCTGAGATTTCACAGGTACCTCCTTAGTTTCATCCTCCTTGTCTTCTCTCTTTCTCTTCATTCTTTCCTTTTTCATATCCTACTCTGTTTTGTAGTCTTCTTCAAGAAGCAAATCTTTAGCAGAAAGAGACAAAAACATGTCTAGTTCGCGCTTCTTGCCCTTTTAATATCCTTCCCTTCGACCTCTTCCATAACGTTGAACGCCAGACTGAGAAGATAAACTGATGAATGTTCACCTCCTTTTAGTTTGAACCGCTAAACCTTAACCCATTTAAGTTATAAACTACAGAGCAGAATGTCTTTTTGTTAATGCCCATCAGGAAAGCCACGTACTTGTTTTCCAGGCAGTACTGAGCGTACATTCTCATCATCATTCTAGACTCCTTGGAAGCGCTGACCGAAGAGATGCCGGGGTTGGTAGTCGTATCGCTCTTCTTGTAGTGCTCTAGCGCTTTGGCGATCATGGGGCTGATTATAAGCTCGCCAATGTCCGTCATGTGATCGGCCACTCTTTTGAACACCTCTATCGTTACCATCAGGTGATGCTCGCTACGATCCACCTCTTTGTTGCGTTCGTTAATGCGCATGGGCAGCGCGGCAATCCTAGCGGCGTACTCCCTAATCGAGCAGCCCCTGCCATTGGCGTTGGACAACATTCTGTCAGACGGCTGCAACTAAAGGTAAGTAATGGCCTTCATCCTCGTGTCTTTGTTGTGGGGGTCACTTACTCGCCACTGAATGGCAAACTTATCCATTTAAAGTGTGTCTTGAAGCCAGGGCGTCTTATCGACAGAACGTTGTTGCAAAACATTTCATGAAGTCCCGCCAACGGATAGCACTTATTGTAAGTGTCGAGAGCGTTAGGGTCACAAGATAGGTAATCGTACGTCTTCGTGATAGACCGAGGAAGGATAAGCTTCTTTCACGTAGTATTGCAAGCAATCCCGGGAATCTCATTCTCCAGTTTGTCCATCCATAGGAAGTTAGGTGGGATGACACGATGGTTGTCGTGCCTTTGCTTGATATTGTCCGGCTCATACTTGGGACCGAACTTGGCCCTCGCGTTATCTTCCCTCACCCTGTCCGCCCAAGCCGAGCAGATGCAATAGTTTCGGCACTCGCAGTTGGTCTTGTCCAATTTAAACCTGCAGTTGGTAAAGGCGGCGTAGGAAATACTCGTCTCCGACCCCATACTCGTACTTGTTGTTGGTGCCTGCCAACAGACGGATGCACTTCGATATGTTTCTCAGGCACAAGCAGACCAAGTTAGCAAAGGGACCGATAGCCAAACTGTATAGATTGACTGGATTGGACATGATCATGTTGACGGCCAGCTCCGAAGAGCTTTTGAAGCAAGTGGCTTGATCATCCCTGATAAATTCGGTATCGTCGAGCTCGATAGAGTCTTCGACCTCTTCGCATTTGGCGTTTAAGAACCGCACCATGCATCTATCAGTTTGCTTTTTTCGTATCCTTTACAGGGCGCCAGAGGAACCAGCGAGTTCATAATGTCATAGACAGACTCTTTCTTGTCGCAGACGAACATGTTTTCGGCGGCAGCCGCAGCAGCGCCCTTGTCTTTATCGTCGCTGTCACCGGTACCCGATATTTTGTCGCTAAGGAGGTCGTCAAACGTATTGTTGTTGTTATTAGTTTTGATCGAAGCCAATACGACGTATATATCGTCTCCACTGTTGTTGCTGCTCTTTAGTGCATCGTCGAAGCCGGCTTCAGTCGACACTTTGCTGTTGTCAAACTTGGGCATGTCCATTCCACTATTATTGATAATGGCACTCAGATCGGACGCGTTGGTGTTATCGTCAAACTTTTTCTGGTTCTTGCCTCCGTAGCCACAGATCTCAAGGCACTGAGCACCTCTGATAACCGGCACCAACGTGAATAGTCTCACGCAGCTGCCCCAGACTTAAAACTCGACATTGAACTCCTTGGGTAATGTAGTACACTTCATCAACTTGGTATAGGCATCTCTGAAGGTGGTTTTTAGGTAGGCTAAACACTTTTCCATATGCTCTGACCTGACCATGTGTTTAACTTTTATACTGGACCAATGAGTGGACGTCTCGGGATTGATGAGTTGTATGCAAGTCAGCTGGCGAATGTGGAATATAAAGTACAGCGTCCCATTCACTTTATCGGCGTAGTCCTTGGCGGCACCCATGTCGACCGAGACGCCCTCACGGTAAAAGTACTCAAGAAATTTTCCGAAGGCGTGGACCAAGGAGCGACGGGACCGCTGATCTGTCGTTGTTGCTCTCAGATAGAGTACGCCGTACTCTCCGCGAAGAGAGTACGGCGTGCAGCATGCTCTTGATGTGGGCGTCTTCGTCTTCCATTTTTTGCTCAATATTCAAGCTAAACTTGTCTTCCATATCATCCTTCTCTGCGTCATCGCCCAAACCGCAGCCGCCGGTACCACCGTCGGCGCCGCCCATCGTCTGCAGCAACAGGTCGTTGTTTCCTCCATCGACTCCCAAGGCGGCCACATCGCCTCCCTTCTTCTTTGCTTTGAACAATTCCAAGTTCTTTTCTTAATGTTGACGTTTATCTTGAGGTTACCCTCGGTTAGGACATTTCCCTTCCTCTTGTTTAGACAGCGGACAAGCTCTTCCACCTGCTCCGTACTCAAGAATTAAAGCGCGTCATAATCCTTCTTGGCAGCATTAGAGAACATTATTGCAAAGTAGTTGGGGGCCCTGCTAGCTGAAAGTCCAGACAACACTTCTAGAAGAGGACCTGAAGAGATATCATCTAGAACAAGCAATTTATTGTTACCTGATTCTCTCTATCCAGCGAAGACGTAACAATGTCTTTAGAGATGGAAACTTCGAAACCTAATGTGCTGATCCTTTACAGCCTGGGGTTTATATCGGGGTGTATGCTCGCCTCCGTGTTGACCCTTTCTGCTGTTATTTACAAGAATGGAGGATTGACAAGTCTGCTGAACGGAGGCCTGAGAAGGGAAAGGAACAGCAACAACACTCTTAGGAGGAACGCCAAAGAAAACTATAGTATACCAGAGGCTGTGGTTGGGACGCCATGTTCCAGAGACGAACGTGAGGACTTTGAGGGTTCGTGTGAGAGATTCAAGAAACAGCAAGGAAAGGATGATG
Organism: Scylla paramamosain; assembly: GCF_035594125.1. Taxonomy (NCBI): domain Eukaryota; kingdom Metazoa; phylum Arthropoda; class Malacostraca; order Decapoda; family Portunidae; genus Scylla; species Scylla paramamosain. Next base: position 26,791,868 of record NC_087152.1, on the reverse strand, counting down.
ATGGCGCCTATTTTTTCCTCTCCGTTGCCGGGGAGACCTGCCGAGGAGGAGGAGGGTGACAAAAGGGGGTACGATAAGCGTAGATCGCCGCCTCTGAGAGTGATGATTCTTATAGAAATAGAACCGAAGAGAACAGAACCAGCGGTGACAGAGGACAACAAGAAGAACAAAGAAATATATTTGGATATGTCCTCGTCATCATCATCAGCCAACAGCAATAGTAGACCATCACTGTATAGCAACAAGACTGCCATCAACTACGCCAACTGTCGTCGAGGCGCCATGTTCCTTCCTACGCCTCCTCCCTCTTTTAAGCAGAAGCAGCAGCAAAGGAGACAGGAATACGAGAGCCTGGAACATTTTTACGAATCCATCGACAGTGTGAAAGATTGACCAGCACGGTTTGACCTCCGATCCCTCCTCCATCGCCACCGCCTCTGTCAGTGGCCCTGATGGACTCTTTTCGCTCCTCGCAGACGGGCGGTAGCGACTTTGTTACAGACTTGTCCTCTGTCGTATCCGAAAATATCGTTTCTCTGACAGTACAGCAGCGTTTGGCCAGTATAGTGGCTGAAGCCGTGAATAAGATTTTCGCCATGAAAATCGACGTCCTCTTCATGGACAAGGCTCGTCTGGAAGCTAAACGGGCCGGGGGGAGGAGTTACAAATGGTATGGTATATGCCCATCACTGCCCGTACTCATGTTTACGAATGCGTTGGAACAACAGAACGTAGAGACTAGATCGATTGCGTCCATAACAGACGGTCTTTTGACAAACTTTATAGACGCCGTTGTCAGCTCGGGGGCCTGGGCGGTGAGTGAAGTTAGACGTCTCTTGAACGAAATCGTAGCCGATTCATTCCTATACAAACTGGTTAACGTTACACAAATCGTTGGTAGGCATCTGCTGGCAATCTATTTCATCAACGAAGCTGCCAGCAACATGGGCATGTGCAGCATATCCAGAAGACAAACCTCCGTAGAATCGACTTGTTTTGACAAGAGGACATATTTATTTATTTATTTTTTTAAAGAACCAGGTTTGGTTTCTCTAAACACATCCTGTCCGAGATTCCCTCTACTTTGTTCAATCCGGATAATAGTATGGATCGGAACATCTCCGATGTCCTGTTGGGTGTGTTGCAAGACATTGCCAACAAGAAGCAAGAAGACTCTGTCGCCAGCGCGGTATCAAGGGCCGAGAGCTCGTCAAAGGACCCATGTTTTTCGATACTTCTTCCTGGAAACTTTTACAAAACTTGCGGTAACGTGACGATTATTATTAAAGATCCCTCTGATGGCAAGAAAAGAAACTCTAAACACGTTATTAGCATCACCAGAACTCGGGCTGCTGTTGACTTGTCTTGGAAGTACGTCGTCCCTCGCGCTCTTACTATAGAATACAACAACGATGACGGTTTCCAGAAATTATTGGAGAATAACGATCTCAATTCGGTACTAATTAAGATTGATAGTAAGAGGAGGACGGCATCTTTCGTCGGCGCCGCGGGTATGCAACTTTCTATTGTGCACAACGTTGGTCGGACTTCTTTGAGTGGACATGACAAACTAGAACATATCGTAGTCTCTCATGACGGCCGTGGGGACCAAGACGTCATCTTTTCAAATCAAAGACGCTAACACCAAAGCCGTGTTCTGGGATCCCCTAATCTCGATATCTTCGCTCAGAGAGGGGGCTGAGATCAAGCTCATCAGAGACCCGACGGATACCATGTTGAAGAAGACGTTCAACATTTTAAATGACGGAAAGATTGAAATCAACACAAACGGCGTGTCTTCGCCCGGCTTTACTTGGTTGTGGAAGAGGTTCGACAGATCATCGTCGTCATCGGAAGGGAGCGAAGAAGTAACAATGGTGACAGAAAGAGAAAAAGACGAAGAGGGTGCCAGAAAGAAGAACATGTTAAAGTTCTTTGCCACTAGGTTCGGACCTGCGAATGCGCTTAGCAGAAAACAGAACAAATTCAATAGACTCGATAGTGGCTGGGGGCCTGTTCAACAGCGTCAGAACCTTTCTTCTACTTCCTCTTCTTCTTTTGAACTGGCAGAAAGGGCTTCAGTGGCCGATACCAAGACTTTCCTGCAACAGGATCTATTCAACGTACTGACCTTGTTGTTAACGCGCTTCATGGTCGTAGTTAGCAAGAACGAACTGCCCTTCATCAAAAAGATTAGCAGCAATGTAGACAAAACAGCATCCAAGTCGCGCTCGGCCCGGCTCACAACCTAAAAGACGTAATGGACAGAGTTGTCGTAGACAGCAACGGTAACGGCATGTTTAAAGACAGTAGAGGATTGTTCAGGCCAATGTAGGAGTTTGGTTCAGCGGAAAGTGGCAGCAACATTAATGCGTTGGCTACAACGATGGGAATGGCCGCACTCACTACGATAGGTGGCAATCTGTTCTCTTTACTGGACAGACTCAACAATAACAAAAACACTAGAGCGAGGGGCATAAGAGGCTTTGCGCCTTGTTCTTTCGGCTTAGATAGCTGTTCCATTGATTCGTCTATACGATCTAGTACAAAACAACAAGAGGAACGCAAGAATGATTCAAAACGAACGTCTTCAAGAACAAAAGAACCAAATGTTTCCGAAGTTCGTTCTAAACGACATGCCCAAACCCGGACCCGGTAAAGACTTTACGAGCGGACAGATACTGTACGTTTCCATCAATCCTAGAGATATCTTGACGGACACCCAGTGGTTAGACTTCATGTCGGCGGTAGAGTACGGCACCAGGGACAGCATCAGCGCTCTTTCTTCTCTGAAGTCGGAACAGAGTGCCATAGACAAAAAGCTTCGCAAACTCTTGTCCAATTGGAAGGACGTGGTGGCAGACAACACGGGTAAGTGGAATACGGAGATGGTCATCAGCAAATTCGAACGACAGACAGCCAGTCTAGCCGAGATGAGCAACATCGTGGCGGCGAACGAGTGCTTCGTCTCTGGGCACTACACAGCGCTGACTATCGACAGATACAATATGATTGTTCTTTGTCGTTTCATCGAAGACGTGAAGTTCTTGATAAAGATAGCGAACGTATGGATAAAAAGCGATTGGAGAGGAGTCATGGAAACAGCCAACGATCTCGCATTCATGGCTCTCAAGGAGAACATTTCTAGAGAAATTATGGTCGCTTCGAGGGTATCTTTGTTTCAGGAGGCGCCCAAATCCATCGCCTCCGCGGAGCGCATACTATAACACACCATATAGGTGATAATTATCAAAACGAGCGCCAGAAACTGGCAAGCAGTAAAAACGGTTTTACTGAAATCCATATCATAATTAACCAACGTCGCCATGGACACTACAGAAGTTCTTGACTCTATGTGTGGTGAAGTCGCTAGACAGCACGATGATACCCCTGTCGTTGCATCAGAAGAAAAAGAGACAGAAACTTCAACTGCTGCTGCTGAAGCTGTTGAGAGCGCAGAAGCCAAGAAGCGCAAGCGCCCATCATCATACTCTGGGTCCAAGTGCTCTTCAAAGTAGGCAGCTCGTCTGGCAGAGGAGGCCAAGCAGAAACAGGAGAAAGCAGCCGCCGCTGCTGCTCCGGTTAAGGCCGAGGATCGTGAGCACGAGATCAACCTGGCTCGCGTTAGGCGTCCAGACGCGGAAGTTATCGTCAAGGATTGCACCATCAATCTGTGTTGCCGCGATACCGAGTTTGAAGCCTTCAAAAACGCAGTCGCTAAGGCGCATTCAGGAGTGAAAACTTCAGAGTAGTTTATATATATATATATATATATATATATATATATATATATATATATATATATATATATATATATATATATATATATATATATATATATATATATATATATATATATATATATATATATATATATATATATATATATATATATATATATATATATATATAAGTGAAAACAATAAAATTTGGGTGAAATTTAATACTTTAACTAGACCTATCTTTTTTTTAAGAATTTAAGAAGAATTTAAGAATTTAAGTTTTTAAGAATTCAAAAACCTGCGCAGGGTTTTTGGTGTAAAGAGATGTGTAGGTTTTTTTGGTGCATACCCGATCAACACAAAAAAAAACCTTCGCAGGGTTTTTATGTAAAAAGCTGGGCAGGATTTTTGGTGTATATCCGGTCAACAAAAAAAAAAAAAAACCTGCGCAGTGTTTTTGGTGTAAAAAGCTGTGCAGGTTTTTTGGTGAATATCCGATCGACACTAAAAAACCTGCGCAGGGTTTTTGTGTTCACCTGATCAACTCTAATAAACCTGTGCAGGGTTTTGGTATAAAAAGCTGTGCAGGTTTTTTGGTGTTCATCTGATCAACACTATAGAACCTGTGCAGGGTTTTTTGTGTTCATCTGATATCGTTGTGTTTTTCAGAATATTTTAACCATGAAGAACTTGCGCAGCTTTTTCTGAATGTGCCACCAAATGCAGTTTGACAACCGACGTGAACGGAATAATTCTAGTTCGAGCTCCGACCGGAATCGGAAAGTTGCTTACGCGTGTGAACCTCCGGCTGTCATCGGTATCGTTGAGCTTTTAAGAGTATTTTGATTAACAAAAAACCTGCGCAGCTTTTTTTTCAATAAACTTCTAAAAAAGCCCAACAATACCGGCGATAATTCAATTCTGAATTCAACTAAGTCTCGGAGCGGGAAGAGAGCAGGTTCAACTGATGTCGCCAGTATCGATGGGCTTTTCAGAAGTTTATTAAAAAAAACAAATGCTTCAAACAAAAAATAGAATAGAAGTAGGCGATAACCTGACACATAGGCGTCCTCATCGAGTGGTCAAGAAAGAAGGAAGAGGAAGGAAAGGTTTCAGTAAACGGACAAAACGCAGGATTAATTTAATGGCGGTCGTGGGCATTAAGCTTTTGATCGCGCTTCTTTTGACCGCACCGCTCTGATCTGATTTTGTATTTAAATGGATGATTGAAACTATTTTACATCATTCTAAGTTCGTTCACAACGGAAACACCGCGTGAAGACAGCACCAGGGCCATGGATATAGAAGATGAAACCATTCAAGTCCAACTCGCTGACATCTTTGCGGCCATCGGTCAGATCATACCAGTTTACGACTCTTCGTATTCTGATTTCGTAGACAACTACAAGATGAATCACGCCGCTACCAACAGCAAAAAGAAACATTTCTAAAGGAAACAACAACAGCAACAGGACTCTTTGAAGAAGAATGATACAGACAGAAGGATTGACATAACTACCTCGACCTTGCAAGTTATAGCCAGAGACCTGGAAACATTAAAGGAGCATTCCCAAGAGGTCAGTGATGTGCTGGATCAGTTCATGCAGTTTGCCGAAAGAGACGGTGTTTACAGGCAAGGAGGAGGCGACAATAAGAAACGGACCCCCGCCGAGGAGAAGAAGCGTATAATGGACGTACTGTAGGCGGTCTGCACCAACGCTTTGATAGATACTCTGTTCGTCAAACTATCTTTGTTTTCGGACATGCCTATAGAAAAGCATGCCTATGCCGCATGCCTATAGAAAAGCTATCGCAATTCATGACTGCTCCGAAGGGAGATAACAAGGTTTGAAAGATGTTACCGTCCCTGATCAACACTTCTATGGACATTTTGATCATTTTGATTGATTTGATTTTGATGTTGTATGCTTCGTTAATAGATCTTGAGAAGATGGTGACCAAGACTGCTGATAACGACGAAGAGGAAGACGACGACTGCCTACTGGATTCGTCCGACCCTTGCGTTTCGAATACGATAACCTACATTAACAACATTATTATGAAGAGAAGGAACTCTTCCCTCATCACGCTACTTCCAGGCGAAACCACTCTTCAGAAGAAGATAGGCAATAGGTCTGTAATGATAGAAAACTTGTTTGATGTATTAATCCATTGTTTATCTAAGATTGAAAGTGTACTTTCAGACCTAACTAATGTTCTGTAAAGCTCAACATTACCGGCGACACCAGTAGAGCCCGGGTCTGAGCGTCACGTGCGGATGCAACCGGAGGAATCACGTCGTACACACTCATGCCCAGCACTGGTAAGTTATGAGACACCGAGATGCAGTTGTTGAAGAACAACATGGATCTGAGGACATGGTTAGCCGTGAGGTAAGTACGGTGATAAAAAAAATGGTCTGAAGCCTTTCCGGACAGTTCAGTTGAATTCAATGTGTCACTACAGGCTCGGGCTCGGGCTCATCTGGTGTCGCCGGTATCGGCCGCCTATCAGACTGACACGTGAACGGAAACAGATCCTACACGTTCTTCACTTCAGTTTCTGTTACGAGTATGCATCGTCCTTTCTTTATCGTAGAATCCTTTAGACATCAACCCGTCGTAACTCTAGTGGTGATGATTAGAATATGGTCCGTAGTATATAGCCGTCTTTGAACGCGAGCTTTTTTTGCTCCAGTAGTGAAAGGGTTTAACATATTCCAACTCTAGTATCCGTTTTCTTCGATGTCGCAACTCATCTTAACGCACGTGCCTCCTCCCACAGACTTGCACACCAGGCAGTTACCCACACCGTGCATTTCAATACTCGCTTGTGGCAGTAGAAGGTATTGTATTCTTGCTTGAGCTCTCCAGGAAACAACAAGGTTATGGTTCTGGCGTCCAACACATCTGGAGGGGCACTATCTAAACCCAAAGAATGAGTATATACTGGAAGGATCAAAATGGTCGGTAGGTATGACTTTTTTGTCGTAGACAGACATTTTTTGTTTGGGTACCAAATGAAAAACAAAATTAACAAAGTCTTTATTCATCACATGAACGATAGAACATGAGCGATAGCGGCCATCAACCGTTCGAAATCGTGCAATTTTGAACCACTGTCAATACTCTTCAACATTGTCAACAGACTTGAATGCAACTTTTTGATCTTTTTCCTGGTTTGAGTGTGAAGACCTCTGACGTACAGCCACTCTACAATGTTTTCGTACTGCAGTACCAAATCCCCGTAGTCTTCTCCATCATAAACCGTCTCGTAGTCGCGAATATGCTTGCGTTTTACGGTTATAACGTTTCTCTAGACTTCGTCTTCTACTCTCGTCTTGATGTATTCCTGGAGCAGCAACCCAAAGTTTAAAGAGGAAATCGATTCGTTGCTCAGTTCCCAATATTAGTTGGAAATCAATTCGTGGCTCGGTTCCCAATATTGGCTGGAAATCAAATCGTCGCTCGGTTCCCAATATTGGTTTGAAATCAATTCGTCGCTCGGCTCTCAATATTAGTTGGAAATCAATTCGTCGCTCGGTTCCCAATATTGGTTAGAAATCAATTCGTCGCTCGGTCATCCATCTCCTGTGGATAGGGGTTGTTGGGGCTGTGGTGGTGGTGGAAGGGACTGGTCGAACATATAGGTTGTTTGGTGGCGGTAGATCACTATCTCTTTGTACAGGTTCGAAGAAAATTCTGTTCTCTCATCAGACGATAATCCCATAATCACTGAAGGGGGGGGAAAGCCGAAACATCGTGACCGGAAGTGATCGGTATGCCGCCATTTTCTATTTGATAAGAGGCAGCAGTGTCATCGTCGGTTGCTGCATCCGAAGGCGCCACTGTCGCCTCTGGCTCGGTTTCAGTTCTGGGAGTAGAAGCAGCAGCTTCTGCTGCTGTTGCTTGTGTCTGTGCCATCTCCTTTTCCCATTTGCTTTTGAACAGTGTTTGGTAAAGATCCTTGTCTTTGTCTTTGCATATTTCTTGTCGACACAAAACACAACTAGGGGCCTTTGCTCTAGCCAAATACTTTCTAAGACAAACCGTGTGTAGTTTGACCTTGCAGCACCGCATTGAGTAGGCAGAAGCTTCTATCTCGTCCCAGCATATAATGCAGGTCTCACCGCCGCCTTCAGAGTTGGGCCTGATGGAATACTTTTCTCTGCATTTCTGTAAGAACTCAACGCATTCAGGATACATGCTAGCCAACGTCTCGTTCGAGATGGACAGGGTGCTCTTCATGTCCACGTTCCAATCCGCCCCAATCCTTTGTACTAAAAGCTCGGCTATCCCCAGCTCGCCTCTCTCGAGAGCCTAGTGAGGTGCTGTTCTACCGGCAAAGTCTATTAGGTCAGGATCCAGATCCATGCTGTTCTCTGCAACAATGTTTTTTTAGTATGTTGAATACTGTTCAACATACTAAACTGTTGAATGCCATTCCCTGAATGGCATTCTGTTTCACCAGTATGTGCAGTACGGCCTTGTTGGTCGTCTCATTATAGAGGTGAAGCTTTTCCCCCCGACATGGTAAACAACAAGTCAAATAGTCTTGCCGTTAAAGGTAATGAGTGATCGGTGAATATGGTCGATCTGTTGTTCTTGTCGTACCGGTTGGAAAGTATGTACCATCTAATGCTGTGTTTTCCTCCGCTAGCCTCGTTCAAAACGAACTTGATGATGAGAAAGTAGTCGTGCTTTATTAACCATCTCCATACTGTCTCATAGCCTTCGTATTCGCTGAAGAGTAGATGAGGGTTTACAAAGAGGATCCGCTGCAGCGTCTTCTAGTCATAGCTGCTGAGTTCGCAAAGCGTATAAGACCGTATAAGCTTATAAGAATATTGATTCCTGAAGAGGACCCATTTCGGTACCGATCAGTCGGCGGACGATGTTTGTAAATTTGGAACGTATTCGGTAGAATCGTATGTTTGTGTCTTTCTTCGAGCTCGGTTATAAATTGAATGATCCAGGTGGATACCCGGTTCACTGTATATACATACATATGCACGTCAATGTTGATCCATACTGTGTCATCAATAAGCTCCAACCGAGGCTCGACACCGGGCGGTAATTTGATTGATAGTTTAAATGTTCTGAAAAGCCCAGTTGAGCCTGGCTGGAGCTTGGAATGACACAATGAATTCAACTGAGCGTCCAGGCCTGTGTTCCCCAGTTGTGTTCGCGCGTGACCCTCAGGCTCCGGCCAGGTTCAACTGGTGTCGGTGGTTTCGTTGAATTTTTCAGAAGTTTAATTAGATTAAAAAGCTACACAGGTTTTTGAATGTCAAAATATTCTGAAAAGGCCAACGATACCGGCAACGCCTCCTAAGCCGGGCCGTCCCAGCTCAACTGGCTCACCGTTATCATTGAGTTTTTCGGAAGATTCATATTAATATCAAAAGTTTGGTCTTGATGTGGTAGGTTTTAAAAAGTTTTTTTTTTTCTGAAAAGCTCAACGATTCCAGCGACAGCAGTTGGGCTGGGCCGGAGCTTGGAGTGACACTGAGCGCCCGGAAGAGTCGAGCCTTTTAGATGAACTTTTAAAATATACCTCATGAAATCCAAAAAGCTGCGCAGCTCTTTGATGTTAATATGAATCTTCTGAAAAGCTCAATGAAACCGGCGACACCAGTTGAGCCTAGCCTGGGTTGGATGGTCGCGCGCGAACGCAAGCAAACCAAATTTATCATAACTCTGCTGTAGATGAAAGAAGCCCTATCATCTTGTCGGTGCAGCTTTTCCACAGACAAGACAAGAAGACCGCTTACGAAATTCTTTAACATGTTCTCTGTGATACTAATCTCTCTTGTTTGTTCCTCTCTGCTCTTCCTCTGTTCTTCTATCTTGGAGTCTAATTTGTTCATATCCTTTTATAAATGCTGTTCGACGTTGTAGTAGCTCGCATTGCGGGGCGACACGTTCTTCCAAAAGGTAGCCAGATCTCTGCTGAGTGACATCTTCAAGTCGAGCGTTATCCACTCTCCACCAGCTTTCTTGTCGTTAGAAACTTTTCCTTCTCTTTTCCTGTCGGGTGTTAACAGAGGACGGATAGAGTTTGTAATTATTTTGATGATTCCTAGAGGGGAGAAGCATTGTCTTAAACATGAGATTCAAGAACAGAGGCGTTGAAGAAGCTTCGTCGTTCTTGATAAATACGCTAAAGTTGTTATTACTACTAGCACTCTCACCCGAAGAACTCTCCTTTCCTCCTCCCTTGATCAACCACTGAGTACCTCGTTCTTCAATTCATTGAAGACTTTAAGAATTCTGCCTTTGTAGAAGATATGCAATGTATGAGCGTGCTGTTTGAGTCATTGACAAACAAGAGAATAGGATGATCTTCACCGGGTCTCCATATAACGAACCTGTCAACTAGAGAGGAAATGAGCGTTGATTCCAGTGTGACTCTGTTTCCAGAACGCATCTCTGTCTCTTCGCTCAGTTCTTCAGGCCAATTGTACAGGTTGCGTCTGGTCCACTCCTAGACCAGCAGATTGGGGGGCAGACTCTCTACTACGTTAGTGAGAAGGACAGGAACGTTTTCTTCTGCGGTGTCGTCCTTCAATAGCGTCGCAGTGAACTTGTCCTTCTTGTCGTTCAAGAATAAGATGAGCACAGCTATCAGTAAGAACCATTCCAGTTTAACATTATCGATATCATCCCAGACGCGTTTAGCGTTGAACGGAGCTTCCATCACTTTGTATAGGTCAGTCTCAACTATAGCCTGAGCACAATTGCGTAAATGGACACAGAGTCACTATAGCTCTAGCCATGAGCGCTTTAGGTGCAACCATTCTAGTCATAAAGTCGGTTAACGCCTTTGATAGATAGACCTTTGTCTCCTCAAACGTTAGAGAAATCGTACCACCACCAAGGATAGTTAGTTCCTTCGGGGATGGACGGGCGGTGTTAGTTGTGTATTGCCCTCCTCTTCTTTCTCCTCTTCTTCGTCGGTGCATATATCAGCTCGATAAAGCTCGTGTCTTTATCGTCGAACCTGATCAGCCTCTTGTTGATTCCGTTCTCTCTTTTGAGAATGTCATTTTCAAGTTGAATCTTGCCCATGGCTTCTCTTATAAGGCCAATATTGCCAAACCTTCACCCTGTAGGATGGCCGCACTTGCTATGCTCTTTGGATCCGGAGGTCGCACCAAGGCTAGGGAGTGAGGTCTGTTCTCAAACACTTTTGTGTGTTCTTCAAATGCCAATGCTTTTCTTTCTTTTTCTGGTATCCTAGAGAGGGAGCTAACGTAATTGGCAAGGACGAGTCTAACTTCTCCCAGTATATTCTCTACAGCTGTCGAAAGGAATTTCATGTGATTCTTCATGCTATAACAGGCCGTCAGGACGTAATCCCAACCTTCCGGTTTAGCCCACCTGGCCATGGCCACGGCGTTGATGTTTATTCATTCGAATGTGTCGGTATAGTTAGCGCTGTTAATTATACGTTGAATGTGCTTTAGAAGGTTGGAACTTATAGAATCGCAACTCTTTTTCATTCCTTCCCTCAGATTGTGTTCAGAGTCGTCGATCAGAGATAAAATTAAATCCAATTCATTAGAGCCCATCGTAGGTATATCACCTAGATGAATATGGATCCGAAAGGATTTGTAAACGGTGTGTTCGGCAGTTGGTGTTGGTTGTTTGAATTTATGTTTATCGTGACGTTAGTTACCCTAAAGAATGGAGATTTTATCATCAGAAACCTCGCCGGTCTTGTAATAACGGAGGATATAAACGGCAAGCTTTGACGTCAACCGTCAAACTTTCTTGACGAGCAGCGAGCAAGAGGATCTGACACGGCCGCCAAGTGGAGAACGGCAGAAGATTTCACCCTGATCAGTTCCAGCGGCAAGTATTCACTGCCTGTATCTACAAGTATGGGCGGGAGGTGAGCCGCGGCAAGAGAGTCTTGAGATTGGACCCGAGAGTGGGTCTCGTGGCCAGCATGGGAACTTTTGACAGATTACTAGTTGTCGACTTTGACAAGAACACTCGTCTATAACAAGAACACTGGTCTAGTCAAAGCTGTAAAGTATTTGGGCTATATGCATCCTTTGGATAAGAACAGTCCAATCAGATTAGATATGGCTTCTTCTGCCTTACAGGATTTCGTATGGAACAGGAGAACATTTAGAGGAAACGAACTGTTTCTGTGTGTAAAAATACCATCCGTGGCAGACCTCTCATGTAGTCGAAAAGTCAGATGAAAACAGACTAGAATTATTTGACAGTATGGTTGAGGAAGATGTAGTGTCTACAAGCTACATAACATACATAAACAATATCTCTTTTGAAGTTTTATTTACCTAATGAGCCAATTTATATATGTGCAAAATTATAGGGAAAAAATGGTCATTTCACAGAGTTGGGTTAAATCGTAGGCCTTCCCGTCTATATCACATTTCCACAGCGGTCGAGCTCCGAAGAAGCGCCTTCTTCATCAGCGGCTCTCTTCACCAAACTGGTAAACCATAACATTTATAATTATTAAAACTAAGTTGTAAGAATTTATCGACTTCGGTCATGCACATGTGGGCATATACGAAAAATTCGATATGTTCTGACACAAATATACTATTCTTTGGAGTCAGTTGCTCGATATCAAGGTCATAGTTATTAATCATAATCTTGTCGCCTGACGTAAGCACGGTAGTAGCTGCTTCAAATGCCCCTTGATCATTTCCTCTTCTCCCTCCTCCTGTTGCGCAGTATCGATAGCGATACTCCGTTCCTCGTTTACTTGTTCTTCTTTTTCTGTATAATCCAAGATTACTCTTTGCTTTACACACTGAAATCTTTTAACTGTTGCAGGTGAAACACGTATGGAAAGATAGCTAGCACCCATAACTACATTTTTCTGTTGCGGCATAAACCTTCTATTTTATCATCTATAGCCATTACTGCTCAGGTACTTATGAAAAGATTTCTCATCAACTCGTCCTCCCTTTTGGCTCGTTTGGACCCAAAGTACTCGTTCTGGAACTGTTTATAAGTCATTGTGCCAGTAAGGCGTTTAGCTAGGCATAGAGCATAAGAACTATAATAATAATGGTACGTTAACTGCCTCAAAAGCGTCAATGACATCCTTACATTATATACCAATCTAGGATCTTCTTTACATAGTATTGTAATAACGTTAGTGGCAGCTACCGTAGATATGGATGTCACCATAGATTCGGACACGACGAAACCGGGTATGTCTCCGTGGGACATACCCGGCTTCCAATCAACACCAAGGAGACGTGAAGACCTAATAACACGATGTTTAAAAAGTAACCGTTCGTGACATCCAACCCCTCCACAAAAGCGTAAAAACCAGCCCTGTCTTCCATCTTGATGGTCATTTTCGACAGAGCTATGAAGATTTCTATAGGATTCATGTCTCCCGTCAACATTTTTATCATCGTGCCCATCGTCTTTAACAGTAGTATTGTTGCTGTACCTATCGGCGAACGATCCAGCTTGAGAATCTTTAACTCTGGCTTCCAAACTATCAAACAACCGCGAGTCCGATGATGATATAAGGTAGATGAGTGAAGTCAACTGTCCGTTACGGTGCGTTTTGCCAATAGTCTCTCTGTAAGAAATGGCATTATAGGGCAAGTCTATGATAAAATGAACTCGTCTGCCGTTGCATTTGTTTTTTTTCGAGTCGTGGAGGAAATATCCCATGCTCCCTTTGGGGCCAAGAAGCATGGCATCCACCTGGGAAGAGTTGTAAAAGTTGCTTATGCATTTGGCCGTGTTGGAAGTCTTCAAGTTGCTCCTAATCATCATCAAACCGTTATCTGAGAACCTAGAAATGTATTTTCTGTTGGATATTTCAGCATGCTTGGACTCTCCTACCGACTGTTCTATAATGTCTATAGAATTGCCGGGAAGAGACATGAGGGGGTTGATGGGAGGAGGTCTGGTTACAACTAGGACGTATAGATCCTCTACCGTGCCGTTTTCCGTCCCGGTTATCCTCGTTAGTGTTCCTAACGCCATGGCCATACACACCTCGGCGTAACCGTTCATGACATTACTCGCCAAAGGCGAAGATTCATACAGGTTAATATCGAATATATTATAGTTCTTGTTCGTCGTCGTCTTCTTTTTTACCTTTTTTTTTACTACTACCACTTTCATAAGTCGATGAAGATTAGCCATACAGGAGCCGCGAAGCCAAGTCCGATAAGAACGAATATCCAGTCTGTTCTAGCGACCTTACCGCTTACTGCTGTCATTTTTTTACTTTCTTAGTCGCTTGACAGTGTCCGGTATGGATCTCGACTTGATAGACAGTAGTGCTGCTTTACAGGCGGCCACCGTTTTGCACACTATCGACGCTTTATACTATGTTAGCTTCTTTGATAAAACCTCGTTGATTATGGGCGCTGAGCAATAATTGTTTGAAGATAAAGCCGCCGTGGTTGATTTCTCTGGCAGCAGCCCCGCTCCCGAGAGGAGTTTGTCTACGAACCTAACACATTCTTCTTCTTCTTCTTCAGGCATTACAACTTCCTCCTCCTCTTCTAGATCTTTTATAGATATTTTTTTTCCGTTTTTTGTTGTTAGTCTTGGCAGATGAATTCTTGTGTTGCTGCGATGTATCTCCGGCCATCAGGCTCTCTATAAAGAACGGGATGGTGATATCGGAATTCTTCGATGAACTATCTGTGGCTCTCAACATTATAACCTTCATTCTGTGGTCTATCTTCTCAATTAGATCTTGGCCGATAATTTTTCCTTCGTTTATTTGTTTAATATTTAATATGTTTAATGTATTTAATGGCTTTATCGGAAGATTCTGTCAGAGGGGGCGGCAGAGAAGACAACAACGACCGTAGCGTCTTGCCTATACCAATCACATCGGTCCGAACTCTCAACGTTCTCCAGACTTATACTCCTGCTGACAAAGTACCCTTTGTTCCCCAGCAACTTGACTATATCCTCGAGGAACACGGTCGAGTATTCCGAGGCGTCCACGATGCCCGAGGGGTTAGACTTGCCCGTTCCTCTCAAAGCCATACAGGAAGACGTGTAAGCCGGCACTACTCCTCTGATGATATGATCTATAGAGTGAAGATCGTCGGTTCCCTTGAAGGGCGTGGCGCTGGCCATGAAGAAGAAGGTATCGTACTTCAGCAGTTCCACCAGCAACCTGAAGCTATCAGCCTTGCTCAAAGTTCCCAAAAACTTTTCAATGTCGCTAACTGAAGAAGAATACTTGCGACTGACATGCGCCTTTTTTCTATCGCTAGTGTTATTCTTCCTCTATTTGTCAAAAGTGTCTTTCAATCTTTTGATGGTGTCGGTGACCGCCGGCCTCTGATGATGGGATTGGTTTTTCTAATGTCTCATGTCCTCATTGTTGTTAGTCTTGGCAGATGAATTCTTGTGTTGCTGCGATGTATCTCCGGTTATCAGGCTCTCTATAAAGAAACCAAACATTTTCTAGAAACCCCCTGAACGTATCGCTAATATTATGAGCCGTATGGAATTCATTGCACAACAGCGCGTTCAGAAACGTATCGGGTTTAGAAAAGCTGTTTTCGTAATCTCCGAATAAGAATTTGAGTAAGATTGGGAGATTGCAGTTCAAGCCGTCGTACGTCATGAACAGCACCGTCGGGGTCAGCGTCATGTAATTGATCACCTGCGACACGTCCTTCGCTTTTATGTGTGCCTTTATGGCCAACAGATTGTCGAATCTGAGCTTGATGGTTTCTCCATTGTGGTCGGTAGTGTTGATGCTGTAGTTGTTGACGCTGCCGCTTCCGCTAAGGCCCGAGTCGAGTCGATCTGCGGCGAGTCTGTGAACCCTCGCTTAGCCAAAGACTCTTGGTTCGAGTTCACTAATATGCCTAATGCGTCCAACTGACAGTCTATGAAATGAGTCCGACTGCACGTCAACGAAATAAAGAAGACGTAGAGGAAGAAATAAAGAAGACGTAGAGTGGACCAGTGATCTTCTCCCGAAATGATATACATGTATTTTGAATTGGTGCAGTTTTGTACTTCTTTTTTTTTTTTATGTAGGAAGGACACTGGCCAAGGGCAACAAAAATCTAATAAAAAAATATCCACTGAAATGCCAGTCCCATAAAAGGGTCAAAGCAGTGGTCAAGAATTAATGAATAAGTGTCTTTAAACCTCCCTCTTGAAGGAATTCAAGTCATAAGAAGGTGGAAATACAGAAGCAGGCAGGGAGTTTTAGAGGTTAGAGAGGTGGACAGAATAGGAGTGAGAGAAAGAAGAAAGTCTTGTGCAGCGAGGCTGCGGAAGGAGGGGAGGCATGCAGTTAGCAAGATCAGAAGAGCAGTTAGCATGAAAATAGCGGTAGAAGACAGGTAGATATGCAACATTGCGGCGGTGAGAGAGAGGCTGAAGACAGTCAGTTAAAGGAGAGGAGTTCATGAGACAAAAAGCTTTTGATTCCACCCTGTCTAGAAGAGCACTATGAGTGGAACCCCCCCCAGACATGTGAAGCATACTCTTGCTCTGCAAGTACCACGCTGATCAGGAAGGAGGCCATCATTCTAGTCTTACCTATACCGGTACCGTCTCCTATGACCATCCCACCACCATAGCGATTCTTTAGTTTTCTGGCCTTCTTTGTTGAAAGAGTACATGATCGAGTGTTCTTCACTTAGGTAAGGTCTCCATAGTCGATGCTTGTAGTACTGTATGAGAGCGAGTCGAACCGCGTGTGCCTGAACAGAATTAATGGCGTACGGGCTAGGCAAGTACTTGGTATAGCTTGTCCTTGAAGCTACCGCACAGGCCGGCGGTTAGTAAGGTATCACTCTCGTAAATGTCAAAGACGGGCTCTGGAAATGTAGTGCCCAACTCGGCCGCTTCTTTGGATCAAATAAATAGGCGAGACTTCAGCTCTGAAGGAGTATTATGATGACGGTATCTCTTCTGGATGGCTTTGTCCTTGCTGCTTCCGTCACTATTACCAGTAGAACCTATAAAGGCTACATTTTGGACATTTCCTTTTTCCTCTTCTTCATCCTCCTACATGGGTTCTAACGCGTTGTCATTGCTAGCTTCTGTTGTAGTAGTAGTGTTATCGAAAAAAAATATGGTTCCATATATACGAAAATGATTAGGTAATCGAGCACACAATTTATATGTTACACTGACATAAATGTATTTTGTGGGTAAAACGGCATCATTCGAGGGCTTAGCCTTCCTCAAGGCAAAAAAGAAAAGGGAACTGGAAGATTTTAAAATACAGCAACAGAAATTGCTACTTTTGAAGCAACAACAAGAGAAACAAAGTGCTGCTGCTGCCAACAAACCGAACGAAAAGAAATGCAAGAGACAAGAAAAGTATAAACTGCCGCCATAACTGTCCCCTTCTCCTTCTCCTACCGTTATCAGTGCGACCAACCCTCTACTATTACCACCCCCTCCGTCTCTAGGGACTTCCCCGAAATTAAAATTCGAAAGAGACCGATGAAAGAATACAAGAATGACTGTCTATAATAGTAGAGGCGGCGAAGGAGGGAGAGAAAATTTTGAAAGAAACAGTGCCTTTTTCCGAAAATGATGACAAGTTCTCAGGAATCAGCAATCACATATACAAAATCTCTGCATCTTCTCTCGGCAATCATATATATCGCGTGGCAAAGCTGGCAGAGATAGACAGCGCCATATCCGAACTCGACGTCAAGAACAGGTGTTTTCTTGTGTTCAACGAAAAAAAGTGCATAGAGTTCATCAACGAACAGAAGACGGTGATACTTCAGATCGCCTTTCAGATCCTCTCGCGCAACTTGTCCATATACAGCAAGAAAACACAGACATAAGTTGTAAAAGTAATCAAAACTCATCTTTGTCACTCGCGACGAGAACGAGAAACAGAAGCTCATCGGCGGACGAGGTATCATAGGCGACAACGGGGAAGGGACCAAAAATGAAACGGTGAGAGAGTTTACCACCCGAGGAGTAGATCCGTCCGTAATGGCCAGAGTCTTGATGAAAAAGACGTGCGCCGCCGACGACGAAGACGAGGGCTACGTCAGACCACAGGAGCGAGTGTCTCTCGATCTCCGAATTGGCCTCCGAGTTGCTATCGAACTACAGGAGGCTCCTAGTAAAGAACGCCAGAGACAAGAGGTATCCATCCAAGCTAAAAGAGCGTGCGATCAATCCCCAGTGGGACAATCCTGTAGAGTACACCGAGATCAACAAAGTCATCGACGACACGCTGGACATCATGCTGAGTATGTCCCCGGAGAGCGTCTTTATAAACCTCACGGTAACCAACTATAGGCGAAAGTTTAAGCAGTACACGGTTTTGCTTCACCATGTTTATCATGGATCTATGCCCCTTTCTGAGAGAATATATACAACAGTACAACAAGTACTAGTACAACAAGTATAGTACAACAAGTACTTGGAGAACCACAACCACGGCAACGCTGTCAGTCCTTTGTCGTACAATTTCTTCAACTTTTCTCGTACATGTACGCCAACGGCCAATGTCTATGCTTCGTTTTATATATCCATAATGAACTTTTTATAAATCCACCTTTTCAATCTTGTGTCCAGCGCGGCGCTGGCCTTCTCGGTAAAGCGCCTGTTGGACATTAATTCTACGGTACTCAAGGGAGGTAAGACCGCCATATGGGACTTTGGGTCTCCGGCTAAGACTATCATCCACACGAGAACCATGGTGTCCTTCCTGGGATTCGCCAAGAACATGTTGCGTCTCAGCATGTCGATTCTGAGAGGAACGGGCATAGATCCGAACAACAAGTACTTGAAGAAGAGCACTCTCTCGCTAGAGAGGTAGTGCAACGCTATACTCTTTGTCTTTTTTACTTTTGTCTTGTTTCATCGGTTCAGTATGGCCAAGAAAATAAATCTAGAATGACTGATGTTGGGGCAGACTCATCTGCACATAAACAAAGCATGAGCTTCCAAACTAGTCAGAATGGCTAAGCCGGATAGTCTTTTCGCAAAATATACCGTGGATGAGCATGTAGTTTGTTTCAAGACAGACATGGACGTGGGAGGAGAGGAAAATGGATGCATCGAGCAAGAGGAAGAGGAAAAAAACTAAGACAATCAATTGGCAATCTAGCTTCATCTACAATCCATCCATCACCTCTTAGGCTTTGCCATACAGCGAGCGTTAGTAGTAGAGTCTGCGTTTGAAGAGTGCGCGGCCTTACTAAAGTTCGGTATTAACATTCCGAACATACCGATACAGCACTCCAATGGAGGCGCTATCACTTCAATTGACATGTTCGAGAACCTAGTCTCTGACGCTTTCGACAGATTCTACGGTAAGGACTCCTTCGTCAGCATAGTCAACGCCACTAAAAAATCGATGGAGATGACCGAACTGATGCCTAACGATAGACTATCGGCCGACCTCGTAGAGACGTGCGACATTAGAAGAGGAGAAGGAAACTGCGACGACCGCGACAGGAACAATTGCTCGTTCGATATCGCCAGAGACGTGCTGGATTACTTTAGTGCTTCGCCGATGGCGCTCGTGTTCACTGTGATAACGGACGTGGAAGATCGGGAAAGAGTCATGAACATCGGGAACATGGCGTTGCTCGCCATATGGATCAAAGTGAGAGTTCTAAAGTTGGATTGGCAATCTAACGCGATAAACATATCTAACAACAAGTTCTTGAGCACTGATTTGTGCACTCAGCTGTTACTGACAGATCTGGCCAACTTTGGCGTATTGGGAGAATCGAAGATTCTAAACAAACTGGATTGCAACATCAACAAGATGCACAAGGACGGAATCCAATCGCCAACCGAAGCTGAGCAGTTCAATTTTTTAAAGATGATGCCCCTCCAAGACAGAAAGGTCGCGGCCAGCCTCCACGGGCATGTCAATGCTCGCACCCGCACTCACTTGGAAACGCGCTCTGCACGCTGACTAAGGGCGATAGCGCCGTGTTTGGCAGACTCGTCAACAATCTGGATCTATTTCGCCTGGGGCACACTAACAGTGCGAATCTAGTGCCTTATTACAGCAAGTACTTGAAATCCAATGAGAAGGAGAACGGCCTCTGGGGTTACATAAAGAGAACGTCGTCGCTAAGGACCGAGGCCGAGGTTTGTCAGACACGGCAACAGGTCTAGCTGCTGCAGATACTTGAACTTGGAAAGATCGAAAATGAAAGAACGCGCGCTGTGGAGCAGCAGCAGATGATGTTTCCAAATCGGCTTTCAAGATGAAATCCCTTTGGAAGTTTCCCGATCTGGTCGAGCGCCTTCTGAAGGGTTATGCACCTTCGGTGGTGTGCCCCACCACTGGGTTTCTGAACGTGGCCGTGCACGACTACATTCTAAAGTATGACTTCTTCAAAGATAGCAATTGTGTCAAGATGAGTCTGCGCCTACTCGGTGACCGCGACATCGCCACAAAGGAAAAGAAATTAAGCATGTACAATATTGAAATGAATGGAACAAACAAGAGGAAGCTGGATGACAACGTCATCGTCACCTTTTCTAACAAAATCTTTAAATCCAACTCTAAAGAGATACGAGATCGACTCAGAGAGAAGGATAAGCAGTGCAGAATAGCTTCCAGTATTAAAAAGGTCCTAGCTCACCCCGTTCAAGGCGGTATCGGTTATAACGATATTGTATCTACAGAAAAATTGATGAAACAGGCAAATAAACTCGCATTCCTGTCATATGATTGAGATGGTATCCAGGGAGACGGCAGAGAAGATTGTACGATGGCATATGGAATTCGGTTGCAATTGGAACGACAGGACAAAACTGGATAGGGTCTTGGGCATGTTGGGCGGAGTGGACACGGCTTCCGTGAGGAGCAGGCCCTTCCTAGAGACTAGGGAAGATGACGAGAAGGCACCCGCCAAGATCAGTGACATAATCCACCTAGTACTCAAAGATTACTAGGTGGCGACAGCCGTGTTCAAAATAAACATAAAGCAATATTCCTTTTGTGAATGCTCCGATCACAGAGGTAACTCTTCGGTCTTTGTGATGACAGCGTGGTTCAACGACATTGACGATAAAGACATTGAAGTTACTTGTCCTTCTTGCGCCGAAGACTACAGCAGACGAAGAGAAAGCGTGATGAAAAAAAGCATGTCTCTGACTAGAATGCTCACTGCTGGTGGTGATCCATAGACCGGCGACCTCACCGAACAGCTTCTATTCATGTCTCTATCCACAACGGGAGGCTGCGGACGCAATTCGGAGGCTAGACTATCTTCTTTCGGTGGATCTTGGACCGGACTGACTTACAACATTGAAAAAAAGATAATAGACCGAGATATTTTAATGAGCAACGCGGTATTTCCCTCGTGTAGGCTCCAGCCTTCGTGCTCCTGCAGTGAGATATTATATATCGTATCGAGTATTATTCGCAAGCTGGAAGAAGAGGATGTAACATTTGCATTTAAGGCTTCCGAGGTTAAAATTTTGGGCGGAGGAGAATTCTTGTTCATCAAATACAATTTACAGACAGGGGTCTGTATTTGATAGAGTGTCTTTCAAAGCTTTGAAAAGCCTGGTGGCTAGTGAACCGAACGGCCTAGCCGTGAGCGAGACCATGGAAGAAGGCGAAGACGACAAAGAAGGGGATTCGGGAGGCTGCAGCATTAAGAAGCTGACGACCGGCAAGATGCCTCCTCTACCACCACTGCCTGTCCAGGCATCATGAAAGAGCAACCGAAACGCCGAGAACGCCGCCACTGATCACGACAACGTCGTAAATATGCAACAATTGATGGCAATGATGTCAAAAGGAAAGAAAAACAATAATGCTAGACAAAAGAGCAGCAATAACAGAAGAAGAGACGATTCACTCACAGATGTGAGTGAATCTACTGTATTTACTGTATCGTAGGTGCGGTAGCGACCTGAAAGGCTTGTATAACTCCTGCACGCCCAAATCGACCTAACCGACATTGGGTCTTGGTCGATAAAAGGTTCAAAAGAACTTTCGTCTTCGCGAGTGCCTGCCTCTCGAAGAAGAAGACGACGATGTAATTGTAGTATGTGGTTTCGTCCTAGGTCCATGACTAGACCCTCTTCTTCCTTCTCCTCTATTTTTTTTTTTCTTATTCTTGTCGTTTGATGCTTCGTTCTTGTTCTTCATATTTCTGCCCCATCCCAATCCCATCAATCCACTGCCACCACCTCCTCCGATCTTCAGATATGGTTGAAACAAGGGTGTTCTTTTTCTCTTCTTCACACTCCATCGATTCTTCAGATCCTTTAAGTGGCGCATCTACGTCGCAAAGCCTGAGGGTTTCCTTGTTAACTATGCACACTTTTCTAGCTGACGGACTGTCGTTGATGGGATTCATAGAAGAGAACATAAACCTCTGGGTACCAGTATTGTTGCTGCCGACATTGGCCGTGGCCATCTCTAATGCCACCATAGTGGACAGGGCTACTGATCTAGCTCCTAGCACCTCGGTCAGAAATCCGACAAGATAGTTGTATTTAGGAGACGACTATTTTTTTTAAATGTGATCTATATTGCACAAAACTAATGTATCACAATCATTATCTATCTTTCCTACGAAAAATTGATGTTGGTTCCCTTCTTTGCCGGTATTGGCACTTAACATCTCTTGGGCGATTACAACCACCTTTTTTAATTATGAGATTTCACATGGAGTTGGAAGCGTCAGTTCTTTTCGTCTCCCAGAAGCTGTAGGGCTTGTAGTAGCAGTAGAAGATGGAACTGGATTGCTTATGCTTGACGAAGCATCGATAGTAAACGAACTGTGGTTTAATCGTGCAGTTTCGGCATTAATGATACTTAATCTCGTTAACCTAGGAATCAAGCGGTTGTTTACTTGTTTCCTCATACTGGGCATCATCTCTATTCCCAATCCTAAATGTTTCATTACGTTCAAGTCTTTGTTGATGTTGGTATCCAAATAGTTCGAGTTGGCCACGAATAGAGACGCGAACACTACGGCCGCGGCCGTATTAAGGATTAGAATCGTGAATATGCCCATCCTGTTTTTAAACTTGTCTTTTGTTAAATGTTAGCTTATTCTTCTACAATACGATTGCATACATCGTTGGATGGGTACCTGTTATTTTTATTCATTGGGATCCAGTAGTATAACTGTATCCCTTAGCGACAACGTTTTCCTACCATTCGTCTCTTTTAGATGATGACGAAGAGGACTCGTCATCAATAGGGGAGCTTCAGCATGAACAGCAGCCGTCGGCCGCAGCTATATCGGGCGGTGTAACCGAAGAAGAAGTGAACGATCACGATACGGAAGAAGACAGTGATGAATACTACGAAGAGGAAGATGACGATAACGGTAATGATGAAGAAGAGGGCAACGACAATGAAGAAATAACAGAACGGGCTCTCACTGAAAAAGAAAAAGGAAACGCCGTAGAACCTTTTTTTTAACGACATAGTCGATTCCAGTGTTCAACCAGTAGATGATCGCTAAACTAAACAGACTGACGATGCCCTGTCTACATCGGCGGTCGGCTCCGATCCCAAGATGAGTATGTTGTCAAATTTTTTTTTAAAGAGACTACTAAGACAACAACTCAAGAAAAAAACGAAGAAATAATTGTTTCATCTAGCGGAGACCACATATCAGATGAAACACCAGCATCCCCGAGTAAGTCCGAC
Organism: Scylla paramamosain; assembly: GCF_035594125.1. NCBI lineage: Eukaryota > Metazoa > Arthropoda > Malacostraca > Decapoda > Portunidae > Scylla > Scylla paramamosain. Next base: position 26,768,520 of record NC_087152.1, on the reverse strand, counting down.
GCGGGCGCAACTTCTACCGCTCTTCCGGCGCCACAACCCGCTCTGAAGGAACCTGTCCTTCTTCAGATTATTATTATTATTATTATTATTATTGTTTATTAACCATCAACATCCCTTACAAATTTACACTTAATTACATACGATTGGTCCATAAAATAATGACAAATAATTCCTCATATATGCAAATAAACTTCATATTTCAATAAATAATGCATCACTGTTAGCAGTTAACCGAAAGAAGAAAGAAAAGAAAGAAAACACTAGTTTTCAACTGATAAAACTGAAAAAAAAGAAAATATCCTATAAAAACCAATAATCTTCGAATAAACTGTAACAATTTACATGCGTACTAAACAAGATAAAAGGGAATAACATTCAAAAACATTAACTTAAAACTTAATCAAACTAACCTAATATAAAAAAAGTTGTAAATAAAAACTATTCTAAAAAGATCAAACTCATGTAAAACTAATCCAAAACTTAATTACACACGCATCAATACAAGAAAAAAATATTAAAATTAGGTAAATCACAATTAAACATCCCCTAATTCATGACACTAGTTTTGACACATAAAAAGTAGTATTTAGTGGAAAAATCAGTTGTTGTGTTAGTGTACAATATTGAACCACATGTACCTCTGTCTGTATCTGACCACACACACATGTCCTGTCCTCTACCGGCAATCATCCTCTACCCCTTCTGTTCCACCTTCCAACTTCAATTGCCAGTGAATGTGCCGACACCCAGAACCGAGTGAAGGTAACACGATGGTGCTCACTGACGTTACATTTCGTACTATACACAGAGTGAACTGACAAACTAGGGTTTATATCTTTATATACAATTCGTCTGGAAGAAGTTGAATCAAGGAGATGTGCTCTCAGCTCATTAACTCCCTCACATAATATGTCGTCAGTGTTGGCATACAACAAATCACTGACGTAATTGCGTGTCCTCTATTAACTTTCCATAACAGTTTTTACAGAAAAAACCAAGGGATCATCTTCCATTGACGACCTCTCGTTCCACATCTTACCAAAGAAGTTTCTCTGCCTACTCTTTACTAAAGCGGGCAATGGGGGACAACCAGACTCGGTATAACATACATCATTACATGTAGATAATCGTACTCCCAATAAATATTTTAATGCCCAATTATATAATTTCATCACCGGTCTCAAGTCAGCATTCAGCCAGGACTCACACCCATACAGTATAGCTGACATTACGCAGGCTTCAAACACTCGTTTTTTGACATGGAATGGAATATCATTAATTTTCTTTAGGAACGATATAAATTGACATGAGCCATTTTAGCAGTGGCGTGGGTCTCCACTGACGACGACATGGACCTATCAGCAGTGAAGGGTGACCCTAGGTACATGTACTGGCTACACGGCTCCACCTTCAGGTCACCTATGCGTACAATTTCTCGATCGTGCCATTTATCACAAAAAAAAATTTGTTTTTGCCTCATTGACTTCCATTCCGTAACCATCACAAAACTTATTCATAAGAGACAATTTTTTAATCATTCTTTCTCGGGTAGTTGACAATAGAACAGTGTTATTCATTAGAATATGTATGTGTAACCATTTCAAGAAGCCATCATCATTACAGTTATCCTTAATAAGCTTAATAAGATCATTTACATATATAATAAATAACAGACAGGATGTGAGAGAGCCCTGGCGGACCCCGATTGTGGCCACGAACATAGCGGTACCAATGATACTCTCTGTCATACTGTACATGGCATAGACGACACATCCCACACCCAAGGCGCATTAGAATTCTTGGCACTAAATCATACGCTTTCCTAAAATCGATAAAATAATCGACAAATATTTTTTTTCTTTCTTCTGGCAAAGTCCATGAGGAAACGTAAGGTTACAATATGTTCCGTACACCCACGACCACTCTGTGGTCGTGGGTGAACGGCGACCTGCCTGCTCACAATATGGTTTGAACCACTGCTCTAGCCTTGCGCACAGCACCATATCGAACAACTTCGAGATACTGTTTGTGACGCTAATGCCCCTATAATTTTTAGTGTTTTTCCGATCCCCACTCTTAAAAATGGTAAAAAAAAAACTTTGGGCGATTCCAACTTGTAGGGTACTAGGCAGTAGTAAATATTGTGTTAAAAAGTGAAGTGACAAACATTATCCACTGGGCTGGAAGCAGCTTAAAAATCCCAGAAGCTATGCCGTCAGGACCGCAAGCCTTATTTGCATTAATCTTAGCAATCTGAGCCGTGACCTCGGCGGGAGAAATCGGGTCATCCAACACCGGTAGCATTACTTGAGCGTCACGGTACTCATCTGCGAGGTCGGGTGTGGGAACATTCATTAAATTGTTATAATAAAGTTTAAATTCCTCATCAGAAGGCTTAATATCTGCCTGAACACTATCATGTAGGTTTCCTCTCCAATTGATGGCCTGCCACACCCGCCTATCATCCCGGTCTTCTAATAGTCGTTCCCAGGGAGTGAGCATACTGCCGCCACCTCGCATCCTCTCACCGCGACAGCGGCTTGACTTGGCACAGACGTACAGCGTGCTGGCTAAGCTTTCAGCACATTCATTGATGTCAGTCATGTCATGAAACCTTAATATATCAAGATTGTGCATATTATCTGTGAATAAATTTCTATCAATACAAGTAAATCCTACAGGTCTGCGCACCCTCGAATCATGCTCTAAGGATTCGAACCAGGCGTGCGCACCAAGGTGACACACGAGGCGGTAAACATTGTCCAGACTAATCCGAGTGTAAACAGTTTTCTTGATACACACAAAAGGATTCTATAATATTTACCACATCATGTGACACCAAACATACATCTAATTCTGATATCCAATTTCTCCTTCTATGGTATGTCATATTACCCTTAGGTATGGAGTAGGTATGTTATCAGAAATAGTAGGATATTCATACATGTGAGCGTTAGGGATGTCACTAAGTGCTGGTAACTCACGGACATATTCTCTAAATCTAGCATTCATGTCCTCCATGATAATGCACTTGTCGTCAGTCTGGAGTTTTTCTTGGATGGCTGAAAATGCATGGTGAGTGAAATATTCAGAGTTGTGGGGCGCAATACAGCAAAAACCAAAAGCGAAACTTGGAATACATCTTAGTTGATCATCTGTGTTGCAATGTACATTACTAATATATCGAGTTAGATAATTCTTAATCAGCACTATGGTGCCACCTCGGTGGGCTACAACACTATTAGTACATCTGAAGGTTACATAGCCGGACAAAGACACACTCATTTCAGTTTTGATTTCACTCAAGCTGCTGTTCTTTATAGTCCATGTAGATATTACAACCGACATTTTCAGGTTTTTCTTTCTCTCTTTTTTCAACATCCTTTAGCCGCTTCCATTCTTCTCTTACCGCTGGGTGTGTATCCTTTTTAATGAAGATCCTTTTTATACGCAGCGCTTGGCACGCTCCAGCACAAAATCGCGGTCATTCCTTGACGCCACAGTGATTAGTATGGGGCGGCGTCGACCACCCTCCCGACCCAGGCGTCTTGATGATATTACGGCAGTGGATGATCCTACAGCTGTCCACACTTTCTCGATCTAGGTCTCGTCTGTCATAGCACTATCTATACTCTCGCTCCCGTCAGGCACACCAAGCAGCACCAGGTTACACTCCCTCTCCTTCCAGTCGTGTAGCCATAGCCATAGCGTCGTGTAGCCATACACGTCGTCTAGCCATACATACAGTCGTGTAGCCATAGCCATAGCGCACTGCGTTATCTCACTAAACCAGCAATCAACCACCAGATAGAGTCAAGGTAGCGACAGGGAGGCGGCGCCAGGGCGTCACGGTTGCCTTGGAAACCATGTAAATCAAGTGTGCATGCACAGACTTGGAAAAATCTTCCAGGGAAGGTTTTACCACCAGTGTTTAGCTTTTACTGCTTGTAACTATAAAGTCCACCGGTTTTTCCACCAGTTAACACTCCCAGCATGAACTTACTGCATTCATGGAGTGGTATTCTGCCAAGATCGGCGTACAGAGGTTCTAACAGGGATTAATTCCAGTCAAGTTAGTGGAGACGGGGACACTTGTTTTCACACACCAGACATCACCTCCTCCTACGGTAAAGCGCACATCGGAAAGAAAAGAAGAAGCAGCAGCAATGATAAACCAAGAAGAGAGCCGCAATGCATTCTCAGACGACGATTACGAGTTTGTCTCTACTTTCTTTAATGAAGGAGGTAATAAAATAGACTTTGAACACGTTTCTCGGGAGTCCTTCGACGCCCCTCGCAACAACAACAACATGCGTCATTTACGAACAGGACACCGATGACGAACTAAACGACGTAGACGGCGATACACAAGATGTATTTAAACCCACTATTGAAAAACTATTGAAAAGCAGTTCCTGATATAAGAGGAAAGGTCAGCTAGATCAGAAGCTATAAGATCAGCAGCTTCTGTGGCTAAAACTTTTAACAACATTAATAGCAAAAATGTTGGTAAGTCTTCTTCGAGGGGTTTACCTCCTCTTTGTCGTCGCTCATGAGGACAGGACCGAATGGAGTCTGAAATATCTGGTTTTCAATGATAGCGCTTTTGGTGCCGGTGAAAGTCAGAGTAGGAGCACTCGCCAACACAGGAGAAGGACACCGCACGAAATCTCTCCCGACCACTAAAGTGTCTCTCCTCAACAACTACCACCACAGATATCACCAGTGCCTGCTCTCCCACCTTTACCCATTAATGTGTTCTCTGCAGCTTTTCCTCCACAAAAAAATTTACCTCTGCCAGAAAGAATTTACAAGAAGTATATTACAGGGAGAAGGAAGAAGGAAAAGGAGACTAGGATTCTATAGTCTACAACCCCTCTTATACGCCCGAACTGGATATTTTACTCCTCCTCTTCCCCCGCAAGCGTCGCCGGGATTGATAGTATAAGCTGGCGTGGCTGCTTCCGAAATAATGTCGCAGGAGGAGAGTAATGCCAACAAGCTTAAAAAAATATCATTCGCCATTAAAGTCAAGATGCTAAGGGAAGAAACTAAAGGGCTCCAGTGCAATAAATTAGTAGATATGCTCTTTGGAGAAGACGACGACAACCCGACGATGCCATCTCTAGAGATGCTCCAAAAGCTAAAAAAGTCAATAGATATCGACCTCACCATCAAGCGATTTATAGATTACAGAATGGTGGTTGACATCAAAACGGCGGAACTTTACATGAAAGACAAGAGTGTCCTAGAGAACATTTGCAGACAACAGGTCATGTCCAACCCTCTGCTCTCTTCGTTATACTATGATAATTCAGTACCTAAGAATTATAATAAATCCAAGAAGAAAATCTTTATGTCGGGAAGTCCTCTAGAGGACGAATTAGACTCGGCTTCAATAGTCAGTGAGAAAGACGCCGTCGCAATTACTGCTGCTGCTTCGGTAGTGGTAACGCCAGAATTGATCCTTTATCAGGAACTCACCGATATTTTAACCAACTCTTCTAAAAACACCGATCCGGCTACGCGCTTGACCAACAAGATCTCTTTTCTCAAAAAGATGTTGGCCTTCAAGATTGGAAACATGTGCAACATGAGCAAGATGTTAAACCTGTCTTCATTTATCGTAATGTAAGCCATAAATACGATAAGGGGAGGTGCGGCGACCGAACGAGTCTTGTTGCACGGCGGCGGCAGTGGCGGCTCATTCTACAGTGGCGCGATGGGAGAGGGTCCCTCGCTTCTGTTTGGGACGATATTAGGAGGAGTTAATTCGGTCATCGTCCGACCTTGCGTGTCGGTAGCCAGACTAGCCAGGACTATGGGCGTACTCATAGTCATGTTAAACTGGCCACAAGAATTCAAAGCCAGCAAGGAATACGAGAATAATCTTTGTGAGAGCATTCTCAAGTTTAAACACACTTCCAATGTGTCTCTATCCTTTATTCTGGTTTCTGTATTCCATGTGGAGGAAGAGGAGGAGGAAAATGAAACATCCAGCAACAATCCAACCGCTGCAGTGTATATCTTGACAAACATGGAAAAAGCCAAGAATATAAGAGATTCCATCAATAATGACAATAATTACAGCGATAGAGACTTTTTTGGATCTCTCTTTGAGGGCTATTACGGACACAATAGTAATAAGAAGCAAAGAGGGAAGACGTTAGAAATACCTATGGAATTACTATATCAGAACGCCTCCAACGTAACAGAATACAAAAACAGAATAACAGACAACATGTTGAGTGGCATCGAGTACTTAGAAGAGAATAAGATACTATTGTCCAAGATTCTAAACAAGCTGCCACCATGTATTACATCAACTCTTCTTCCATCAAAAAAGTCAATAACGATAAAAACAACAGCGCTCACAAAGTGAGTGGAAGCTACTAGAACGATCCTCACCGACAGGAAAGCGATGGTGGAAGGTGGTTTGAGCGCCAGCTGAGGTAGACTTAGATTTATGATGCTGGTCATCGCCAGGTGGCAGAAGAGAACCAGTGCGAAACCGTCCAGACTGTCTAGGTACAGATGCGATTCTAACGACTCTGATTTTCAATTCGCATCTGTTTACCGATTACCGGAGGACAGCATTCAGATAATGGACCGACGCATAGTAACTGTGTATGCGTTTTTGAAAGCAGGGCGAGGGAGATGGGATCCGTGCATCAAACAAGAGAAGAATGTAGATAGAGCTACCTGTCACAAAAAAAAAAAAAAAAAATGGATTTCTCTAACCTCACTGGGAAAGACATCGCTGTCGTTCTGACCATCCTCGTTGTAGCCATTGTGCTGATTGTTTTCATCATCTTGGGCTTTAAAGAGAAGAAGATCACTGTATTACATTGAAAAACATGGACTTTACCGTGTATCCTACTCTGACTTTCACCGTCACCAAAAGCGCTACCATTGAAGACCAGATATTTCAGACTCCATTCGGTCCTGTCCTCGTGAGCGACGACGACGAAAAGATCGAGGTGGATAAGACATCTACTGTGCTCGTGCAAGTTGAAAGCTACTCTTCCAATGTCCCACTCACCGATAAAGTAAGTGGTTTTCACTCGACAGTGAAAACCCCACCATGGTGGCTGACACGACGGCCGAGCCAACTGGGACGACTTTAAGGAGTATCTTAGTGCTAAAGCCGAAAACAAGATGAGGTTCCTGTCCCTTATCATTTTGAGGGCCGTCATGGGCGTCGGTAAGAGACTGGAACGATCTGACAAATGGATTTTCTACGTGACCATAGACAACGAAGAACGTGTTGGGATGAAGAAATGTGAAGATGTACTGGAAGACTCGGCAGAGTTCATCGCCTTGTGCACGCCCGTTACGGACGAGGACATGCAGCTAGAATTCGTGGTGTGCTGGGTTCTTTGACGGCAACTGCCGTATGATAGTATGGAGGTTGAAAAGAAGCCGAAACAAAAGAACAAGAGAGCTGCAGCGCCTCTAACAATGACGATGACGAATTTCACGAGTGCCAACGCGGTGACAATATTCTGATATCGAGAAAGCTGATCCTGAACGACATCAAAATGACCATCACCGAAGCTGTGAGAGACTCGCCTTTTGTCTTCTTTGATAGATGCATGAGAAAAATATATAGAAATCTAAATGAGATCATTCGACCTGCAGAGTTTTTACATGAGAGAATTTAGATGGCCGAAAGAGGATATATAAAAGGATATCGCCCCGCCAGTCTAAATCATAGAAGCAATGACCTCTCCAGAAAGATGAGCTTTACCAAAGTATTGCTTCTGCTGTCGCTGTTTGGCATTTGGCACCAAATTCTTCAGAGAACCTGTCAAAGTCCGCATATATGGGTCTGAGAGCCAATCACGTCAGAGTCGTGTTTGGCAATGTTAACCAAACGGAATTTCCAGATATCGATCCTAAAAAAGAGATTGAGGACGAGGAGTGGCACTGTGGACGTATCAATGATCGACGTGCAGTCTACTTCGATATAGGGATTGATAACGAGTGTCGCTTAACCATAACTCCTTCATTTGTTGGGACTACAGACGTCTTTTATCTCAGAAGATGGCTTCTTGTTCTTTGTCTACGGACGGCCGCGCCAAGGGCGTCAAGTATCCCTTCCGTTCCACACACTCGCTGCTTTGGAAGAGTTGCCAGCGGGATAACTCTTTTGCAAACCCCATGAAGGGGAGCATCATCAACAAAAAGAGAATTACCGAAACCGCCTCCTCAAATATGATGCACGGCAACAGCAATTACTTTGAAATCTCGAAGGTGGACCCCGACAGAAGATCCTTAGAAAAGGTCAAAGTTTTATTGACCCAATAGTTCATAGTCAAAATGCACCGAATGTACGACCGGTAACTTTTTCCACCTCGGCGGTTTGCCGGGCGAGGGCAAGACGGCCACCATCACATCTTTGATCGAAGACTTGGCCGACGCCAACATGACCAGCAAGGGCGCAGCAAAACGAACGCCGGCAAGTCGAACATGTTCTCTTCGTGTGTCGATCAATCGACGCCGGGTAAGGACAGCGGGTACATGGTCGAGTCCAAGTTCGTCACCATCAACTGGGGCTTCGCCATACCGGTTATCAAGAACAGCGCTGATACTGAAGACGTGATGATCCAGTGTTACATCAACAACCTTAGTCGCAAGTTTATCAGCAACATTTGTCTTTCTGACATGATTGTGATGGACGTGTAAACCATGACTAACATCAACGAGATACTATTCATAGATTGTCTCCTGAGGGCCTCCAGAGGCAGACCCAACGTGCCGTTCGGTGGTGCGCCCGTGATATTCTTGAGCAACAACAGACAAAATTCTGCAGTGGTAGATAGGAGGAACTCTTCCACCACAATGATCAGAGGAGGAGGAGCCCTTGATGTGAATCCTGATAAAGATAAGACAGCAGGAAGGAGCGTGATAGATTTGATTTCCGAAGTGGTCACCTTTGTACAAAGCAAAGACTTTATCACTCTGTTCACTAGAGGCTGTAAAATAAGGAAGGACGCTCTCGTCGACAGACATAGTCTGACAAGAGTCTGATTGATGATAGCTTAGCCGTGACAAATGAGGTTCCAAACAAACGACACAGGACGTCTTCTTTTCTTCTTCGACACCTCCGGAAGCAGCAGAAGAAGAAGACAGCACTAGTATGGACGATCTGGATCTCTTTGACGATAGCGACTTTGAAGAACTCATGACCGAGATGTTGGACGTGCACGAAAGACCTCTAACTACCTTTGCCGTGTGCATAGACAAGATAAGATCTGCCAATGGAGGCGGAAAAGAAGAAGAAGGAGGAGGAATCGCAACGGTAACCAAGATCACAGGCTACGACGTGCTCAGAGAGGAAGCTCTTCGAGCCGAGATTGCCCACGTCGACAAGTACCTGACTTGCAAGGGCGAGAGAACAAAGAAGATGGTGGACGACATGGTAGAAGAGATTGTGCAATTTGCCACGCTCGCAAAGCGAGAAATTATAAACACTGGACGAGAGAGGCCCTATATCCTATCTGGAATGACGGACATGTTACAGGATTGTCACGTTCTGTCTTTGGCCAACGAAGAGATCATCAACATCAAACTAAACTTCGTAAATGATCCGAAATGTTTAGATTCGACCAAAATCGCAGCCTGAATATCGGAAGGAGTAGAGGATGAGAGTGCCGAGCATGTATCCGACGCAATCATGAATGCCATATATAGACGTTCACGACACGTCCGAGTACTTTTCCGAACTCGCCAGCATGAACATGTATTTTGACACAAGGGAGTATCTCTTTGTTCTTGTCTTTGAGTCGAAGTTGGGAATCAGCACCAAGGGGCAGGCCACGAAATATGTGGAGCAAGTGTTGGCGAACCACGGGTGTTCAGTGAGGGGAATGGAAGCCTTGGAGTCGTTGGACGAGTACAGCTCGTATTTCGGAGTCGTGGCCAATAGAACGCTGCACAAGGCCTGTCCGACGGAGCCGTGCGCGCTGGAATCTTCTACTGAATTTACATGCGAGTACGCCAGTCGACATCAACCACTCTACGCCTCTTCCATAGAGAAGGTATCTCACGTATGCCGAGAGTCCATTAGCGACTTGAAAGGGTCGCTCATGTACAGAGGAATCTACACCAAAGGACCCTTTTTCTCTTACCGAGGTAGGAGAGCCATCACGCACGTTACACATGATGAGTATGGACAAACTACTTTGAACCTGGGAGGGAAACAAGAGTACAAAACTATACAAGACGATGAGGATTTGCTCAGTGAGGGGAACCTGTGCAACGTGTACAGGAGAATAAACAAGCTAAAAGACGAGCGCGACTTGATTCGGAAATGCACCTTCCAACACGTGGGTGTTGACAAGTGGGATGAGGGACCCATGTACAACAGACATCGCTTGTATGCCGAGTCATCCGGTATCGTTAGTCTTTTCAGAACATTTATAACACAAAAACATAAGTTTGTGTTATTTTTCTTCATTTACATAGGCTCAGATGGTGGAAAAAGCTGAGCAAAGTTTTTGATGTTGATCTGATCAACACTAAAAAAGCAGAGCTGGGTTTTAGTGTAAAAAGCTGTGCAAGGTTTTTGATGTTCATCTGATAAACACTAAAAAATCTGCGCACCGTTTTGGTGTAAACAGCTGCGCAAGATTTTTGATGTTCATCTGATCAACATTAAAAAGCTGCGCAAGGTTTTGGTGTAAAAAGCTGCGCAAGGTTTTTGATGTTCTTCTGATCAACACTATAAAAGCTGCGCAAGGTTTTGGTGCAAAAACCTGCGCAGGGTTTTAGTGTAGAAATCTCCTCAAGTTTTTTTTTTTATAATAATCTGATCAACACTAAAAACGCTGCGTAGCGTTTTGGTGCAAAAAGATGCGAAGGGTTTTGGTGTAAAAACCTGTGCAAGGTTTTTTACATTTTTCTGATCAACACTAAAAAAACTGTGCAGGGTTTTGGCGTTAAAACCCGTGCAGTGTTTTGATGTTCATTTGATCAACACTAAAGAAGCTGCCCAAGGTTTTGGAGCATGATGTTCATCTGATCAAAACAAAAAAAGTTGCACGGGGTTTTGATGCAAAAAGCTGTGCAGGGGTTTAGTGTAGAAACCTGTGCAGGGATTTGATGTTCATCTCATGAAAACTAAAAAAGCTGCGCAGGTTTATGGTGCAAAATTCTGCGCAGGGTTTTGGTGTTCTTCTATAAACAATAAAAAGGTGCTCAAGGATTTGGTGTGAAAAGCTGTACAAGGTTTTGGCGTAAAAAGCTGGCAGGCTTTTAGTGTAAAAACCTGCGCAGGGTTTTGGTGTAAAAACCTGTGCAGGTTTTTGATGTTCATCTGATCAACACAAAAAATGCTGCGCAGGGTTTTATTATAAAAAGCTGCGCAGGGTTTTAATGTTCATCTGATCAACACTAAAAATAGCTTTGGTGTAAAAAACTGTGCAGGTTTTTGGTGTTCATCTGATCAACACAGAAAAAAAAAAGATGCGCAGGGTTTTGGTGTAAAAAGCTCTGTAGGTTTTGCATGGTTTTGGTGTAAAAACTCTGCTTTTTTGGGAAGGGGGAGTAAAAATATGTGCAGGGTTTTAGTGTAAAAAGCTCCACAGGGTTTTGGTGTAGAAAAATGTGCAGTGTTTTAGTGTAAAACCTGCGCAAAGTTTTGGTGTAAAAAGCTTTGCAGGGTTTTGATGTAAAAAGCTGTGCAGGGTTTAGCTGTTCATCTCATCAACACTAAAAAAGTTGCGCAAGTTTTTGGTGTAAAATGCGGCGCAGAGTTTTAGTGTAAAAAGCTAAGCAGGGATACTGTAAAATGCTGTGAAGGGTTTTGGTGTTCATCTGATCAATACTAAAAAAAGCTGCGCAGGGTTTTGGTGTATAAACTGTGCATATTTTTTGTGTTCATCTGATCAACACTAAAAAAAGCTGGTTAGAGTTTTAGTGTGAAAAGCTGCGCAGAATTTTGGTGTTCATCTGATCAAAACTAAAAAAGCTGCGCACAGTTTTAGTGTAAAAAGCTGTGCAGGATTTTCGTGTCCAACTTATCAACACTAAAAAGATCCGATGGGATTTAGTGTAAAAACGTGTGCAGGATTTTTGGTGTAAAAAGCTGTGCAGTATTTTTGTGTTCATCTCATCAAAAATAAAACAGCTGCGAAGGGTTTTCGTGTAAAAACCTGTGCACGGCTTTGGTCTTATACCATCTGCTGGTTTTGGTGTAAAAAGCTCTGTAGGATTCTGATGTAGGATTCTGGTGGTGTGCAGGGTTTTTATGTTTATCTGATCACCACTAAAAAAAAAGTTGCGCATGATTTTGGTGTAAAAATCTGTGCAGGTTTTTGGTGTTCATCTGATCAATACTAAAAAGAGCTCCGGAAGGTTTTACTGTTAAAACCTGTGCAGGTATTTGGTATTCATTTGTTCAATACCAGGGTTTCATTGTTAAAACGTGCGCAAAGTGTTGGTGTAAAAACCTGCGCATGGTTTTGGTGTAAAAACCTGTGCAGGGTTTTGGTGTAATAACCTCTGCAGGGTTTTAGTGTAAAAACCTGTGCAGGGTTTTCGTGTAAAAACCTGTGAAGCGTGAAGCGTGAACCTGTGATGTCTTCTAATCAACACTAAAAAAAGTTGCACAGGGTTTTGGTGTAAAGAACTGTGCAGGTTTTTTTTTTTGGTGTTCATCTGATCAACACAAAAAAAACCTGTGTAGTTTTGGTGTTCATCTGAACACTAAAAACACTGTGTAGGGTTTTCCTATAAAAAGCTGTGCAGTTTTTTTGGGTGTTCATCTGATCACCATTAAAAAAAGCTGCACAAGATTTTGTTGCAAAAACATGTGCAGGTTTTTAGTGTTCATCTGATTAACACTAAAATAAAAAAAAACCTGCGCAGGGTTTTGGTGTAAAAACCTGTGCAGGATTTTGGTGTTCATCTGATCACAAAAAAGCTGTGTAGGGTTTTGGTGTTAAAACCTGCGCACAGTTTTGCTGTAAAAACCTGTGGAGGGTTTTGTTTTAAAAACCTGTGCAGTATTTTGGTGTAAAAACCTGTGCATGATTTAGTGTAAAAACCTATAAAGGGATTTTGTGTAAAAACCGGTGCAGGGCTTTGGAGTAAAAAGCTATGCAGGGTTTTGGTGTTCATCTGATCAATACTAAAAAAGCTGGGCAAGGTTTTGGCGTAAAAAGATGAGCAGGATTTTGGTGTGAAAAGCTGCGTATGGTTTTTGTGTAAAAACATGTGCAGGGCTTTGGTGTTCTTATGATGCACACTAAAAAAAAACTGCGCAGGGTTTTGGTGTAAAAAGTTGTGCAGGGTTTTGGTATTCATCTGATCAACACTAAAAAAGATGCTTAAAGTTTTGAGGTAGCAACCTGTGCAGGGTTTTGGTGTTCATCTGATCACCACTAAAAAAAGCTGCGCAGGGTTTTGGTCTAAAAATCTGTGCAGGTTTTTGATGTTCATGTGATCAACACTAAAAAAATCTGAGCAGGTATTTGTTGTTATAAGCTGTGCAGGGTTTTGGTGCTCATCTGATCAACACTAAAAAAGCTGCGCAAGGTTTCGGTTAAAAAACCTGTGCATGGTTTTGGTGATTGGTGATTTTGCGTGGTGATTTTAGTGTAAAAACACACTAAAATTTTTGGTATAAAAAGCTGTGCAGGATTTTGGTGTTTATCTGATAAATACTAAAAAAGCTGCGTAGGGTTTTACGGTAAAAAACCTGTGCAGGGTTTTGGTGTGAAAAGCTCAGCAGGATTTTTGTGTTCATATGATCAACACTAAAAAAGCTGCGCAGGGATTTGGTGTAAAAACCTGTGCAGGGTTTTGGTGTAAAAAAATGTGCAGGGTTTTTGTGTAAAAACCTCTGCAGGGTTTTGGTGTAAAAATCTGCGCAGGGATTTGGTGTAAAAACCTGCGCAGGGATTTAGTGTTAAATGCACTGCAGGATTTTGCTGTTCATCTGATCACCACTAAAAAAAGTTGCGCTTGGTTTTGGTGTAAAAAGCTGAGGAGAGTTTTGGTGTTCATCTTATCAACAGTAAAAAACCTGCTCAGTATTTTGGTATAACAACCTGCGCAAGATTTTTGTGTTTATGTGATCAACACTAAAAAACCTGTGCAGGGTTTTGGTGTAAAAAACCTGTGCAGGGTTTTGGTGTAAAAAGCTGTGCAGGAAATTTGTTTTCATATGATCATCACTAAAAAAGCTCCGCAGGTTATGGTGTTAAAAGCTCTGCAGGATTTTTTGCGCAGGTTAAAATCCTGTGCAAGATTTTGGTGTAAAAACCTGCGCAAAGTTTTGGTGTAAAAAGGTGTGCAGGGTTTTAGTGTTAAAAGCTGTGCAGGGTTTTAGTGTACATCTGATCAACAATAAAAAAGCTGCGCAGAGTTTTGGTGTAAAATGATGTTCAGTGTTTTGGTGTTTATCTGATCAACACTAAAATAAGCTGCGCAGAGTTTTGGTGTAAAAAGCTGCGCAGAGTTTTGGCGTTCATCTGATCAACATTAAAAAAACTCAAGGTTTTGGTATAAAAAAGATATGCAGGATTTTGGTGTTTATCTGATCAACTCAAAAAAAGGTGCACAGGGTTTTGGTGTAAAAACCTATGCAGGATTTTGGTGTAAAAAGCTGTGCAGGATTTTTGTTTTCATCTGATCAACACTGAAAAAGCTGCGCAGGGCTTTGGTGTATAAACCTGTGCAGGGTTTTGGTATAAAAAAAACTGTGAAGGGTTATGGTGTAAAAAGCTCTGCTTTTTTTAAGGGGGGAGGTGAGTAAAAAAATGTGCAGGGTTTTGGTGTAAAAAGCTGCACAGGGTTTTGGTATAGAAACCTGTGCAGTGTTTTGATGTAAAAACCTTCGCAAGGTTATGGTGTAAAAAGATTTGCAGGGTTTTGGTGTAAAGAGCTATGCAGGGTTTTGCTGTTCATCTGATCAACACTAAAAAAGCGGCGCAAGGTTTTGGTGTAAAAAGCTGCGCTGAGTTTTAGTGTAAAAAGCTAAGCAAGGATACTGTAAAAAGCTGTGAAGGGTTTTGGTTTTCATCTGATCAACAATAAAAAAAAGCTGCGCATGGTTTTTGTGTAAAAAGCTGCGCAGGGTTTTGGTGCATAAACTGTGCAGATTTTTTGTGTTCATCTAATCAAAACTAAAAAAAAGCTGCGCAGAGTTTTAGTGTAAAAAGTTGCGGAGGATTTTGTTGTTCATCTTATTAATACTAAAAAAGCCGCGCACAGTTTTGAAGTAAAAAGATGTGGATGATTTTGAAGTTCAACTTATCAACACTAAAAAAGATCCGCAGGGATTTGATGCACGTGTGCAGGGTTTTTGTGTAAAAAGCTGTGCAGTATTTTTTTGTTCATCTCATGAACAATAAAAAAGCTGCGCATGGTTTTGGTGTAAAATGTTGT
The DNA here is from genome assembly GCF_035594125.1 of Scylla paramamosain. Taxonomy (NCBI): domain Eukaryota; kingdom Metazoa; phylum Arthropoda; class Malacostraca; order Decapoda; family Portunidae; genus Scylla; species Scylla paramamosain. Next base: position 26,753,124 of record NC_087152.1, on the reverse strand, counting down.
GCAGGATTCTGGTGTAAAAAGCTGTGCAGGGTTTTGGTGTTTATCTGATCACCACGAAAAAAAGTTGCGCATGATTTTGGTGTAAAAATCTGTGCAGGTTTTTGGTGTTCATCTGATCAATACTAAAAAAAGCACCGCAAGGTTTTACTATTAAAAGCTGTGCAGGTTTTTGGTGTTCTTTTGATGAATACTAAAAAAAGATGTGCAGGGTTTTGGTGTTAAAACTTGCGCAGGGTTTTCGTGCGAAAACCTGTGGACGGTTTTGGTATAAAAACCTATGCAGAGTTTTGGTGTAAAAACCTGTACAGAGTTTTGGTGTAAAAATATGTCCAGGGTTTTGGTGTAAAAAGCTGTGCAGGGTTTTGGTGTAAAAAACTATGCAGGATTTTGGTGTTAATCTGATCAACACTAAAAAAGCTGCTCAAGGTTTTCGTGCAAAAAGCTGCGCAGGATTTTGGTGTAAAAAGGTGAGCAGAGATTTTGTGTAAAATGCTGTACAGGGTTTTGGTGTTCATCTGATCACTACTAAAAAAAAAACTGTGTAGGAATTTGGTTTAAAACCTGTGCATGTTTTTGGTGTTCATCTGATCAACACTAAAAAAAGCTGCACAGAGTTTTCCTGTAAAAAGCTGCGTAAGGTTTGGTGTTCATCTGATCAACAGTTCAAAAGCTGCGCAGGGTTTTGTTATAAAAAGCTGTGCAGGATTTTGGTGTTTTTCTGATCAACACTAAAAAAAAGCTACGCAGGGTCTTGGTGTAGAAAACCTGTGCAGTGTTTTGGTGTAAAAAGCTGAGCAGGTATTTGGTGTAAAAACCTGTGCAGGGTTTTGGTGTAAACACCTGTGCAGGGTTTTGGTATAAAAAGCTGTGTAGGGTTTTGTTGTAAAAAGCTGTGTAGAGTTTTAGTGTTCATCTGGTCAACATTAAAAAAGCAGCGCAGCGTTTTGGTATAAAAAAAAAAATTGCGCAGGGTTTTGGTGTAAAAAGCTGCGCAGGGATTTGGTTTAAAATGCTGTGCAGGGTTTTGGTGTTCATCTGATCACTACTAAAAAAAGTTGCGCTTTGTTTTAGTGTAAAAGGCTGCGTAGGGTTCTGGTGTTCATCTAACTGATCAACTGTAAAAAACCTGCTCAGAATTTTGATGTAAAAAGCTGTGCAACATTTTGTTTTTTATCTGATAAGCACTAAAAAAGCTGCCCATGGTTTTGGTGTAAAATACCTGTGCACGGTTTTGGTGTAAAAAGCTGTGCAGGATTTTTGTATGATAAACACTAAAAAACGTGCGGAGGGTTTTAATCTAAAAATCTCTGCAGATTTTGTGTAAAATGCTGTGCAGGGTTTTGGTGCTCATCTGATCACCACTAAAAAAAGTTTTCCAGGAATTTGGTTTAAAAACTTTTGCATTTGTTTGGTGTTCATCTGATCAACACACAAAAAAAGAGCTGCGCAAAGTTTTGATGTAAAAAGCTGCGTAGTGTTTTGGTGTTTATCTGATCAACAGAAAAAAAAGCTGAGCAGGGTTTTCGTGTAAAAAGCTGTGCATGATTTTGGTCTTTATTAGATCAACACTAAAAAACCTGCGCAGGGTGTTGGTGTAAAAAACCTGTGCAGGGTTTTGGTGTAGAAAGCTGAGCAGGTATTTAGAGTAAAAACCTCTGCAGCGTTTTGGTGTAAAAACCTGTGCAGGGTTTTGGTATAGAAAGCAGTGCAGGGTTTTGGAGTAAAAAGCTGTGCAGGGTTTTAGTGCTCATCTGGTCTACATTAAAAAAGCTGCGCAGAGTTTCGGTGTAAAAAGCTGCACAGTGTTTTTGTGTAAAATACTTGTGCAGGGTTTTGGTGTAAAAAGATGTGCAAGATTTTTGTGTTAATCTGATCAACACTAAAAAAAGGTGCGCAGGGTTTTGGTCTAAAAACCTGTGCAGTGTTTTAGTGTAAAAACCTGTGCAGGGTTTTGGTGTAAAACACCTGTGCATGGTTTTGGTGTAAAAAGCTGCATAGGGTTTTGGTGTAAAAAGGAGTGCATGGTTTTGGTGTAAAAATCTGTGCAGGGTTTTGGTGTGAAAAGATGCACACATTTTTTTGTGTAAAAAAAAGGTGCGCAGGGATTTAGTGTAAAATGGTGTGCAGGGTTTTGGTGTTGATCTGATCACCACTAAAAAAACCTTCCCAAGGTTTTGATGTAAAACCTGTGCAGGTTTTTGGTGTTCATCTGATCAACACTAAAAGAAGCTGCGAAGATTTTTGGTGTAAAAAGCTGTGCAGGATTTTAGCAGGATTTTGGTGTTTATCTCATCAACACTAAAAAAGCTGCATGGGGTTTTGGTGTAAAAACCTGTGCTTGGTTTTTAAAAGCTGTGCAGGATTTTTGTGTTCATTTGATCAACAATAAAAAAAAGCTACGAAGGGATTAGGTGTAAAAACCTGTGCAGTGTTTTGATGTAAAAACCTGTGCAGGGTTTTGGTGTAAAAGGATGTGCAGGATTTTGATGTTCATCTGATCAACATTTAAGAATCTGCGCAGGGTTTTGGTATAAAACGCTGTGCAGATTTTTTTGGGTGTTCATCTGATCAACTCAAAAAAAAAACCTGTGTAATGTTTAGGTGTTCATCTGATCAACACAGAAATAGCTGCGCAGGCTTTTGGTGTAAAAAGCCATGCTGTTTATTTATTTTTTTGGTTTTAGTGTAGAAAGCTGCGCAGGGTTTTAGAGTAAAAAGCTCTGCAGGATTTTTGTGTTTATGTGATCAGCAATAAAAAAGCTGCGCAGGGATTTGGTGTAAAAACCTGTGCAGGGTTTTTGTGTAAAAATCCTGTGCAGGGTTTTCGTGTAAAAAAATGTGCAGGGTTTTGATGTTCATCTGATCAACATTTAAAAAGATGCCCAAGGTTTTGGTATAAAAAGCTGTGCAGGTTTTTTTTTGGTGTTCATTTGAAGAAAACTAAAAACACCTTTGCAAGGTTTTGATTTTCATCTGATCAACACTAAAAAAGCTGCGGAGGGTTTTGGTATAAAAAGCTGTGCAGGTTTTTTTGGTACTCAACTGATCACCTCTAAAAAAATCTGAGCAGGATTTAGGTGTAAAAACCTGTGCAGGGTTTTGGTGTAAAAAGCTAAGCAGGGTCTTGGTGTAAAAAGTTGCGCAGGTTTTTGGTGTTCATCTGGTCAACACTAAAATAACCTGTACAGGATTTTTGTGTAAAAACTTGTGCAGGGTTATCGTGTTCATCTGATCACCACTAAAGAAAGCTCCACAGTGTTTTGGTGAACGAATCTCTGCATGTTTTTGGTGCTCATTTGATCAACACTAAGAAAAACTGCGCAAGGTTTTGGTGTTAAATTCTGCGCAGGGTTTTGGAGTAAAAAAATGTGGAGGATTTTGTTGTAAAAACCTGTGCAGGGTTTTGGTGTAAAAACCTGTGCAGGGTTTTGGTGAAAAAAAAAAAAAAAAAACATTTTGCAAGGATTTGGTGTAAAAACTTGTTCAGGGTTTTCTTGTAAAAATCTGTGCAGGGTTTTGGTGTTCATCTGATCAATAGTAAAAAAGCTGGGCAGACTTTTGGAGTAAAATGGTGCGCAGGGTTTTGGTGTGAAAAGTTGCGCAGTGCTTTGGTGTAAATCATGTGCAGTTTCGGTGTTCATCTGATCACCGCTAAAAAAAAAACTGCGCAGAGTTTTGATGTAAATACCAGTGCAGGTTTTTGGTGTTCCTCTGATCAACACTAAAAAAAGCTCCGTTGAAGTTTGTTGTAAAAAGCTGCGCAGGGTTTTGGTGTAATAAGCAGTGCACTGTTTTGGTGTTCATCTGATCAACATTAAAAAAAAAAAACTGTGCAGGATTTTGGTGTTAAAAGCTGTGCAGGGTTTTAGTGTTCATCTGATCAACACTAAAAAACTGCGCAAGGGCTTTGTGTAAAAACCTGTGCAGAGTTTTGATGTATAAACATGTGGTGGGTTTTGGCGTCAAAACATGTGCAGGGTTTTGGTGTAAAAAGCTGTTCAGGTATTTGGTGTTCATCTAATCAACACTAAAAAAAAACCTGCGCAGAATTTTGGTGAAAATAAACCGGTGCAGGTTTTTGGTGTTTATCTGACCACTAAAAAAGTGCTGCGTAGGGTTTTGGTGTAAAAACCTGTCCAGTGTTTTGGTGTAAAGAGCAGTGCAGTGTTTTGGTGTAAAAAGCTGTGCATTGTTTTGATGTCTTCTGATCAAAAAAAAAAAAAAAAGCTGCGCAGGGTTTTGATGTAAAAAGTTGTGCAGATTATTTTTTTTTTTTTTGGTGTTCATCTGAACAACACTAAAAAAGCTGTGTAGGATTTTGGTGTAAAAAGCTGTGAAGATTTTTTTTTGGTGTTCATCTGATCACCACTAAAAAAAGGAGCGCAGGATTTTGATGCAAAAACCTGTGCAGTTTTTTGGTGTTCATCTGATCAACACAAATAAAAAAAACCTGTGCAGGATTTTGGTGTTCATCTGATCACCAATAAACAAAGCTGTGCAGGGTTTTGGTGTTAAAACCTGCGCAGGGTTTTGGTGTAAAAACCTGTGGAGGGTTTTGTTTTAAAAACCTGTGCAATGTTTTGGTGTAAAAAACCTGTGCAGGATTTTGATGCAAAAACCTTTGCTGGGATTTGGTGTGAAAAGCTATACGGAGTTTTTGTGTTCATCTGCTCAATACTAAAAAAGCTGGGCTGGGTTTTTTTTTGTAAAATGCTGAGCAGGATTTTGGTGTCAAAAGCTGCGCATGGTTTTGGTGTAAAAACGTGTTCAGCGTTTCGGTGTTCATCTGATCACCACTAAAAAAAGCTGCGCAGCCTTTTGGTGTAAAAATCTATGCAGGTTTTTTTATGTTCATCTGATCAACACTAAATAAAGCTGTGCAGAGTTTTTTTGTTCATCTTATCTATACTAAAAAAAACTGTGCAGGGTTTTCGTGTTAAAAGCTGTGCAGTATTTTGGTGTTCATCTCATCCACACTAAAAAAGCTGTGCAAGATTTTGGTTTGAAAACTTGTGCTGGGATATGGTGAAAAACATGTGCAGAGTTATGGTATAAAAAGCTGTGCAGGTGTTTGGTGTTAAAAGCTATGCAGGATTTTCTTGTTCATCTGGTCACCACTAAAAAAGCTACGCAGAATTTTGGTGAATAAAACATGTGCAGGTTTTTGGTGTTCATCTGATCAACACTAAAAAAAAGCTGCGCAGGGTTTAGGTGTAAAAACCTGTGCAGGGTTTTGGTGAAAAAACGTGGGTAAGGTTTTGGTGTAGAAACCTGTCCAGGGTTTTGGTGTAAAAAGGTGCGCAGGGTTTTGGTGTAAAACCCTGTGCAGGGATTTGGTGTCAAAACCTCTGCAGGGTTTTGGTGTAAAAAGCTTCACAGGGTTTTGAAGTAAATACCAGTGCAGGATTTTGGGGTAAAAAGGATTTTTGTGTAAAACTTGCCCATGGTTTTGGTGTAAAAAGCTGTGCAGGGTTTTGGTGTAAAAAGCTGTGCAGGTTTTTATTGTTAATCTGATCAACACTAAAAAAAGCTGCTCAGGGTTATCGTGTAAAAAGCTGCGCAGGGTTTTGATGTAAAAAGCTGTGCAGGGATTTTGTGTAAAATGCTGAGCAAGATTTTGCTGTTCATCTTATCACCACTAAAAAAAAGCTGCACAGGGTTTTGGTTTAAAAACCTGTGCAAGTTTTTGGTGTTCATCTGATCACCACTAAAAAAAAGCTGCGCAGAGTTTTGGTATAAAAAGCTGCGCGCAGCGTTTTGGTGGTCATCTAATCAACAGTAAAAAAAAACTACACAGGGTTTTTGGTGTAAAAAGCTGTGCAGGATTTTTGTGTTTATCCGATCAACATTAAAAACACTGCGCAGGTTGTTGGTGTAAAAAACCTGTGCAGTATTTTGGTGTAAAAAGCTGTGCAGGGTTTTAGTGTTCATCTGGTCAACATTAAAAAAGCTGCGCAGGATTTTGGTGTAAAAAGTTGCGCCGGGTTTTAGTGTAAAAAAGCTGCGGAAGGATTTGGTGTAAAATAGTTTGCAGGTTTTTGCTGTTCATCTAATCACTACTAAAGTTGTGCTTTGTTTTGGTGTAAAAAGCTGCGCAAGGTTTTGGTGTTCATCTGATCAACAGTAAAAAAGCTGCTCAGAGTTTTGGTGTAAAAAGCTTTGCAAGATTTTGGTGTTTATCTTGTCAACACTAAAAAAGCTGCACAGGGTTTTGGAGTAAAAAACCTGTGCAGGGTTTTGGTCTAAAAAATTTGTGCAGGATGATCAGATGATCAGATTAGTTGATCAGATGTGTTCATCTGATCAGATGATTAGATCAGTTGATCAGATGTGTTCATCTGATCAACACTAAAAAGATGCGCAGGGTTATGGTGTGAAAAGCTGCGCACCTGTGCAGGGTTTTTTTTGGTGTGAAAACCTGTGCAGGGTTTTCGTGTAAAAACCTGTGCATGGTTTTGATGATCATCTGATCAATATTAAAAAAGGTGCGCAGGGATTTGGTGTGAAAAGCTGCGCAAAGCTATGGTGTAAAAAGGTGCGCAGGGATTTAGTGTAAAAAGGTGTGCAGGGTATGGGTATTAATCTGATCACCACTAAAGAAAGCTTCGCAAGGATTTGGTGTAAAAAAAACTATGCAGGTTTTTGGTGTTCATCTCATGAACAATAAAAGAAGCTGCGAATGTTTTCGGTTTAAAAAGCTGTGCAGGATTTTGGTGTAAAAAAAATGTAGAGGATTTTCTTGTAAAAAATCTTATCAACACTAAAAAAGCTGAACGGAGCTTTGGTGTAAAAACCTGTGCTTGGTTTTCGTGTAAAAAGATGTGCAGGATTTTTGTGTTCATCTGATGAACAATAAAAAGGCTGCGCAGGGATTAGGTGTAAAAACCTGTTCACTGTTTTGATGTAAAAACCTGTAAAAAGCTGCGCAGGGATTAGGTGTAAAAACCTGTGCAGTGCTATCTTTTGGTTGAAAAAGATATGCAGGATTTTGATGTTCATCTGATCAACATTTAAGAAGCTGCGCAAGGTTTTGGCGTAAAAAGCTGTGCAGATTTTTTGGTGTGTTCATCTGATCAACTCTAAAAAAACCTGTGTAAGGTTTAGGTGTTCATCTAATCAACACTGAAAACTGCGCAGGGTTTTAATGTAAAAAGCTGTTTTTTTTTTTTTGGTGTTCATCTGATCATCACTAAAAAAAACTGCGCAGGATTTTGGTGAAAAAACGTGCAGGATTTCGGTTTAGAATGCTCCGCAGAGTTTTAGTGTAAAATGCTGTGCAGGATTTTTGTGTTTATCTAATCAAAAATAAAAAAAAAAAAAACTGCGCAGGGATTTGGTGTAAAAACCTGTGTAGGGTTTTGGTGTAAAAGGATGTGCAGGGTTTTGATGTTCATCTGATCAACATTTAAAAAGATGAACAGGGTTTCGGTGTAAAATGCTGTGCAGGTTTTTTTAGGTGTTCATCTGAAGAACACTAAAAACACCTTTGAAGGGTTTAGGTGTTCATCTGATTAACACTAAAAAAGCTGCGGAGGGTTTTGGTATAAAAAGCTATGCAGGTTTTTTGGTATTCAACTGATCACCACTAAAAAAAAAAAGCTGAACAGGATTTTGGTGTAAAAACCTGTGCAGGGTTTTGTTGTAAAAACCTGCCAAGGTTTTTGGTGTTAAAAGCTGCGCAGGTTTTTGGTGCTCATCTGATCAACACTAAAATAACCTTTGCAGGGTTTTTGTGTAAAAACTTGTTCAGGGATTTCGTGTTCATCTGATCACCACTAAAAAAAGCTCCGCCGTATTTTAGTGTTTTAACTTGTGCATCTTTCTGGTGTTCATTTGATCAACACTCAAAAGAGCTGCGCAGGGTTTTGGTGTTAAAACCTGCGCAGAGTTTTGGTGTAAAAACCTGTGTAGGGTTTTAGTGTAAAAAGCTGCGCAAGGTTTTGTTGTAAAAACCTCTCCAGTGTTTTGGTGTAAAAAGTTGTGCAATGTTTTGGTGTAAAAACCTGTGCAGAGTTTTGGTGTTCATCTGATTAACACTAAAAAGCTTCGCAGGGTTTTAGTGTAAAAAGCTGCGCAAGGTTTTGGTGTAAAAAGCTGTGCAGGGATTTAGTGTAAAATGCAGTGCAGGATTTTGGTGTTCATCTGATCACCACCAAAAAAGGCTGCACAGGGTTTTTGTGTAAAAACCTGTGCAAAGTTTTGGTGTAAAAACCTGTGCAGGGTTTTGGTGTAAAAACCTGTGCAGGGTTTTGATGTAAAAAGATGGATAGGGTTTTGGTGTAAAAACCTTTGCAGGATTTTGTTGCAGAAAATCTGTGCAGGGTATTGGTGTTAAAACCTGTTCAGGATTTTCATGTAAAAAGCTGCGCAGGGTTTTCGTGTAAGAACCTGTGTAGGATTTTGGTGTAAAAACCTGTCCAGGGTTTTGGTGTAAAAACCTGTCCAGGGTTTGGCGTAAAATGCCGTGCAGTCTTTTGGTGTTCATCTGATCAACACTAAAAAAGTTGCACAGGGTTTTGATGTAAAAACCTGTGCAGGGTTTTGGTGTAAAAAAATGTGCAGGATTTTTGTGTTCATCTGATCAACACTAAAAAAACTGCGCAGGGTTTTGGTGTAAAAACCTGTGCAGGGTTTTGGTTTTGTTCATCTGATCAATACTAAAAAAAAACTGTGCAAGGTTTTGGTGTTCATCTGATCAACACTAAAAAAGCTGCGCTGGGTTTTGGTGTAAAAAGGTGTGCTGGTTTTTTTGTTGTTCATTTAATCACCACTAATAAAAGTTGCGCAGGATTTTGGTGTAAAAATCTGTGCAGGGTCTTGGTGTAAAAAGCTGCGCAGGGTTTTGGTGTAAAAAACTGCGCAGGATTTTGGTGTAGAGAGCTGCGCAGAGTTTTGGTGTAGAAAGCTGCGCAGGGTTTCGGTGTAAGAAGCTGCGCAGGATTTTGATGTAAAAAGCATGCGCAGGGTTTTGGTGTAAAAATATGTGCAAGGTTTTGTTGTAAAAAGCTGTGCAGGGTTTTGGTGCAAAAAAACTCTGCAGGGTTTTGGTGTAAAAATCTGCCCGGGGTTTCGCTGTAAAAAGCTGCGCAGGGTTTTGGTGTTCATCTGATCAACACTAAATGTGCTGAGCAGGGTTTTAGTGTAAAAAGCTGTGCATGGTTTTGGTGTTCACCTGATCAACAGTAAAAAAAACCTGTGCAGGGTTTTGATGTTCATCTGATCAACACTAAAAAAAAAGCTGCACAAGGTTACAGTGTAAAAAGCTACGCAGGGTTTTGGTGTAAAAAAATGTGCAGGGATTTGGTTTAAAGACCTGTGCAGGGTTTTGATGTTCATGTGATCAACACTAAAAAAGTTGCGTAGGGTTTTGGATTAAAAAGCTGCGCAGGATTTTGCAAAAAATCCTTTTGCAAAAAAGCTTTGCAGGGTTTTGATATTCATCTGATCAAAGACCTGTGCAGGATTTTACTGTAAAAACCTGTGCAGGTTTTTGGTGTAAAAACCTGTGTCGGATTTTGGTGTAAAATGCTGTGCAAGGTTTTGTTGTAAAAAGCTTAGAATGGTTTTCGTGTAAAAAGCTTTGCAGGTTTTTGGTGTAAAAAGGTGCGCAGGGTTTTTGTGTTCATCTGATCAACACTAAAAAAATAACTGTGCAGGGTGTTGGTGTAAAAAGCTGTGCAGGTTTTTGGTGTTCATCTGATCAACACTTAATAAAACCTGTGTAGGGTTTTGGTTAATCTGATCAACATTAAAAAAAGTTGCGCAGGTTTTTGAAGCAAAACGCTGCGCAGTATTTTGGTGTAAAAAGCTGCGCAGGGTTTTGATGTAAAAACCTGTGCAGGGTTTTGGTGTAAAACCTGTGCAGGATTTTGATGTTCATCTGATCAACACTAAAAAAGCTGCGCTGGGTTTTGATGTAAAGAGCTGTGCAGGTTATTTTTTTTTTTTTATGTTTATCTGATCAACACTAAAAAAAGCTCTGCAGGGTTTTGGTGCAAAAACCTGTGCAGGATTTTGCTGTAAAAACCTTTGTAGGGTTTTGATGTAAAAACCTGTGCAGGGTTTTGATGTTCATCTGATCAACACTAAAAAAGCTGCGTAGGGTTTTGTTGTAAAAAGCTCTGAAGGTTTTTTTTTTTTTTGGTGTTCATCTGATCAACACTAGAAAAGCCTGTGCTGTTTTTTGGTGTTCATTTGATCAACACTAAAAAAGCTACGCAGGGTTTTGGTGTAAAAAGCTGTGCAGGGTTTTTTGGTGTTCATCTGATCAACACTAAAAAAAGCTGTGCAGGGTTTTGGTGTAAAAAAAGGTTTTTGGTGTTCATCTGATGAAGACTAAAAAAACCTGTTAGGTTTTTATGTTCATCTGATCAACACTAAAAAAAGCTCTGCAGGGTTTTGGTGTAAAAAGCTGCGCAGGGTTTTGGTGTAGAAAGCAGTGCAGGGTTTTGGTGTAAAAAGCTGCGTATGGTTTTGTTGTAAAAATCTGCGCAGGGTTTTGGTGTAGAAGGCAGTGCAGGGTTTTGGTGTAAAAAGCTGCGTATGTTTTGTTGTAAAAATCTGCGCAAGGTCTTGATGTTTATCTGATCAAGCCTAAAAAGGCTGCGCAGGGTTTTGTTGCATAATCATGTACATGTTTTCGATGTTCATCTGATCAAACCTAAAAAAACTGCGCAGTGTTTTGGTGGAAAAACCAGTACAGATTTTTTTATGCCCATCTGATCAATAATAAACAAGCTGTGCAATCAGAAGAATCACTAGGATCAGAAGAAATGGCGGCGTTAATCATTTCAATATCTTCCTCGGAAGCATATTACGTCCAGTTGTTCTCTCTGGAAACATATCCTTCGTCGTTAGCAAAGTTGTCATTCGCCGCCTCGATGTTGGCTATACCAAACTCAACAACTTCTTCCAATGCAGGTACGTCGTCTTCTATCAAAACAGGAGCTGCAGGAGTTCCTTTTAGTCGGCCCATATCTTCGGTTTCTCTTCTCCCAATTTCCTCTTCTTCTCCCCTCTCTAATGATTTAATGATTTGTGGGACGAGTCTCTTGAAAACTACTATCGCAGGTTTTATTATTGGTTTGGTATTATTGGTTGCTCGTGACATCGAGGCTACTTAGGAAAAACCCTGCTATTTCTTGCGCGGTACGACTATGGTCCTGGTGTACTTTCTGTCGAACCGTAATTCTTCCTCCTTCTCATTGTGAGAACGCCGTCTTTTCAAAATGTAGCTGCCTCTGCTGTTGCCAGCAGGGGAAGGAGGGGCTGCTGGAGCTGTCGTGCTCGTGCATAAGAACGAAGATGTCTTGGTGGCCTGCCGTTGTTTGACGTACATCTCCAATTCATCTAGCCTATCATCGAACAGAGATGGCATAGAAACATCAGTTCCGGCGTCTTGTATCAATTCTTCTTCTAGACCTATGTCCAAAACGTCTTCGTCGTCTTCCATCAAGGCCTTGGCTAGAACTTCACCAAGACGTTCTTCTTTTCCGTTGCTTGTTGCTTGTTGCTTCTTTTTCGTTGTTTGTTGCTTCTTGTTTTCTGTTTCCCTGGCAGCAGCGGCTTTGGCAGTGGCCGTTCTATTTTCTACTTCTTTCTTGTCCTTAGCGACGGCCGCGGAGGAAATATCTTCTACTTCTTTCTTGGCCTTAGCGATGGCCGTGGAGCAAATACCTTCTACTTCTTTCTTGGCCTTAGCGACGGCCGCGTAGCAAATATGTTCTACTTCTTTCTTGGCCTTAGCGACGGCTGCGGAGCAAATACCTTCTACTTCTTTCTTGGCCTTAGCGACGGCCGCGGAGCAAATATCTTCTACTTCTTTCTTGGCCTTAGCGGCGGCTGCTGGTACTATATCTTCTACTTCTTTCTTGGCCTTAGCGGCGGCGGCTGCTCCTATATATTCTACTTCTTTTGCTTCGGCTACCGCCAGCTCTGCCATTCTCGCTTCCGTTGCATTCTTCTTGGCCAATTCCACTCCTTCTCATATTCCCTTCTCATATTCCCTCATATTCCTTTAGGGGAAGACATATAAACGCCGTCGAAACTGCTCATAGAATCCTCCGACATTCATCGTCGTTCTACAATTTTTCTTTTCAGGTCAGCTTCTCGTCTCATAGCATCCTTCTCCTCGGTCACGGGCAACGGACTGTTAACGCTGTTGTAAGAAGACGACTTGATGTCGGCAAATATGGCACACGGGGGGTCATCACTGTTAGGATTTTGCACGATAATCCTCTTGCTGTTCTTCTTAGCAGCAGTGCTGCAGGAGGAGGGGGTGAGACTTGGCAAAATATTCTTTCATCGCCTTGACGACACTTTCCAAGTAAACTAGTTACGCAGACAGGCACTCTTTATTTTTAACCAAGTTTATGATAAACTTTGGGAGTGGAACATGGCGACTGTGACCGCGGCGAAGTACAATAAGACATGCTGGGGCTGTCCGTTGTCTTATCGAATAGGGCCCTGTACAGTTGCTTCAGCACGGTTTCTTCTTCCGTCATTTCTCATTTCACTATAAATACATAGGAAAAAAACATTTTGCACGTAGAAAAGCTTCTTGTACTTACAAAATATTTCAAAGCGAGTCAGGGAAGAGGTTTCACATGGTATACAGTAAAGGAAGGGACACTTACATGGATCGGTTTCAGATGAGAAATCTGAAACAAATGAGAAAGATTGGATCGGTTTCAGAAAGAAAAGGAACGTCCTTCGGGGTTGTTCCATTCCTGATGGCGACAAGCCTCCTTCGCTTCATATGAAGGTGGCGGTAGACCGGAGGAGGAGGAGAAGACACTAGTGACGATCCACCTCGGCGGTAATACTGTTGCTGCTGGTAGTGGTGGTGGTAACTACGACGATGGGATGGCCAATAAGGAAGGAGACGCCCTTTGATTCTAATACCACTGCGACGGCGTTCATCTCTTGGAGGGCGAGGACTTGCAGGCACCACGGTGATCATACTGTTATCAGTACGAACTGCGGAGCTAAACTGATGCGGGAGCCGGTTGCGCAAAGAACTTTTAAATCCAGCGATAAGTAGGGGGGTGAGGTGGGAGGAGGGGGGTAGAGGGAATGACGGTTGTATTATGATTACATGATCAATATGTGCGGGGGGGAGGGAATGATGATCATACCACACACTCGCCCACACACACCATGTACGTACGCACGAACACGCACATACCTGTTTCTCATACACCAAATTGAAACACAAGCATTATTTGTGTAAGGACAGGTCAGGGAAGGTCAAGCACTGCAGCTGTATTGACATAGTTAACGCATATAAAGCCGGGCATTCTCGCAAGCCACCTCAGAACCGTCCAGACAGGGATCCGGATCTCTACTGGTATCGATTCTGCCCCAACCACTCAGCCGTCTTTGAAACGAGGCGCCCGATCGAATTGGGGAGAGGGATTGGATCTGGTACACCAATTGGATGGCGGCGACGGCGAGCTCCTCGCCCTCTGTCCCTCCCTCGCAGCGGCGGCGGCGGCGTCGGCGCGCAGACGAAGGCGGCGGCAGGCCCAGGCCCAGGCCCAGGCGAAGGCCGCACGCCGCGCTGTCTTCGTCCTGCCTGGCGCGCCCAGAGTATCTTTCTTTATATTTTGCGGTAATACCAAATAAGCTACAACCCCCTGTCCTGATCCAGACCCCAGTCTGATTAAACAGATAATAATATGCAACTACGTCATCCAAGAGCAATATAATCGCCGCGGCGCTAGCATCAGGATCATAGTGCCTCTCTTCTCAGGTGCTGCAGCTACTACTACTACTCTAGCCAGCGCAACAAGAACAGCAATAGATGAGTCCCCATTTTTTCTCTATGGGAGATGGTAGCTTATTTTTTTTTAAAATTCATACGTATATACGTAAAATAGTTTCCATAAAAAAATTGATCATTAGAGGGTGTTGATATAATAGAATTAACCCTTTTTCATTAATAGGCTAGTGGCTTTTACCCAGCTGTCTATGACTCTTTCTTAAAAACCTCTCCTAGCATATTTCTGGTTTTCCGGCCTTTTTTAGCACTTGGTTTTTATTTCGGGTTTTCTGGTTTTTTGTTGTAGATTTATGTATTTAACTCCTCACCCGCCCCCCAACCTTCACAAAAATGGACAGCCAATGTGTGTCTAGAGCTCTGGCTAGAAGCTATACCGAGAGCGTCATGTGCCTCGCCCACTGGCAAGTATGCCTCGCTAAAGGAGTCTATAAAGTGTGATTACGATTGCTTTAAACTGTCTGAGGAGAAAGAGATCAAGAACTGGGCCATGTCCATTTTCAAGTATACGCCTTCGGTCAGGGGCAGGACAAACGAAGTTGTGTGGACAAAGGCTCTGTGTGGCACGCAATTGAATACACTATCAATTGGCCAAAACGTATCATGGGTTCGTTTAGCTTAGTTTAGTTTAGTTTAGTTTTTCTTAAATAGTGGCAGTATATGTCTGAGGAAAAATACAAGAACATGACTTATTATTAAAACACTTTAGAAAAATAGAAGTGTTATTGATTTTTTCTTCTTTCAACAGATCTCAAGATTTCCATCATGGATTACATCCCGTGTGCTATGGGCAAGAAGCTTCCTGAGTCTTTTAAGAGCATCGAGGCGCTCTACGAAAAGAATAGCAGACGTGTATCTTCCTTTAAGTTTACCAATGCTTGTATCCTGTACATCGAGGAGGTTCTTTGGGTCTTTGACGAAGAATCTCTGCCCAAGGTAATGGCGGAGTTGACTAGGAATACGGCTTCTCTCGTCAAGAACTCGGTGCTCGTGATAATATCCTCCAAGGCTGTTCAGATGTACAAAAAGGGCATCGAGGATGATAAACCCAAGGGCATGTTGGAGTGTTACAGGCAGGTTTCGTTCGCGAAGGTGATGGGGGAAATTGAACGGATTGTGACATCTTCCCTGAAGATTTCTATGGAAAATATGGAATGGTACAAAAAGGCGCCCTTCGCAGTGGCGCTCTTCGCTGCCGAAAAGGAAGAAGGAGGAGAAGGCAACGCCGTTGATATAAGAAATGAAGAGGAAGACGACGTGAAGGAGGTCGAAGTGCCACCTTCTTCTCAAAAGTCGTCGAACCGCGACACTGGCAACTTTTTGGTCTCTAGAAGGACGAGTTATCTGCTGGTGTGTATCAAAGGAAAACATTATCAGGTTAATAAGACGGAAGTGAAGCTGATTTCCACAAGGGGTGCATTTGACATCGTCCACGCTGATAACAAGGAGCACAGATCCGATTCCAAGGCCAATAATCGTCGGAATGTGTTCTGATGATGCGTACTCTTCCCAGTCTACTGATGAGCATTACATGGCTTGTCGCCATAACTTTGTGTCGGCAATCAGGCCTTGGCTGGCTTCCAATGAAAAAATGATGCGCAATTACGACTTTTGTAGCATTAAGGTCCTTCGTGAAGTGAGTGGCATGGACGGGTGCGATCCGGAGGAGATTCTCTCTAAGAATGCCAACAGCAAGTACGTCAGGACCAATGGCAAGTACGCCAGATTACAAAAGTATTCCAACTTTGAAGTGTTTGTCATGAACACAGCCGAGAAGGCTATCGTCCCTTATGCCTCACGCGAAGAAATGAGACAACCTCTTGTAAAGGCCACGAGCGGCATTTTGAGCGTGGAGGCAATCGTCGAGAGGTCCTGCGGCACGAAGAAGCTGACTTTTAAGGGTGTGGTGAACCCTGAGAGGGCAACGCTGGAGAGCCTCGACAGGTCGATGAGCCGTAACAATGGGGTTCTCTTCTTTAACACTATTGCCTTTGTTGACAACTACATCAAGTACCTCCGAGGTAAACAAGACGACTTTTCGCTCAAGGAGGAGGACCTGGTTAGATTGGAAAAGGCGTTCGAAGGTTTTACGAGATCTCAGGAAGAGAAGGATAAAGAGTATTGCCACTTGGACCACATCGTGGCTAAAGGCTTCGACCTTCCCTCTGGTCCACATGGTGTACACGTCGTTCTTCAACAACTGCACGTCAGCGTCTCACAACTTGCCGGTGCTGCCTATGAGTGTGTACGACGAGACCAGCCAGGCCGTGAAGGTGATGGAGATGAAGAGGCCAGACGCTTGGAAGGAGGAGAACCTGCAAAACAGAGAAGATTTCTCCTGGCCAAGGACGTTTACGTGTCACCTTTCTTTGCCGCGTTGGATAAGCCAGAAGACGCTCCCCATGGTGTGGATGAAGAGACCATGACTGTCAAGAGCTCTCCCTTGAACCCCAAAATTGAGATGATCAAGCGTCGCCGCAGAGAGGAGGAGGCTACTAAAGGAGGGGCCGTCAACACAGTGTATTCGCCTCACCTGCCCCACTCTCTAGTAACCGCGATGGATAATAACGAAGGAGAGTAGGATTCTGACATTGAGTTCATAACTGAAATAGACGGAAATGACAAGATCGTAATGGACACAATCGAACTGGATGAGGAAAGACAACGACGGAGATTACGGAGTTTTGCGAGAGCGACGGAGAGGTCGAGAGCGAACGTAGAGTCTGTCATCAAGAACGAACTAAGAAAAATGGACATGGAGAGGCTAAATGTGTTTAGCAAGATGGGTGTTTCTTCTGTGCTCTTGTGCGGAAAGATGAAGGAACCTAGTGTGTTGCCCGTGTCCGAGGATATTAGGGACGAGTTAGAAAGAAAGAAACAGAAGGCCAAGGAAAAGAGAGAACGGCGCGAGGCCAAAAGGAGGACGGAGGTAGCCAACGGCACCAGTAACAACATCTCCGTTGACACACCTGTCGGTGTAATAGAGGTTAACAATGGTGGGCGAGTGCCTGATGTCGAAAAGAGGGAAGAAAAGGCTGTAACTACCTCAAAGAAAAAATGGCAAGAAAATAAGAAAAATAGTGCTGTTGAGGCAAAAAGAAGTCTACCTGCTCCAGACACGGAATCGAGCGAGGTTGCTGTTGCTAGAGAAATGAAGAAGAATAAAAGGACGAAGAATAGAGAGATGGGAATGGAAGAGCAACAACAACAACAAGTTAACACGGCTGTATCTGGGACAGTGATGAACACCGTCATGGAAACGGAAGAAAACGAGTCGATGTATTATGATCAGGGGGGAACTGATAAGGCTACATATAGCCTGTTTGACGCCAACCTACCCTCTGTCATCGATAATATAACCGATATTAACTTAGAGGATTTAATTGCCAGCTTTAGAGACCAGCCCAACTACTATGGGGTTGACATTGAAACATTGGACGCGCTTGGAGCCGGAACGGTACAAACGGAACGGCACTGGCGAAATGTTTATTTTAATGCCAACATTTTCTATAACACTATTTTTTTTGTGAGGAACCCAATAGTGAACTTACAATTGACTTGATGCGCGAGGACAACTATCAATATTGCCGAAAAACACCTGAGTGGAATGGGCCTTGTTGCCACGTGGCACAACACACCCAGTCTGCAGACTCGTTGAGTTCACACACACAGGAAGGAAGAAAAAATAAAAAAAATAAGAAACATGCTAATTCTTTTCTTTTCTCTGGTTACATCCGTGTGTGATCCTCCGCCCGGGGTCCGACTCATCTAGTGTCGCCAGTATCGTTGGGATTTTCAGAAGAACTTTTTCTGAACATCAAAAACCTGCGCAGCTTTTTAGGGTTGAACGAATGAACATCAAAACCCAGCGCTGCTACTTATGGTTGAACGAATGAACATAAAAAATCTGCACAGCTAAACGGAGGTTGTGAGAGCGAGAGTGGAGTAGGAAAAAGATATAAAGCGCGTATTAACTCTTCCCCTCCTCCTTTCTCTCTCTTTCTCTGGTTGCATCCGCGCTTGACCCTCCATCTCGGACCCTGCTGGAGATGTAACCTCTTGTAATGGAGATGAAACCACTTAAGAATGAAAGAAAGAAAAACTGACTGGTTCCTCTACTGGAGTTTCAACCTTCGCTAATGGAGGCAGAACGAGAGGAAACTGAATGTCCTCTTTACTGGAGTTGTAACCTGTAATGGAGACTTGTAGGGGTTGTATGCAAACACAGACACTGATTGATTATGTTTAATTTTTATTTCTTTTGCCGTTCCAGACACTTTCTCTTTGGTTGTAACAGCACTGTTTCCTCTTTCTCTCCTTCTTCTCTGGCTCGCTTCATCATCGTCATCACCAGTCCAGAAGTAGACGTCTTCGCCTCCACTGTAACCTCGGACGGTTTCGTCGCCGCCGCTATTGTATTGTTCACCACGCTCCTCACAGATGCCTCGTACAGCTACTCCAACTCTTCCATGCTAGTGGCTGTTTCCCAATTTTTGTCTCTTCTCCCTCCTGTAATCCTTGAAAATCTAACCGAGATGCCGTTAGCAGTTTGGTTAGTAGTCCCATTTCCGCCGCCACCGCCTGTAACATCCTTGGTGGACTCTGCCCCAGTCAGTTCCCAAACCGGCGCTTTCTTCGGGTCCTTCACAATATAATCTGGTTTCATGGCCAAACTCTTTACCAGCTTGAACCTCCTTCCTTCTTTTCCACTCTTGACCATAATCGCCTTCATCTCGTCCTGCAGACGTTCCAGCGTAGCGTTCTCGAGACCGGCGTGCGCCTTGGTCACCGTCTTCCACTCACCCGTCCTCTTATCAAGACATCCCATACGAAAAGTAGATGTCACACAAAACCAAAGTTAGTCGTGCTGACTAACTTTTCTTAGTAAAACCCATGGGGTCTAGAACGAGTGGCAGCATTAGTCACAGTGACTAACATAATGTTAGTCAATTTGTGACTAACTGAGCACTCAACCTGAGTATGGTCTTACTCAGATATATCTGACTAATGCCTTCGTACTGTTCACTGCTTCTACTAACCACATTAGTAAAGTGGATCATAGGTGTTAGTCAATTAAATGACTAATTAGTTAGTCTTTCTTAGCCAGATGATGAATCATTAGTACCTTTAATACTAGCAGCTAGCTACTGCTGTCTGAAGGTTAGGGAAAGAAATAGGTAATAAATTCAATATATTCATATACAATTAAATGTTCCCTCCATTTCATTGCATTAAAAAAAATAAAATAAATAAAAAAACACTAATTTTTATCATCTATAGTATAATATGCTTTTCACTTGAACATTTAACAGAAAGCTTCCCTCAAAACTGTAATGATATATAAAACAGATGTAAAAAATAAACTCCATTAGTAATACTTCATCCTAGTATGAGAAAAAAAAAAACACAAAAACAACCTGTTTTGACAAGCCATTAAGTAAATAATACACATTTGTGAGTATTAATCACTAAAACTTGCAATGTGGAAAAGAAAGTAAGCATCTCTTAAGATATGAATATTAAACCTTCCTCCCATTCATAAACTAAAGGAAAAAATATGTAAGTAAAGTTAACATAAAGGAAATGTAAGGAGTTACAGACCCTGTAAAGAATAATTAATTAGTCCACTGCTAATCATTATATCACACTACTTTTAAGAAACTTAGGGAAACAACCAGTGCAAGAATAGACATTTAACCTTATTTGTACAAGCTTTTAACCCAGATCATATCCATATGTCACTATTAATCCTTTAAAGCCATACAAAAAAAGAAAATGAGTATTTCTATGGAATATACTAACTAAACAAATCTACAGAAATGCTCAGAACAGTAATAAAGAAACTTCACGTATCAGTTGCAATAACATAGAGAAATAAAATAAAAAAAAAGGTAAAAAATGCATAAAAAAAATAAAAATATATGCATCATATGGTACATGAAGAATACTACCCAATTTGGAGAGAGAGAGAGAGAGAGAGAGAGAGAGAGAGAGAGAGAGAGAGAGAGAGAGAGAGAGAGAGAGAGAGAGAGAGAGAGAGAGAGAGAGAGTCTATTCTCCATTCATTATATATATATATATATATATATATATATATATATATATATATATATATATATATATATATATATATATATATATATATATATATATATATATATATATATATATATATATATATATATATATATATATATATATATATATATATATATATATATATATATATATATAAAACATAAGTTAACAATTCAGTAAGATTTCATGAATACTGGGTGGGGGGAAGGGGAAGTACAAGTATTTCCTTTTCCTTTTAGCAAAACTTATTAAAATAATGTTATGTATTTCACTGATTAATCTTTAACTAGTAATTGACTAGTGTGTGTGTGTGTGTGTGTGTGTGTGTGTGTGTGTGTGTGTGTGTGTGTGTGTGTGTGTGTGTGTGTGTGTGTGTGTGTGTGTGTGTGTGTGAGAGAGAGAGAGAGAGAGAGAGAGAGAGAGAGAGAGAGAGAGAGAGAGAGAGAGAGAGAGAGAGAGAGAGAGAGAGAGAGAGAGAGAGAGAGAGAGAGAGAGAGAGAGAGAGAGAGAGAGAGGCATTATGTGTGGAGTTTAATATATCTGGAAGCAGATTTATGCAATTTTGTAGCTCAATTCTGTCTTTACTTCACTGAGTTTTACAAGTAGAGATCTTGTTTTTGAAGTGTTACCTTTGTCATACTTGATACCTAAGAGATGGGATGTTGTGAAATGGAGGAAATGTTCACAATTTTTTGGGTGTTCAATATTAAACACATAAAGCCCTGCTACCAATGACACTACAGCCATAGAAATACATGTTGGTTCAGCTACAGGTGCACCATCAAATAATACACAAAATCTGTCTGACATGTATGTCCCCAACATGTTGAATGGACACACTAGTCTGCCCTGTTCTTAGTTCTTCTTCTTAAGGAAGAAATAATAGTGTAAACATTAATAACATTTTGACATTAAAATAAAATTTATATGTAGATGTATATCTTAAGGTGATAATATATTCAGAAATTTCAATATATACACACCACACTAAAATCAAAGGTAATGAAATTTAACCTTAGTAAAAATGGAGTCTTTCCTTTCTCCAAGCAGGTGAAGTAACCCCAATATAACTAAGCAAGCATCTGGTACAAATAAATAAATATATAAATAAATTTGATAATAAGTAAATCAAATAAACAAAAGAAAATTAACTGTGAAAGGAAAAAGTGAAGATATGGTCACATCCAATAGGACAGTCCACTAATTTGAGTACCAATCTTTTAAAAGCCTCCTGTAATTATTGCTTTATCACATAAGAATTAACAAAAGTAAAGCTCCTCCTAATTATATGAATGACAAGCATTTTGACTGAATGCTCAGAACGACCAGTATACTAATGATTTTTGTCCTTTGTGTCACAGCAGCAAATCTTTTTGTACGAGTATGCGGTTATGTTTTTTACTTGAGACACTATTTTGGTAATATCATAATGCAGTAATGCTTCGTGTAGCAAGTCCTCGTAAGAATATGATGAGTACTGATCAAAAAAAAAAAAAAAAGAAAAAGAAAGAAAACCCCAGCCGAACCTACATGCCCCGACATAACGCATTGATGTTCCGAACTCCCTATTCTTCTCATCATATCCACCAAAACAGTGTGAGAAGTCCTGAACTTCATCACAACCATGGAAGAAACCTTTATCAGACTGTTTGCACTTGCGCCAGCGCCGGCAAAGGTGACTCCAAGAATTCTATCTCCATGCGAATTAGTGACCTGTCTTATTGGACTGCAAGGGAAGAGGATGCAGCTAACAATTCTAAAAAGATTGATAATATTTACATTTTAAATTTCAAATTGGACAGCTTATTGGGTTTATTTACACTAGAAATAATGTCTTTCCTTACGAGAGAGAGAGAGAGAGAGAGAGAGAGAGAGAGAGAGAGAGAGAGAGAGAGAGAGAGAGAAAGAGAGATGCTTTACACCTATTAAAATCTTTAACATCACTTATCCTGCAAACAATTATTTAGCCATAGCACTCAGCCAAAAATTTGATAGAAGAGCAGGAATTTAACAATTAAATGAGTACCTTTATAGAAATTGGTGCAAGCATTACAGGTAGATAGGTCATGCTTAATACAATGTTTGGTTTTTGCATGCAGCATAGTTTCATGAATACTATGTTTATAAAAGTGAAAGATGCATTGCTAATGATGAAAAAATACATATATTAAATTGCTACCAGCTACTGAAATGAACAAGTTGAACTAGACATTACTCACATTGACTTTCATCATGGTCATAGAGTTCAAGTAAGGTTTCCATATACAGAGGAACTGCTTTTCTTTTTTTGAGAATGGCAATTGGTTCTAATGTGGTTCTAATCTCAGGAACTCCTTGATTATCTGTAAAGATATTAGCATCAAATAATTATAAGTGAAGGTTACAGAGATGAGCATCTGCAATAACTGTACTTAGTTATGAGTGCTCATCTTCCGTTACTGAGGCCTTTGAGCCTGAGAGGGAGAATGGAAGAACCGGTAGTTAAATATCAATTACCTACTATAAAATATAAATAGCTATATACATTATAGCCCTACAAATAAAGTTGACAATTAGTAGCAATATGTAGCAAAATCCATAAAGTGTACATATATACACACTTACACCATCAAAAGTCTGAATCCACGGCTACAAGTTCAGGATTTCTGCTACAAGAATGTTCCCATTGATTATTTTTTTTGCGTCTCTCAGAGAGTCTCAACTGCATGAGGCGTTCAGCCTGAGGAAAATCGTTAAAGTAAAATTAGTTTTCATAAGTTGACTGTCCTGCCAGCCTCCCTCTCTCCCTCATATATATATATATATATATATATATATATATATATATATATATATATATATATATATATATATATATATATATATATATATATATATATATATATACATATATATATATATATATATATATATATATATATATATATATATATATATATATATATATATATATATATATATATATATATATATCTACGAGCATCATTTTTCAGTGGCCATCCACCTGTACCATTGAAATTGCTTACATAAGAGCAGGTATTTTTTAAACAACACCAGTAAAGAAGTCTCTGAAATATAAAAAAGATAAATCAAGCGTACAAATATCACATACCTTATCTAACTCGGGATCTTTCTTCATCCAATGTAGAGCAAGCCAATGTCTATGTCTCTCTAATGACTCATCATCTTCTGAATGGGGCCTTGGTGGAAGGTAAGCCTTTACTCCATACATCAGAGGACACGTAGTCTCTTTTGGTGCTATGCAAGGGATCTTCCTTTTCCTTGATGTCACCTCAGTCACTGAGGAATCCTGCCTCTTCCTTGAATTCTGAAACTTGCGCTGGATGCACAATTTCCATTGCAGCTGCAATTCATGCTCCTCGAGATCACTGTTTCTCAGGATGGCAGGAAATGATGTCAAAACAGCATTTGCCATATTCATATACACTGTTCTGATGTTGGATAGCTGAAATATGATAATGATGATAATAATAATAATAATAATAACAATAATAATAATAATAATAATAATAATAATAATAATAATAATAATAATAATAATAATAATAATATATTATTAATAATAATGTCATGATACCTTGATATGTAATAATGATGATAAAAATAATAATGATAATATCAATCTAGCTAACTATATAGATGGCTTAACTCCTTTTATTATATTATTATTATTATTATTATCATTATTATTATTATGGTTTTATTATAGTTTAAGCCATTACACACTACGTGGTAATAACCTACATCATTTTGTTCTTCTCACTAATTTGTCGGAAATTAATAATAACGCCGTGGGCCGTGGGTAGAGATTGGGGACATTGGCTTAAACTATAAATTTACCAGAGACCTTAACCCGTATCCCTCTGGAGGCATATTTCCGAAGTGTGGTAATGTTTAGGCCCATTTACTCTTGTAGCGATTAGGTTAGGTTAGATTAAGTTACGTATAGGTAATTTTGTGCGAGAATCTCAATGAGACTATTTTAGAGAGAATCCTACAGTTAGTTTTGGAGCTGCAGCTTAGTGTCCATACAGGCTGGCGGACGACTCCTTCCAGACTTCAAGAATATGCATTCTGGCCCTTCACAAGCCTCAAGAACCAAAGTGATTACAGATGACCATTGCAGCCTCCTGTAACATTGCATAACATGCCCCTACCCAATTAAGAACATACCGGCATCATACAGCCCCACAACTGCATGTACTGATTCTACACACAAACTTCAGCCATAACTATCCAACATTAATCAATACAGAAACAACATCAATGATTAACTTACCAGAAATGAAGGAGGCACAGCCCACGTGGCTCCTTGTCTTGAGCTTTGAATGATGGCTGTTGGACTGGCGAGCGGCGACGCTACTACTCCCCTCTACTGGCGGGATGCCACGTCAAAGGCGGTAGATTCAAATTGCGGAAATTGTCCCAAACTACGCTTGATGTACTATATTGTCATATATAACATCAGATTATTTCATAAAATATTACAAACATTTCAAACGAAGTGATTTTCATCGCAAAGCAAGTGTGTAAACGTGTTTAACCAATAATTACAAGGAAGCAGCGATCGCATGAAATGACTAATACATTAGTCACAGTTGTTTTGACGAAGGATTTGACTAACTTTGGTTTTGTGTGCATGCAGCAATCCTCCCTTCCTGCCCTTTCCGTACCAGGCTCCGAGCACCACCAAGTCGACCGTGTCCGCTATGGCTCCTTCGTTCAGATAATCCTTCTTGATCTTTAGCCAGTGCCGCTTGCCGGGTTCGTACTGCCCCTTGACGTCCTTTACCATCAGTCTCTCCAGCCCGCCCTCCAACACTCGTTCCAGCATACCGTCCAACTCTTCCTTTCCGTTCTCGATCTTCACGTATTCAGACAAGACGACTCGATTCTTTTGTTTAATCATGACACTTTCCAAGAGCGCCCTTCTGTCCGAAAGAGATCTGTTGAGCATGTTCTCGTTGTTGTAAAGCAGCACGTCAAAAACAAACAGGCAGTTGTTGGCGACGTCTTCTCGTTTGTTCTTTCCCAGAGTGCCAAATGGCAGCGGCTTGCCGGTCTTCTTGCAAACCATCGACTTCATAGGGCGAGAAAAGAAGATAAATCTGTTCCCCTTCTTGTGAACCTCCGTTGTACTTGATCTCGGAGTACAGTAGCCGTTGCCGTCCGTTGCCTCCGCCTACCTTCTCCACGGCCTCGGTCGCAGACTTGCAAGACTGGGCCGACATGGGCATCACGAACATAAACACACGTGGCGCTGTTGTTGCTGAAAAAGAAGACAGTTGGCGGCCGGCCGAGACCGCTTTGCTTATGTCCCATCTGATGCAGAAGGGATCATAATCGCTGAGTCCTACACCGTTGAGTACGTGTTTAGCGCCAGCCTTGATTCTTAGATTCCCGATGACAGATAAAGTAGATGACCTCTTCACAAGAACAGAACTTGTCCACTATATTTTTGACGATCTTGAGCTTTTTCTTCTCTTTGCTCTTATCGCTCAGCTCGAAAAGCATGTCATCCATCTCGGCGAGCGAAATGGACGACGATGATGCATCTCCTTCATTGACATAAGCATTTTCAATCACTGTAGATACGTCTCCAAACCGCTTGAGCTCTTCTTTCAAAAAGTCTATCGACGGTTGAAACCGTCGATAGACTGTTGAACAGCGTAGCATCTTGATCAGAGAACGGATAAATTGTTGTTGTTGAGGCAAAAGTTCTATTCTTTTTCTTTGGCTTAGCCAAAGCTTAGCTGCTGCTGTTTCGTAGTAGTTCGGCTACCTTTTTGGAAATCAAGGCTTTTTCCTGTTCGACAATGTCGTTCCATCC
The DNA here is from genome assembly GCF_035594125.1 of Scylla paramamosain. Classification (NCBI taxonomy): domain Eukaryota; kingdom Metazoa; phylum Arthropoda; class Malacostraca; order Decapoda; family Portunidae; genus Scylla; species Scylla paramamosain. The sequence goes on along the minus strand of NC_087152.1, from coordinate 26,727,415 downwards.
TTCAAAGTCCGCGGCCGGATCGACAATCTTTACCGTGGACGCGCGAGCACGTCAGAATTTCTCAAAGATGCAATCGACGTGATACCACGGCTTCGTCTTGTTTGCGTTGGCATCGTCCTTCCTGGAAGCTTTAGGGACGAGTCTAGCGATCCTGAGTTGGCCTCTTTCGAGCGTGCCCTTGCATACTTTGCACTTGGCTAAGCTCTTCTTTTGATTCGTATCGGTGGAAGGCGATGAAGATCCTTCGACTAAGAAGTACTTATGTTTTTTTTCGAGAGATGATGAAGGAATTGTCCACGTGTTGCTTCTGGTAGATCTAGAGAGCGTGTGATGTCTTTTCTGGTCGGTCGTGGCTTTTTTATTGGGTCCTCAGTGAGGCTTGATAACCGTAACCAGAGGCTCAGGCAGGAGGAGAAGGAGCAGGAGGAGATTCTCTCTCAATCGGAGCTTCCTGATTGAGGAAAGCTCCGGCTCAGCCAGAGCTCGAGCTCCTCGTCTACCCTCGTTCAAGTAGAATTCGGTAATGCACCCCAATATATTATCCAAATTACACAGTCTGAGTGACGTGCGGTCGAACGATACCGAGATACCTGTTGAGCTGGACCCAAGGCGGGAATGCACCGCTGAATTCAACTGAGCGCTCGGATCGGTTTACCAACCTGAGGAGAGTAGCGCCGGTATGATTGGGCTTTTCAGAACTTTTCTTTGTGATTTACAATAAAATCATCTATCTTTCTAATATATTCTGAAAAGTCCAATGATACTGGCGACACCAGTTGAGCTGGGTCCTAGCTAGGGGTGTACCATTGAATTTAACTTTAGCAACTTGAGGGGTAGAGGAGCTCCAGCTCTTGCACGAACCGGAGCTTCCTCGGGTTGCATCTGCCAGAGAGACTTGGCTCAACTAGTGTCGCCAGTATCATTGGGCTTTTCAGAATTTTTTCTTTACAATTTACAATAAAAAAAAGTGAAAAAACGTACAAATTCAAAAACATTTTTTATTAATCGAACAAAAATTATAGAAACCAGCTTTTTCTTCTTCATATATTCATCTAATCTATTTTGAGCTGCGTTCCCGCTTCTTTGTAGAACGACGAGCCTTCTTACCCGCCTTTCACATCGGAGAATGTAAAACGACCCTACTACGCACTCTTCTTCATCCCACTGGGTTTCTTGACACGGTGCTCCTGGCGGCCGGTCTTCTTTGCCTTTTTTGTCTTTTTCATATTTGTATAATATGGTCTTCCTTTCTCTTATTCATAGAGTCAATAATTGCTTGAAGCTGTCGATATCTTGAATCCTCAAATATCATAAAGCCAAACAAAATCTTACGTGGCTACTGACATTTTCAAGAGCGCCTCATTCTACTGGAAGGAGACGCTTGGGTGTGTAGTCTTCCTATCCTGTCTTGTTTTCAATCTATTCTCGTAAGAAGCGTTAACGCCCAAGTTTATGATTAAAGTTACTTAAAGTTACTTAAAGTTACTTAAAGCTAGTTTCTTCTCCGTTAACATACAACTTAGAGTTCTTGGGGATGTCAAAGGGGCGTTTGGTTGTCTCCTTAAAGGCGTACTGTTTCAACGCACAGCCTGAGAGATGGCCCGACAGTAAACCCTTGACGTCATCGAGATCCACAGTTTCTCTTATGGTTTCAATGCCCTTGTCGCCTCTGGCTTTAGGTATAGTCGTATGAATTCGTAGTTATATTCAACCTGATAGTGTGCCAGCTCAGGGGATCTGTTGCGGGTAGCAACCAGGGTGAAAAAGTCACCCCTATGATATTTTTCTTTTTCCGCCGCGTTCAGAGCTTCGGACTTAGAAGCGAAGGCAACTGAAGTTTCGCTGATATTTGACACTGCTATTGTCACCCTTACATCTCCACACTCCAACTTTGTAATTTTCACAAACAAAGTGACTATAAAATCAACCTCTTTAGAAGAGAAGAATTCACAAGTCAGAAGAATACAAGTCAGGTTGTCTTTAAAAAACTACCTTTTTTGATTTATGTTATTTTGCACATACTCTTGAACATCTTACACACTGGTAAAATGCAATTGAGAATGTCCTTTTTTTTTCTCTCAAGCTGCCAAATAAATATTCTATTACTAGGTGATGGTTGTTCATTTCCTCCTTGGGAGGCTTTTAACATGACAGAACGTATGAGGCGCGCGGCGCAACAACGACGTAACCGAGAAATGGAAGTTTCGAGAAAAACGCGCTCAAAGTTAAACACTGATTGCGCACAATAGGATACCCTTAAATAAGTAAGTATTATACATCATTTGAAAGGTCTTGGGTAGTTCTGTTTGGGGATGTAGGTTTCGAAGTGATAGGTGACGATTTTGGGTGGATGACTTACGCGTTAATTAACGCGTATACCGTAGGTAATAATTTTTTTTTCCCGATATTGTTTTCATTTGTTAATAATGTGTTAGAGCCTATTACACATAGTATTAGGTGAAAGTTTCATGAAGATTGGTACATAAATAAATTTTTTATGAATTTTTTTCCGAGCGTAAAAAATAAAACTTACTCATTACCGGCACGTTATTACTCCTACCATAACTTTGACGTCCTGCTATGACTAACAGTGTGTAATGCTGATAATTTTATGTTTGTGCATGCATTCTGGTAAGTATTAATGGAAAGCCGCTATGTCAAGAACATTATGAAGAAACGAATTTTTTTTTTTTTTTTTGTATTCAATGAATATAGTTGGCTCTCATCCTTTACACTGGCTTGAGACAGTTAAGTTGATTACCAGGATACGTCTGTTTGATCCTGGCAATGCCCTTAGCGGATTTACCAACCCTTTAAATCCCCCTTCAACCCACTAAGTCGGGTTGACTGGGGATTTAAAAAACTTACGTAAGGCTGGTGGCCACAGCAAGATGCTGTGACACTTTCGTCTGCACTCTAGTAGCCATAGTTGCGTAAAGAGTCACGAGAAAGGTAGCGTGCGTCTGTGCTCGGGCGTGTTAAAGGGCAGAGTGGATGAGCACATGGTGAGTGTGTTGTCACCATGGCAACGGCGCTGGTAAACATGGCAGCGGTGCTGTGATTGGCTCGCCCGCGCCGGGCGGCTGCAACCGCGCCGCTGATTGGCCATACGCACGTGAGGCTGGGAGGAGCAGGTTGCGTCGTTGTTGTACCGCTTTCGAGATGTTAGTCCAGAGAAATTTTCTCCGCACTACGCTCGACTTTGAGCCTTAGTACAGGTGCTTAGATGGTCGAATATGACTTGGCCGACATCACCACGAGACTTTTACACCCTTCTACCACACGGAGCAGGCAAAAACACGAAATCTCAAATTTCACGGTTACGTCGTTGTTGCCCCGCGCGCCTCGTATAAGAACAGGTCCCAGTCTGTATGCACTCAACCCTCGTCCAGTTAGTGCCCACCCTCTCTTCCCTTCCCTACCACGTTAAGCCCCGCGGCTAGCCAGCCTCAAGGGTTTGGGATAAAAACACACGAAGTCCTTACATCTATTTATTTTTGCTCAGCAATTGCATTCATGAAATTTATCACAACTTTACTCAAAAAAGACATAGGACAGCGCATCGCTGGCGTGTTACTGCACATCATTGTGATCATGTGCATTATCTCGTTCGACAACATTAACAATTTTTTAAGGGAGTTGTTAACAACAGAATTTGACGAAGCTTTGTCGTAACTAGAGGCGTTTCTAGCCAAGCGCAGTGTTTCTTCCAACACCTTGCCGATCACGTAAACGGTAGAAGCTTCTGTGGCTTCAGACACGTCAGTACTCGAACCTCCGCTAAAAATGGGCACATTTATTATTTCCGGCGCACAGGAAGGTATTATGTAGGCAGGAACGTGATAAAATGTTTAATACCTGTCTTGTGAGAAAGGGTAGTAGTTGTCAATGCTTTCTTCTATTGCTGCTGCTGCGGCTTCTTCAGAGCATGTAACTTCTTTTCCCGTCTTTTCTTCTTCAATCTCTTCGGACTAACCCCTATTATGTGCCGGTGCATCCCGCTGCGTCTTTTTAACTTGTCTTTCTGCCGTCTTGAAGTCATATCCCAGAGGAGACAAGCAATCCAAGATGGCTAGCACAGGCCTGGTGTTGTCTTTAATGTCCACGGCAAAGTAATTGGCCGTCAGCTAGCCCGTTATTGATCAAACGTTGATCTAAGTTACAAATCTCGATGACGACAAAGGGCATCCTGTTGATCAAAACTTCCCTATATCGAAAGATGTTCTCTTTACCGTCGTTCCCGTATCTTGCAAAGCCCTTAACAGGACAATGAGTCCTGTTAAGGACTGACTGTCAATTGTAGGACAGCCGTAACGGCTGTCCTACAATACCTCTTTCAGACCCAAGCCGAGAAAGTCGTACTCTGCGCACATCAAGTCGGTATAAAAGGCGATGCATTCGGCCATCCCCACCCGCTTCGCCACCCCACTTAAGAACATCAGGGTAGCTTTGATATTGGTGTTGATAAAGATGTTTCTGGCCAGTTTCTTGAAATCGGCGCGAGAAAACGACGATTCAAGGAAAACGGGTCCTAGATAGAACATGGCCTCATGGGCAAAGTTAAAGTACTGGTTATACTTATCGGCGTTCACGCCAGGGAAGCGCCTAGTAAGGTCTTCTATGTTTTTAAATACGCTTTGCAGAGCATCTGTGTTGAGAGCCGGTAGCTTACTTACAGAAGGATAATCCATTGCCGTTTTAATACTGCTCTTTTTGCAGAGCACGGGAACGTGATTCATTTCGTGCTTGTAGTCGAACGCTGCTACTTTTCCTCCTCTGAGTACTTGTTTATTTCTTCTCATTCGGCGAGGCTTGGCGGCGCGAGAGCTGATGGAATGCGAAGCTTGCGGAATAGACTTGAGTATGTTGTCAAACATGCATTGAAAGAACTTGGCATTATCTATCTGCTCCTGCTGAGATTTGGGTCCGTCCTCCACAGTCTTCCCATAGGAAACGACGCTGGCCTGGTAAATGAGTACCGGCACGCTACCATGGTCTCCCGTCTGCGTTGTTCTAGCTACTCCTCGGGAGATGAAGGCGTTTGCAAGCCATCAAAGCGGTCGAATATTTTTTTGAAATTGTCTATTTTGGCGTACACGTGCTGCTCGCTCGGGCGTTGGTCAGTGTGTGTTCTCGCGCAGCCCTTGCTCGTCCTTTTATCCCTTTGTTTTCTCAGGCCTTGGAGGAGCCTACATGCGTGCTTGAGAGTAGTGCTGGGCGGCCCGAAACTGTAAGAAAAACTTACCATTTTTTTTGGTTTCCACGTTCTGCTGCGGCGCCTACGGCTATCGAAGACAGAAGAACAATACGAACAAGCTCGTTTGTACTTCTCGAGCACGGATTCGGCCCCTAGTGAGCCTCCCCCGAAAATCTATAAATCCTTTCTGTCGAAGCTCTTGAAGCTCTTACAACGCCGCTGCCGCCTCCTCATCATTACCAACAACAACAACAACAATAACAACAACAACTTGTGATCCCTTGTAAAATATGTTTCACTAATGAAAGTAATATAGTTTGGCTTCCTTGCAAACACCTCTATAAATGTTCTCTTTGTGCATTCTATTTAACGAAGTGTTATTTGTAGGGTACATGTTAAAAATTTTATACAAATAAAAAGATGTTAATTTTCACTGTAGATTTTTTTCCTTTTCTTCTTGATTGTAGCTCACAGCACAGTGATCAGAACCCAAGGGCTCAAACTCATGTATCTTACCACTCGGCTTAATTGAATTCGGTAGTGGTTTGCTCTCAGGTCAACTGATATTGCTGACATCATTTTCAAAACACAATACTTAACAATCATAATACAATGATTTTTTTAATGTTCTTGTATGCAAGCCGTCGGCAATCGCGAAGAAGACGAGTGTGTACTTGATGAATGAATTGCCTCTCGTCATTGGTCAAGTCATTCTCCCAATTTTTTAGTCCTTGGATAGTTTAATGTCGGCAGGATGTCAGAAGACCCTGGATGCTCATTAGATACTTATCATAAAGTTCTTGATACTTGTATTTGCTCTTTCTGATATACAGAGATTACTATTTTTTATCGCTTCTTTGGTATTTCCGTCGAAAGTAGAGCGAATATCTTGAACAATACTATGGCCCTTCCTAAAAATTTGGAAATCCTCTCTGATGAAGAAGTATACGAAGCTCTTACGACGCCGCTACCATCTCACCATCATCAACACAATTACTTCATTGGACAGGGGACCCATGATGACTTAATTTGAGGACCATCAATCCTTTCAATTGAACTCGAGTTTTCTACTACCTTACCTTTGGTCGCTCAGTAGTGGTTTGCTCTCAACTCAATCAATCTTACTAATATAATTGGACCATTTTTTTTTTCAAAATATAACACATAGCAATATATTTATTTTTATAATTTATTATTTTTTTTTTTTACATTTTTTATGTCATGATGTACATATCAGATGGGTTTGATTACAGCTAATAATAATAGTTATCTATTGCTGGGTACACTTTGATAAATTCATCCAGGGTTTCCACGAGTTGCTTCGGTAAAACGTCAGAGTAGTGACGCAGGAGATGTTCGTTATCCTTGATAGTCTTATGACACAAGAACAACAGTGTGGGTACCGGGTAGTTCCACAAGCGGCCCCATCTACTGCTACACCAACGGTCTACAACAATAACATGTAGTACCACAGTGAATTATATTAATGGTACCTGGCATAAGTAACTACAAGTCCTTGTCTGGGCCTGGCTTCAACCCCTTCCTTCCCCTCTCTCTCTCTCTCTCTCTCTCTCTCTCTCTCTCTCTCTTAATGTGACGGTTGTAAGCGCGAGATCACACTTGCCATATAATTAGTGATGGGTCAGTCAACAAAACCCATCTTGTCATCACAAGGGTCTTTATTTAAGTTCTTCATTCCACGTTGCCTCTTTAAGGGCGTAAAAGCTGCAAGTTATACATTAAAATTGATACCTAGCCACACAATACTTTTGGGTATTAATGACTCATCTTACTACGCAATTGCTATCACAAAGAAATTATATACACATATTTCAGGTAGTGTTTCTTAATTGACCATATTATAATTCACATATTAAATAATATAAAATTACAAATACATGCTAACTATTGGCCTCTATGGGAGCTTAAACCTTAAATCTAAGAAATAAACAACTGACAAGTCCTCTCTTGTTACATGTTGCCTGCTTTATAACAATAAGTACACTGAAAAATATATTTTATGTAGGAAGGACACTGGCCACGGGTAACAAAAATCCAATAAAAAAAATATGTCCACTGAAATGCCAGTCCCATAAAAGGGTCTAAGCAGTGGTCAAAAATTGATGAATAAGTGTCTTGAAACCTCCCTCTTCAAGGAATTCAAGTCATAGGAAGATAGAAATACAGAAGCAGGCAGGGAGTTCCAGAGTTTACCAGAGAAAGGGATGAATGATTGAGAATACTGGTTAACTCTTGCGTTAGAGAGGTGGACAGAATAGGGGTGAGAGAAAGAAGAAAGTCTTGTGCAGCGAGGCCGCGGAATGAGGGGAGGCATGCAGTTAGCAAGATCAGAAGAGCAGTTAGCATGAAAATAGCGGTAGAAGACAGCTAGATATGCAACATTGCGGCGGTGAGAGAGAGGCTGAAGACAGTCAGTTAGACGAGGGGAGTTGATGAGACGAAAAGCTTTTGATTCCACCCTGTCTAGAAGAGCAGTATGAGTGGAATCCCCCCCAGACATGTGAAGCATACTCTATACATGGACGGATAAGGCCATTGTACAGAGTTAGCACCTGGGGGGTGAGAAAAAGTGGCGAAGACGTCTCAGAGCACCTAACTTCATAGAAGCTGTTTTAGCTAGAAATGAGATGTGAAGTTTCCGATGTGAAGTTCAGATTATAAGTAAAGGACAGACTGTGGATGTTCAGTGTACAAGAGGGGGACAATTGAGTGTCATTGAAGAAGAGGGGATAGTTGTCTGGAAGGTTGTGTCGAGTTGATAGATGGAGGAATTGAGTTTTTGAGGCATTGAACAATACCAAGTTTGCTCTGCCCCAATCAGAAATTTTAGAAATATCAGAAGTCAAGCGTTCTGTGGCTTCCCTGCGTGATATGTTTACCTCCTGAAGGGTTGGACGTCTATAAAAAGACGTGGAAAAGTGCAGGGTGGTATCATCAGCGTAGGAGTGGATAGGACAAGAAGTTTGGTTTAGAAGATCATTAATGAATAATAAGAAGAGAGTGGGTGGCAGGACAGAACCCTGAGGAACACCACTGTTAATAGATTTAGAAGAAGAACAGTGACCGTCTACCACACCAGCAATAGAACGGTCAGAAAGGAAACTTGAGATGAAGTTAAAGAGAGAAGGATAGAAACCGTAGGAGGGTAGTTTGGAAATCAAAACTTTGTGCCAGACTCTATCAAAAGCTTTTGATATGTCCAAGGCAACAGCAAAAGTTTCACCAAAATATCTAAAAGAGACTAACCAAGTCTCTTTTTTAAAAGAGACTAACCAAGTCAACCAAAATATCTAACCAAGTCTCAGTAAGGAAAGCCAGAAGATCACCAGTAGAGCGTCCTTGACGGAACCCATACTGGCGATCACATAGAAGGTTGTGAAGTGATAGATGTTTAAGAATCTTCCTGTTGAGGATAGATTCAAAACTGTAGATAGGCAGGAAATTAAAGCAATAAGACGGTAGTTTGAGGGACTAGAACGGTCACTATTTTTAGGAACAGGTTGAATGTAGGCAAACTTCCAGCAAGAAGGAAAGGTAGATGTTGACAGACAGAGCTGAAAGAGTTTGACTAGGCAAGGGGCAAGCACGGAGGCACAGTTTCCAAGAACAATAGGAGGCACCCCATCAGGTCCATAAGCCATCCGAGGGTTTAGGCCAGCGAGGGCATGGAAAACATCATTACGAAGAATTTTACTACGTTGCATGAAGTAGTCAGAGGATGGAGGAGAGGGAAGAACAAGCCCAGAATCGCCCAAGGTAGAGATTTTAGCAAAGGTTTGAGTGAAGAGTTCAGCTTTAGAAATAGATGTGACAGCAGTGGTGCCATCTGATTGAAATAGAAGAGGGAAAGAAGAAGAAGCAAAGTTATTGGAGATATTTTTGGCTAGATGCCAGAAATCACGAGGGGAGTTGGATCTTGAAAGGTTTTGACATTTTCTGTTAATGAAGGAGTTTTTGGCTAGTTGGAGAGCAGACTTGGCATGGTTCCGGAGAGAAATATAGTGTTGCACTAATTGTTCTAGGTCATGGAGGATAGCAAAGTTGTAGGCTAGTTCACCAGGATGGTCAGTAAAGGGAGAGGAAAGCCAAACCTGGTGGTGAACTTTGAAGTTTCCAAGAATGGAGATCTCTGCAAAAGGGAAGAGGGTCAGAATGTGCTCCACTTTGGAAGTTAAGTAGTCAAAGAATTTCTCATAGTCAGAGGAGTTAGGTGAGAGGTATACAGCACAGATAAATTTAGTATGAGAGTGACTCTGTAGTCGTAGCCAGATGGTGGAAAACTCGGAAGATTCAAGAGTGTGGGCACGAGAGCAGGTTAAGTCATTGCGCACATAAACGCAGCATCCAGCTTTGGATCGAAAATGAGGATAGAGAAAGTAGAAGGGAACAGAAAAGGGGCTACTGTCAGTTGCCTCAGACACCTGAGTTTCAGTGAGGAAAAGAAGATGAGGTTTAGAAGAGGAGAGGTGGTGTTCTACAGATTGAAAATTAGATCTCAGACCGCGAATGTTTCAGAAGTTAATGAAGAAAAAGTTGAGAGGGGTGTCAAGACACTTAGGGTTGTCGACAGAAAGACAGTCCGACCTGGAGACATTTATGGTCCCCTCCCCAGATGGGGACTCCGAGGCTGGTGAAGAAGTCGCCATGATGGTTTTAAAATTTTTGAGTGAAGGGTGTGTGTGTGTTATTAGGTGCTTGTAGTTTTGTGTGGAGGAAGAGAGTTGTCTTTAGAGGGCAGGCTGTGACTGCCCCCTTGTGTTGTGAGACACAAAGGGAAACGTTCAGTGAGGTCACAGCTGGGTTTAATGAAAAGTTCACAGCACCCCCTGAAGAGTGCTTTAGACCTCACTGGGAGTAATTATCGTTTCGGCAGGTGTCTACTGCCTCCTCCTACATATTCAAATCTTCTTTAATGCTGCTCGATCATCTTATATAATAGGATTTAGTAGGTAGTTTATCTTCGCATATATAAACAAAAGATCTTTTCAAGGTAAACTTGTCTATACTACTTAATCTCTCTTCCATGTTGCAAGTGCCCTTCAGATCTCGTATAATGAAAAAAAGAAGATAATTTGTATAGAATGTAACAAAGAAGAGAAAATGAAGGATTTGCATTTTTTTATGAATGCTTTAGTCGATTTTAAAGTCTATATTTGTTAGTGAGAAAGTAATGAAATTATTTACTTTTATAAATTATAAAGTATAAATAAATATTATAATAAAGTATAAATTATTTATTTTTAGTTGAGTTAGAGGTATATCTGGTAAATTGCAAAGAGTGGAAGAAATGGTAGTGATGTGGGAGCGTGCCCGTGACCACCGCTGACCCACACACTCTATGCATTGTAAGGGAAAATTCATAACTCTGTCAACAGAGTTATGAATAAATCGCGGGAGGTTAGGTATATTGTTTAGTTATGTTACCCACTTAAAAGTCTTCATTTCTATGGCAAATAGCCACGCCTAGTTTTCTTTATTTGAATTAGTACGGTAACGCAAGTATTATTGATTTTATTTAATTTGTGTTACTCGCACACTATTTACTTTAGCGACATTGATCTTATTTATTTTGCGTTACTCTCACACTATTCATTTTCGAATGATAGCCACATGTCATTATTATTGTGTCTATATAACTACATCCAGATTTTTTTTTTTTTTTATTGCTGGAGATAATTGATGAGGAGGCAGTAAGTTAAACTTATCTTTCTTGGTCTGAGTGACATTCCTATTGACCATCGGTGTATTCAGGGACGCTGCTATCTGTCGAGGATTCCTCCATAGCAATTTCACCCTGCAGAAAAAAAAAAAAAAAAAACTCACCCGCCGCCCTGCTTCTCAAGGTGACTCACTCAGGCTACCCCTCCCCCCTCCTTATACTGTAGTGTCTGCACTGCCCGCCCCTCGCGCTCTGCTCGGGTATCGCCTCTCTCCTCTGACCTTCGAACACCTCACCAATAACATACCCACATTTTCTGCTACACAGGTGTCCAAATATATATCAAAGTAGAGGGTTTGGTACAGACAATACATTAGGAGGAAAAGGGAGGCGAGGAGAAGCATTTTTTGGATAATCAATACATTTATATAATTCCAGTTAATCCTTATTGAGCAAAGAAAATTACGTCTACGCGTGAACGTGGACCACCTAGTTTTTTTTATCATAATATTCTTACAATAAAACATATTACTAATCACTATCACCGCTACTACTACTACAGCTACACATTATACAGTACAAAAAGTTGCAGAATAACGATGACACGCACTTAAGAGAGAGGCTGCTGATCTTTTGGTGACGTGTCAAATTTAGTGAACTCCCTGTGCTGATAAAACGATTATGTGTAGACCCTCTCCCGGGCAGAAAATTAAATAATAATAAAACAAGGAAAATTAATCTCTTAATTTGTCAAGAACGTGATGCAGAATTTAAAAGCAACACACACACACACGGTGTCGGCGATGAGGGAATGAGGATAAAAATTAACGAAAACACACACGTGTGTTTAGAATTACTGAATATAATGATCTTAGCAGAAATCAAGTCTCTCTCTCTCTGTTACCATTACACCTTTTCCTTGCTTTCTCTTTTTCGGGAGAACTACTATTTTGCAAGGAATTCTGAATATAATATATCATTATTGAATTATGTGTGTATCTCCTTACCCTGTGTTTGCGTGTCAAGCAAGGCACAAACTGAGTTGACGTGATATGTAAAGTAATCGATAAAAAATAGTTTGCCCGTTAATTTTAATGGGCAGCAAAATGTACATTAACGTTAATGAGCAACTTCGCTTGCCAAGTAAGAAATACTCTGTCCATTAACGTTAATGGTTTATTATCCTTATTGAGCACAACAAAATAATTTGCCCGTTAACATCAATGGGCAGCAAAATGTACATTAACGTTAATGAATTATCCTTATTGAGCACAATATATATATATATATATATATATATATATATATATATATATATATATATATATATATATATATATATATATATATATATATATATATATATATATATATATATATATATATATAACATGGATAACACGCTATGTTGGAAAAAAATAATAAAAACATAGGACCCTATCATTGGTAAATACATTATATTATTATAAACGTGTCATTTGGCTGTTTATAAGCGTATTAGGTACCAAAACGTTAAGAAGCATGAAGAACCATATATATATATATATATATATATATATATATATATATATATATATATATATATATATATATATATATATATATATATATATATATATATATATATATATATATATATATATATATATATATATATATATATATATATATATATAGAAAAATGATTTAACGTTATGGAAAACGTGTCTTTTAGTGATTTTGAGCTTGTTTAGGAACCAAAACGCATGAACACATCAAAATACCCTTTACATAAAAACAGAATAACATTATAATTTTTTTTTTTAAGGGCCTTTAAGCTTCTTAGGTACCTAAACGATAAAAATGCTTTCAAAATGCTTATTGTGAAAAACGAAACGATATTATTAGTGTTTTTTTAGCTTCTTAGCTACAAAAAACGATAAAACACACAAATAGCACAATATATGGAGAAACAGAACAACATTACAATAAACGTATATTATTAGTGATTACCGAAATATATATTGTTACGCCATCACTTCTACAGCAAGGTAGGAGGTGAGGGTGGACTGTGTATGGTGGACAGACACGAAACCAGACAAAATCTTTCCCTAGGTCCGGCTCACACTCCCTCATTATTTCACTAAGACTCAGGAAAGAATACAACAAACGTGGGTTTTTTGTATGATTAAATGTATAGAGAACACTTACATCTAATATCCTTAACCTAATACATGGAAAAACAAAAAACACCATCACCATTACTCGCGATTCACGCAGTCACGCCTAAACCCGATATCACCAACTGCCAACAGGCTTCACAGGTACAACTTAAATAAAGCAATTTACAACAAATATAGCTAATCCTGTTACAAGTATACAAAATGCTAAATAACTCTTGATAGGAAAATCTCAGCCAGACCCTAAACATGAGCAAACTTAAGTTAACATACAACACCTTAGAATAAGTCCCGTCCTCGGTGCGGGGAGCACAATCTGCACTACCACCACCAGTCCCGATCTGCTTCTGCCAGCCAAAACCGTCAGGTGTACCAAGTAGACATAAAGGTTTCCAATTCCCATATTAGATACACCAAGGCAATAGTAGTCATAACCCCCACCACCAAAAAAAAAAAAAAAAAAATTGTTAGTTTCCTCTAAGGGCAGTGACCTGGTACCTTGAAAATAATGATTATATTTATAATAAACCTTAAGGTAGTTCCCTATCAGCCACCCTTAAAATTAAAACACTACTATTTTTATTAGTCAAGGGCGCGTGACAAAGCGCTTGCAGTAAGGTTATCTAAAAAATATGCCTACTGAAATGCCAGTCCCATAAAAGGGTCTAAGCAGTGGTCAAAAATTGATGAATAAGTGTCTTGAAACCTCCCTCTTGAAGGAATTCAAGTCATAGGAAGGTGGAAATACAGAAACAGGCAGGGAGTTCCAGAGTTTACCAGAGAAAGGGATGAATGAGAATACTGGTTAACTCTTGCGTTAGAGAGGTGGACAGAATAGGGGTGAGAGAAAGAAGAAAGGAGGGGAGGCATGCAGTTAGCAAGATCAAAAGAGCAATTAGCATGAAAATAGCGGTAGAAGACAGCTAGATATGCAACATTGCGGCGGTGAGAGAGAGGCTGAAGACAGTCAGTTAGAGGAGGGGAGTTGATGAGACGAAAAGCTTTTGATTCCACCCTGTCTAGAAGACAGGTCAATGTATACTATATATTTCTGATTAGTGTTACCAAGATATATGTCAAACTTTTCTAGGGCCATCAGTAAGGCGACAGGTTCTTTTTCTATAGTGCTGTAATTTTTTTGGTAAGATTTGAACTTCGTTGACATGTAATATATAGGATGCATTATGTTATTGTCATTAGTCATTATTGTAATAGTACAGCACTACTAGCAACATCACTTGCATCCACTTGTACTTGGAATGGGCGATGAAAATCAGGTGCTCTGAGGACTGGCGATGTAACCAGTAGAGAGTAGATATTATCAAATGTCATCTGCCATACAGGTGACCACACAAACTTCTTGTGAGGGCTGACAAGGTCTGTGAGTGGAGTAGCAACTATCGAGAAGTTCGGGCAGAATTGACGATAATTAACCTGCCCTCATGCCCACGCTCTTGAATCATCCGAGTTTTCCACCATCTGCCTACGACTACAGAGTCACTCTCAAACTAAATTTATCTGTGCTGTATACCTCTCACCTAACTCATCTGACAATAAGAGATTCTTTTACTACTTAATTTCCAAAGTGGAGTACATTCTGACTATCTTCCCTTTTGCAGAGGTTTCCATACTTGGAGACTTCATTGTTCACCACCAGCTTTTGCTTTCCTCTCCTTTCACTGCACATCCTGGTGAAGCTATCCTCCACGACCTAGAACAATTGGTGCAACACTCTACTCGTATTCCTGACCCTCTTGGAAATATGCCCAATATTCTTGACCTTTTCCTGACTCTAATCCTCCTGTTTATGATGTCACCCTCTCTTCTCCGTTGGGTTACTCCGATCACAATCTCATATCTGTGTCTTGTCCTATCGCTCCAATCCATCCTCACGATCCCACTAAGCAAAGTTGCCTCTGGCGTTTTACTTCTGCTAGTTAGTTGGACCTGAGGAGGTATTTTGCTGATTTTCCTTGGAATGACTACTGCTTCCGTGTCAGAGTCCCGTCTTTGTGTGCCGAGCGCATAACAGAGGTGATAGTGTCTGGCATGGAGGCGTACATTCCTCACTATTTTTCTCGACCTAAACCTTCCAAATCTTGTTTTAACTCAGCTTGTTCTCTCTAGCAGAACCAAGCAACAGTGAGTAGGCCTCCCAATGTATGCTTGTGGCCAAAATTGATGGAAGTTTTCGCTTGTGCACAGAGTATCGGGAGGAAAATCAACTCATCCGAGCAGACAGTTTTCCACTATCTCGCATCGACGACATCATGGACTCGGTGGGTAATGCTGCTTACGTCACGAAACTTTTTTTTTTTATGTAGGAGGGACACTGGCCAAGGGCAACAAAAATCCAATAAAAAAAAAAAAAAGCCCACCGAGATTTCAGTCCCATAAAAGGGTCCAAGGCGGTAGTCAAAAGTTGAAGCATAAGTGTCTTGAAACCTCCCACTTGAAGGATTTCAAGTAATAGGAAGGTGGAAATACAGAAGCAGGCACGGAGTTCCAGAGATTACCAGAGAAATGGATGAATAATGGAGAATACCGGTTAGTTAGTTCTTGCATTAGAGAGGTGGATAGAATAGGGATGAGAGAAAGAAGAAACTCTTGTTCAGCGAAGCTACGGGACGAGGGGAAGCATGCAGTTAGCAGGATCAGAAGAGCAGTTAGCATGAAAATAGCGGTAGAAAACAACTAGAGATGCAACATTGCGGCGATGAGAGAGAGGCTGACAGTCAGTTAGAGGAGAGGAGTTGATTAAACGAAAAGCTTTTGATTCCACACTGTCTAGAAGAGCGGTATAAGAGGAACCCCACAAACATATGAAGCATACTCTATTCATGGACAGATAAGGCCCTTGTACAGAGTTCGCAGCTGGAGGGGTGAGAAAAACTGGCGGAGACGTCTTAGAACACCTAACTTCATAGAAACTGTCTTAGCTAGAGATGGGATTTGAAGTTTCCAGTTTAGATTATAAGTAAAGAACAGACCGAAGATGTTCAGTGTAAAAGAGGGGGACATTGAAGTGTCATTGAAGAAGAGAGGATAGTTGTCTGGAAGGTCGTTTCGAGTTGATAGATGGAGGAATTAAGTTTTTGAGGCATTGAACAATACCAAGTTTTCAGAAATTTTAGAAATATCAGAAGTCAGGCGTTTTGTGGCTTCCCTGTGTTAAATGTTTACTTCTTGAAGTGTTGGAAGTCTATGAAAAGACGTGGAAAAGTGCAGGGTGGTATCATCAGTGGATAGGGCAAAAATTTTGTCACTGATGAATAATAAGAAGAAAGTGGGTGACATGACAGAACCCTGAGGAACACCACTGTTAATAGATTTAGGAGAAGAACAGTGACCCTCTACCACAGCAGCAATAGAAAGGTCAGAAAGGAAACTTGAGGGATCAGAACGGTCACCCTTTTTAGGAACAGGCTGAATGTAGGCAAATTGGAGAAGAGACTTGACATGGTTCCGGGCAGAAATATAAAGTGCATGAAATTTTGGTGATGGAAGGCTTAAACACCTTTTGTGGGCCACCTCTTCATTATGTAAAGCACATAAAAGGTGATTTCTATGCTTCTTAACGATTTGGTGCCTAACACTCTAATAAACACTCAAAGATACGTTCCTGGAAATTATTTTTCCCCCATATAGTGGGATTTGCATGGATTTTGGTGTTTTGGTACTAACAATGTGAAAACACTCAAAATTTACGATTTTGGTAATATTGTTCTGTTTCTCTATGTAAATTTCTAATTATGTGTTTTTTTTTTTGCATTTTGGTACCTTAGATGCTTAAAAACTCATAATGCACATTTCTCATAGTGTCTTTTCGTCTTCTGTTATAGAGTACTTTGCATTGATTTTGGTATTTTCTACGTAACAAGCTCAAAACACTCAAAATACACTTTTTTTGGGGGGGGTAAAGCTATAATATTTTTCCATAAAAGAAAAAAAATTTCATGCATTTTAGCTTTTTGGTAGTTAAGAAGTTGAAAATACCCAAAATATATGTTTTTCGTATTGTTGTTCTGTATTCCCATATACGGTGATTTCCATGTTTTTTTTTTAGCATTTTTGGCGAATAACACGCTTATAAACATTCCAAAAACAGTTTTCTATAAATTTCGTTTCGTTTCCCCTTACAGGGATGCTTTGCTTGCATTTTCGTCTTTTGATACTTAAGAATATGAAAAACGCTAAAGGTTTTAGCTAATATTGTTCTTATTCTCTAGATTGAGTGGTGTTTATGCTTTATATTTCGTTTTTGTAGCTAAGAAACACTCACAATATACGCTTCTTGTAATGTCTTTCCTTTTTCCCGATATAGAGTACTTTGCATTGATTTTCACGCATTTCTACGTATTTCTACACTCAAAATAGTTGTTGTTGGTAATGTTAGTCAATTTCTACTTAAAAAGTGTATTCATTCCGTTTTAGCGTTTTCTTACGTAAATAGCTCAAAAACAGTCAAAAGACACGATTTTTTTTTTCTTTGTGGCTAACACACTCATAAACATTCAAAAGACTCGTTTTTTTTTTCATGCTTTGCATGCAATTTGGCATTTTGGTACCTAACAATGTAAAAAACACTGAAATTTTTGGTAATGTTGTTCTATTTCTCCATGTAGAATGCTATAAAACGTTTTCGCGTTTTGATACCTAAGATCAAACATATTCATAATACACGTTTCTTGTAAAGCCTTTTAGTTTCTCCACATACAATAATTCCCGTCCATTACATCGTTTTTTTTCTATCAAACAAGCTGAAAAAAAAAAAAAAATTCTGTTTCTCCATGTATGCTGTTTCCATGCGTTTTAGCGTTTTATAATGTAACTTAAAAAACACTGAAAAAACGTTTTTTTTTTTTTTCTCAGGATGCATTTTATGATCTTTTTTTTTTTTTTGCATCTAATAGGCTAATAAACACTCAAAGACACGTTTCTGGAAATGTTTCTTTTCCTCATATAGGGTGCTCTGCATGCATTTCAGCTTCTTGCATCTAACAATGTAAAAAAAACACTCAAAATACATGTTTTTGGTTAAGATTTTTTTGTTTCTCCATATAGAGTGGTTTAAACTCGTTTTCATGTTTTGGTACCTAACAAACTCAAAAACATTCATAATACACGTTTATCGTAATATCTTCTCTTTTTCCCATATAGGGTACTTTGCATGCATTATGGCACTTTTGTACGTTATTTTTTCTATGTAACAAGGTCAAAAACGCTCAAAATACTTGTTTCTTTGTAATGTTATTATATTTTTCCATAAAGTATCTTTTACATGCATTTTAGCGTTTTGGTAAGTAAGTAGCTCTAAAACACTGAAAGGAGACTTTTTCGCAACATTGTTTTCTTTTCCTATATAGGGAGTTTTTCATCCTTTTTAGTTTTTTGGCGCCTAACACTGTCATGAACACTCAAAGACACGTTTCTGGATATTTCGTTTCCTTTTCTCCATATATGGTGTTTTGCATGCATTTTGGCGTTTTGGTACTTTACAATTTGAAAACATTCAAAATACACTTTTTTTTGGTAGTGTTGTTCTGTTTTTCCATATAGAGTGCCATTCATTCGTTTTAGCGTTTTTGTACCTAAAAAAACTCAATAAATCTAATAGTACATGTCTCCCGTAATGTCTTTTCGTTATCCCACATCACACTTTCCATGCTTTTTTGATATTTTTGTACGTAACCAGCTCAACACAAAAAAAAAATACTTGTTTTTGGTAATGTAATGCTTTATCCTTATAAAGTGTGTTTCCCAGGCGTTTTAGTTTTTTTTTTCTTTGGTACATAAGTACCTTAAATACAGTATAAACAAAATTTTTTTTTGGTAATGTTTTGTTTTCCATTATTGGGAGCTTTCCTTGTTTTTAAGCGTTTGGTTGCCTAACAGGCTGGTAAACTACGTAACAAACTCAAAAAACATTCGAAACACTTTGGTAATGTAAGTCTGTTTCTCTGTATTCCCATACAGGGTGATCTCCATGCTTTTTTAGCGTTTTTATACTTAACACGCTCAAAAACACACAAAAGACACGTTTCAGGAAATTACGTTTTGTTTACCCATATAGCGGACTTTTCATGCATTTTGGCGTTTTTATACCTAACAATGTGGAAAAACACTCATAATACACGTTTTTGATAATATTTTTTTAACCATATATATTTTTTCTCTTCATTTTATTTATTTGGTACGTAAATATCTAAAACAGTCCAAAGACACGTTTTTCGTAATGCGTAATCGTCCTATATTCCCATATAGGACGATTTCTTTGCCTTTTAGCGTTTTGGTACCTAATACCCTTACAAACACTCAAAAGATACGTTTCTGGAAATTTCGTTTAGTTTGCCCATATATAAGACTTATCATGCATTTTCGCGTTTTGATATCTATCAGTGTGAAAAACGCTCAATGGTTTTGGTAATGTCCTCTGTCTCCATTGAAAGTGCTATTCATGGATCTTAGCGTTTTGGTACGTAATAATACATACATAATACACTTTTCTCTTAATGTTCTTTCGTTACCTCATATATGATACTTTCCATGCATTTATTTATTTATTTATTTTCTTATTTTACGTAACAAGCTCAAAAAAGTCTCAAAAAATCGGTTTTTGGTAATGTTAATCTTTTTCTCTATAAAGGATATTTTTCCATGTGTTTTACCGTATTGGCACGTGAGGAGCTCAAAAATGTTGTTTTGTATTTCCATATATGGTGATATATATGTATGTATTTTGCAGGCATTTTTGGCGTTTCGGAACCTAACAACGTGAAAAAAAAAAAAAAATTAAAATACACGTTTTTGGTTATGTTCTGTTTCTTCATATAGAATGCTATAAGCGAGCTTGCTCAGAAACATTAATAATACACGTTTCTCGTAATGTATTTTATTTTTAGCAAAAAGGATACTTTGCAAGCATTTTGTATTTTTCTTGGAAACAAGCTCTTAAACATATAGGGTGATTTTCATTTTTTTTTTTTACGTCTAGATGCATAAAACGCTTTTAAATACTCGAAAGATACGTTTCTCGAAATATCCTTTCCTTTCCATATAGGGGTTTTTCATGCATTTTGGTGTTTCGGTACCATAAAATGTCAAAAAAAAAAAAATGAATTTACAAGTTTTGATAATGATTTTTTTTTTCTTTTTCATATAGAGTGCTATTCGTGCATTTTCGCGTTTTGGTACCTAAGAAGCTCAAAAACACTCATAAACTCATAAAACACTCATAAACTGATAAACTCAGTTTTTCGTCTTCGTTTCTCCATATAGGGTACTTTACATACATTTTGGCGTTTCTCAACATAACAAGCTTAAAAAACACTCAAAATACTTCTTTTTGGTAAGGTTATTATGCTTCTCTATAACCCAGCCACTAGGGGGGCAAGCCAGCCGAACTCAGTGCCGGTCACAAGCCCGGATAAATGGGGAGTGTTGCTGACAGGTCTAGTCAACCGAGCGTCAAAAAACAAGACCAAACATAAATAATGAATCTCGAGTTATTTGTGGACAATAATATGGCTAGGGCGTCCCCATTAAGCGACGCACTGCAACAACCCCTGGTTGCAGTGGAAAATGGGCAAAGGGTACCGCAGAACCCGCGACTGCGGTTAAAAAAGATAGTGGGAAACAAGACCAAAAAGTGGAAAAAGAAGCCAAGAATTAGAATAGGCAACTGGAACATAGGAAGTCTTACAGGCAAAGGAAGAGAGCAAGTTGATGTAATGCAGAGAAGGAATATCAAAGTCTTGTGCATCCAAGAAACTAAATGGAAAGGAAACAGTGCTAGAAAAATAGGAGAAGAATACAAAGTGCATTATGCTGGAGAAAGTACAAAGAAAAATGGAGTGGGCATTATTCTTCATCCATATGTACAGGAACAGGTTACTGAAGTTAAAAGAGTTAATGACTGGTTAATGGGAATGAAACTAATCAGAGATGGAAAAATGTGGCATATTGTATCTGCATATGCACCTCAGCAGAGTTGCAGAGATGAGGAGAAAGAGGAATTTAGAGAAAATTTGAAGAGTATATAGAAAGTATAGCACGAACATAATTAATAGCTGGAGACATGAATGCACATGTAGGGGAAAGTGGTAATGTGTATGAGGGAGTCCATGGTGGAATGGGTCTCGGAGGACGAAATGTAGAAGGTGAGCGATTATTGGAAATGGCTGAAGCAGCAGAAATTACAATATTGAATACTTGGTTCCAAGAAGACACAAAGCCATCTAATTACATATGAAAGCGATCAGAATGAGACACAGATTGACTATATCGTGGTAAGAAGAGAAGACAAACGACTTGTAATGGATTGCAAAGTTATACCTGGAGAACCAGTGGTAACGCAACATAGATTATTAGTAGCAGATTTTAGGATGAAAAGTGGAAGGAAGAGAAGGGAAGAAGAAAGAAAGAAAAGATTAAAGTCTGGGAGCTGAAAAGTAAAAAAAAAAAAAAATGAGTTTAGAAACAAAGTTCAAGTAACGTTCAGGGAAAGACATAGAACTGGCAGCTTACCAGAAACAGCAGAGGAGGTGTGGGATAATATGAAAGATATATTAGTAACAAAAGCAACAGAGATTTGTGGTAAGACGAGTGGGAAACCAAAAGAAGAGAAAGATACATGGCGGTTCAAGCTGCAATAAAGGATAAGAAGTTAGCACTGAAACAAATGAAAACCATTGAGAATGACACCACTAAAGAAAATTATAGACAAGCCAAGAAGCAGGCAAAAAGAGCAGTAGCCAGAGCAAAGAGTAATACATACAGAGATTGGTATGAGAGGCTTGATACACCAGACGGAGAGAAGATTATATACAGAGTAGCGAAGGTAAGAAATTAAATGAGGAAAAATGTTGGTGAAGTAGCAATAGTAAAAGGACCAAAACGGAAACATTCTTATTATGGAAGAGGACATAAAAAGAGGATGGCAGGAATAATTCTCAAACCTGTTAAACATAGAAAATGAATATGAAGAACTTAGTGAAACATTACCAGTGGAAGGGCTAGTACCCAACATAAGTAGAAGGGAAGTGGATAAAGCCATAAAGAAGGAAAAGGCTAACAAGGCAGGAGGAAAATCTGAAGTAACAATATAAATTATTAAATTACTGGGAGAGTTTGGAGTGGAGTGGACATACTCATTGTTAGAAAAGATTTGGAGCACGGAGAAAATACCTGAAGACTGGAAGGAAAGTAGAATGGTTAAGTTGTATAAGCAGAAAGAAGATATATTAAGCTGTGAAAACTACATAGGTATTAAGCTGCTGGAGCATAGTCTGAAAATACTAGAGAGTGATAGAAGGGAGACTGAGAGAGATGGTCAAAATACACAACCACCAATTTGGATTTATGAGGGGATTGAGCAAAGTAGATGCAACATTTATTGTGCGACAGATACAGAAAAAATATCTAGAAGGAAACAGAAAGGTGTATTGGTGTTCTGTGGACTTGCAGAAGGCGTATGACAGGGTGCCTAGGAAAGTATTGTAGTGGAGTTTGAGAAAGAAAGGAGTGCCAGAAAAGATGATAAGACTAGTGAAAATTATGTATGAGGGAGCAAAAACAACAGTGCAGACAAGGTATGGGGGAACAGAATCCTTCCCAGTTGAAGTAGGACTCCATCAGGGATCAGCTTTGAGTCCTTTTCTCTTTCTCATAGTGTTGGACACAATAACGATGGATGTGAGAGACAATGCGGCCTTGTGGGAGTTGCTGTTCGCCGACGACCTAGTCATCATTGCGGATACGGAGGAAGAGTTACAGGAGAGATATTTGTTATGGAAAGGCAACCTGGAGAGAAAGGGAATGAAAGTGAACACACAAAAGACAGAGGTAATGGTAAGCAACAGAGAAGGTTATGAGGAAATAAATGTATCAGAGGATGGCATACGACTGAATCAGATAAGAGAGTTCAAATACCTAGGATGAGTAATTGCAGAAGAAGGAGGAACAGAAAAAGCAGTTAGACAAAGAATAAAAGCTGGATGGGAAAAATGGAGGGAAGTGAATGGAGTAACCTTTGATAAGAAAATACCATTGAAGCTGAGAATGAAGATATACGAGTACAGAAGTGTGTTCAGAGCAGTACTTCTGTATGGTGCAGATACATGGTCTTTAAGAAGAAAGAGGAAGGCATTCTGGAGAGAATGGAGATGAGGATGGTGAGATGGATAGCTGGCATTTCACTGTTAGAAAGGAGAGAAAGTGAAGATATATGAAGAATGTGTGGAATATGTAATATCAAAGATATTTTGGGCACGTGATAAAGAGAGAAGAGGATGAACCAGTGAGGAAGGCAATGATGGCGGAGGTTAGGGGGAGAAGGAGGGTTGGGAGACCCAGAATAAGATGGAGAGACGTAATAAGGAGGGATATGAGTAAGCTGGGAGTGCAAGATGATGCAATGGATAGAAACAGATGGAGAAGGATAACTCGAGCGGCTGACCCTGCAATACAGTGGGATTAAGGTCGTATGAAGAAGATTATGTTTCTCTATATATGGTGTTTTATGTGCGCATTAGAATTTTGGTACGTATGTAGCTGAACAAACAGTAAAGAGACTTTTTTTGTTAATATTTTCCTTTTTATCGTTTTGGTGTTCAGCACTCTCTTACTCAAAAGACACATATCTGGATATCTCGTTTCCTTCTCCCATATAAGGTGCGTTGAATGTATTTTTTTTGCGTTTTGGTACCTAACAATGTGAAATAGACTTAAAATACATGTTATTGCTAAGGTTGTTCTATTTCTTTTTATAGAATGGTATTCATACGTTTCAGCGTTTCCGTACCTAAAAATCTCAGAAACACTCATGATACGCGTTTTTCTTAATTTCTATTAATTTCCCCGTATAAGGTACTTTCTATGGGTTTTTAGCTTTTATATATATATATATATATATATATATATATATATATATATATATATATATATATATATATATATATATATATATATATATATATATATATATATATATATATATATATATATATATATATATATATATATATATATATATATATATATATATATATATATATATATATATATATATATATATATATATATATATATATATATATATATATATATATATATATTACCAAAACGTTTCTTTTCTTTGGTGAACTGACACGATATTTCCAGAAACATGTCTTTAGGGTGTTTATGAGCCTGTTGAGCCCCAAAATGCTAAAAATCATGGAAATCACCCTATTTAAATAAAACAAAACAAAAAACAACATTACCAAATACGTCTCTTTTCAGTGTTTTTGAGCTACATAAGTACCAAAACGCTAAAACGGATGCAAAACATACATTATGGTGAAACACATTCTAATTTAGAGCTTTGTAAGTAAAAAAAAAAAACGCTAAACTGCATGTAAAGTACCTTATATGATGTAACGAAAGAACATTAGGAAAAACGTGTATTATGAGTACCTTTAAGATTAATAGCGCTCTATATGGATAAACTGAAAAACATTACCAAAAACGTGTCTTTTGAGTGTTTTTCTGCTTTTTACTTACTAAAACACATGCAAAACACCCTTAAAGAAGAAAGAGAATAACAGTACGAAAAATAAGTATTTTGAGTGTTTTTTTTTTTTAGCTTGTTAGGTATACAAACTATAAAATACATGCAAAGTACCTTATATGGGGAAAGAGAAAAACATTACGAAAAACGTGTTTTATGAGTATTTTTAAGCTTCTAAGCTACCAAAATGCGAAAAAAACGCATAAATAGCACTCTGTATGGAAAATCAAAGATACTTTACCAAAAAGTGTTTTTAGTGAAGTTTTTTTTTTCACATAAAATAAAAATCACCATATAAAATCGCCGGTATAAAATCGCCAAAATACATGCAAGCCCTTGATATTGGGAAACGAAACGAAATTTCCAGAAACGTGTCTTTTGTGTTTTTATGAGCGTGTTAGGCACCTAAACGCTAAAAAGCATGAAAACCACCCTCTATGGGAATACACAAGTTACGAAAATCGTGTGTTTTAAGCGTTTTTATTACGTACCAAAACGCTAAAACGCATGCAAAACACCATTTATAGAGAAAAAGAATAACAATACCAAAAAAAGTATTTTAGTGTTTTTGAGCTTGTTACGTACCAAAACGCCAAAACTCTTAAAAAAAAAAAAAATGTACCATATATAGCGTAATGGAGGAACATTACGAGAAACGTATATGACTGCTTTTGAGCTTCTTTGGTAGAGAAAGCTATGAAGAAATAAACAACATTAGCAAAGACATGTATTTTGCGTGTATTTTACAATGTTTGGTAGTAAAACTCCAAAATGCATGCAATTACCCTATATGGGAAAAAGAAACGTCAATTTTATGAGTGACTTTTGAGTATTTAAGAGCGTGTTAGGCACCAAAACTCTAAAAAGCGTGGAAAGCATTCTATATGGGAAAACAAAATACCTTTACCAAAATCGTATGCAGAAAACGCTTTCTGTAGATAGAGAATAACATTACCAAAAAAAGCAAGTATTATGGATGTTTTTGAGATTGTTACGTTGGAAAAAATAAACATTCATGCAAAGTACTCTATGAAGGGAAACAAAAACACATTACAAGAAACGTGTTTTATGAGTGTTTTTTTTTCTTGGTTACCAAAAGCAAAAAGAACATGAATGACACTATATATAGAGAGAAACAGAACAACAACAACAACAAAAAAAACGCGTATTTTTTATTTTTTATTTTTTTTTCACATTGTTAGGTACCAAAACGCCAAAATCCATGCAAAGCTCCTAACACTGGGAAACGAAACAATATATCCAGAGCCGTATCTTATGAGAGCATTTACGAGCGTGTTGGGCACGAAAATTCTAAAAAGCATAACAGTCACCTTATATGGGGATACAAAACAACTTTATGCAAAACGAGTCTTTCCAGTATTTTTGAGCCTCTTACGTACCAAAACGCTAAAACTCAAAACAGAATATTACCAAAAACAAGTATTTTGGAAGTTTTAAGCTCGTTACTTAGAAAAACGTCTAAATGCATGAAAAGTACCCTCTCTGGTGTAACAAAAAAACATTATTAGAAACGTGAATTATGGATATGAATAGCGCTCTATATGGAGAGATAAAACATTACAGAAAACATGTATTTTGAGTGTTTTTAAATTGTTAGGTACCCAAACGCCAAAATGCATGCAAAATAAATTTTATGGTGAAGTGAAACGACATTTTCAGAAATATGTGTTTTGAATGTTTAAGAGCGTGTTAAACAGCAATACACTAAATAACATGGAAAGCTCCCTATAAAGGAAAACAAAATAACATTACTAGAAACGTGTTTTTTAGCTATTACCAAAACACTTAAATGTACGCAAAACACCCTTTATGAAGAAACTGAATAACATAAATAAAAACAATTATTTTGAGTGTTTTTGAGCTTTTTACGTACAAAAACGCTTAAATGTATGTAAAGTACCCTATATGGGAAAACGAAACGACATTACGAAAGACGTGTATTTTTAGTGTTTTTGAACTCTTTAGGTACCTTAGGAAAAAAGCCTACTCGTGTATTACTAGTGTTTTTTAACTCCTTAGGTACCTTAGGTAAAATATCCTTTATGGAGAAACACAATAGAATTAACTAAAACAAGTAATTTTAGTGTTTTTTAGCTTGCTAAGTAGAAAACGCCAAAATCCATGTAAAGTATCCTATGTATGGGGTAATGAAAGAGCTTTACGAGAAACGTTACCATCAGTGCCTTTGAGCTTATTAGGTACCAAAACGCTAAAACGCATGGATAGCACTCTGTATGGAGAAACAGAACAACATTACCAAAACCGTTTTTTGTTTTTCAGTGTATTTCACACCGTTAGGTACCAAAACGTAAAAAGAATAATACAAAGCACCTTGTACGGTGAAACGAAAAGATATTTCCAAAAATGTGTCTTTTGAGTGTTTATGAGCTTGTTAGGTACCAAAACGCTATAAAGAATGATAAGTTCCCTATATGGGAAATGAAAACGACATTACCATAAACGTGTCCTTTTAGTATTTTTGGGCTACTTACGTACGAAAACGTTAAAAGGAATACAAGACACCATTTAATGAGAAACACAATAAAAGTACCAAAAACAAGTATTTTGAGTATGTTTTAGCTTTTTTTATTTTTTTTTATGTAGGAAGGACACTGGCCAAGGGCAACAAAAAAAGATGCCCACTGAAATGCCAGTCCCATAAAAGGGTCAAAGCAGTAGTCAAAAATTAATGAATAACTGTCTTGACACCTCCTTCTCGAAGGAATTCAAGTCATAGGAAGGTAGAAATACAGAAGCAGGCAGGGAGTTCCAGAGTTTACCAGAGAAAGGGATGAATGATTGAGAATACTGGTTAACTGTTGCGGTAGAAAGGTGGACAGAATAGGGTTGAGAGAAAGAAGAAAGTCTTGTGCAGCGAAGCCGCAGGAGGAGGGGAAGCATGCAGTTAGCAAGATCATAAGAGCAGTTAGGATGAAAATAGCGATACAAGACAGCTACAGATACAACATTGTGGCAGTGAGAGAGAGGCTGAAGACAGTCAGTTACAGGAGAGGAACTGATGAGACGAAAACCCTTTGATTCCACCCTGTCTAGAAGAGCAGTATGAGTGGCAGCCACCCAGACATGTGAAGCATACTCCATACATGGACGGATTGTACAGAGTTAGAAGCTGGGTACGGGAGTGAGAAAAACTGGCGGAGAGGTCTCAGAACACCTAACTTCATAGCTGTTTTAGCTAGAGATGAGATGTGAAGTTTCCAGTTCAGATTATAAGTAAAAGACACACCGAGGATATTCAGTGTAGAAGAGGGGGACAGTTGAGTGCCATTGAAGAAGAGGGGATAGTTGTCTGGAAGGTTGTGTCGAGTTGATAGATGGAGGAATTCAGTTTTTGAGGAATTGAATAATACCAAGTTTGCTCTGCCCAATCAGATATTTTAGAAAGATCAGAAGTCAAGCGTTCTGTGGCTTCCCTGCGTGAAAGGGTTAGACGTCTATGGAAAGACGTGGAAAAGTGCAGGGTGGTATCATCAGCGTAGGAGTGGATAAGACAAGAAGTTTGGTTTAGAAGATCATTAATGAATAATAAGAAAAGAGTGGGTGACAGGACCAAACCCTGAGGAACACCACTGTTAATAGCTTTAGGAGTGATCGTCTACCACAGCAGCAATAGAACGGTCAGAAAGGAAACTTGAGATGAAGTTACAGAGAAAAGGATAGAGGCCGTAGGAGGGTAGTTTGGAAATCAAAGCTTTTTGCCAGACTCTATCAAAAGTTTTTGATATGTCCAAGGCAACAGCAAAAGTTTCTTCAAAATCTCTAAAGGAGGATGACCAAGACTCAGTAAGGAAAGACAAAAGATCACCAGTAGAGAGCTCTTGACGGAACCCATACTGGCGATCAGATAGAAGGTCGTGAAGTGATAGTTGTTTAAGAATCTTCCTGTTGAGGATAGATTCAAAAACTTTAGATAGGCAGGAAATTAAAGCAATAGGACGGTAGTTTGAGGGACTAGAACGGTCACCCTTTTCTAGGAACAGACTGAATGTAGGCAAACTTCCAGCAAGAAGGAAAGGTAGATGTTGACAGACAGTGCTGAAAGAGTTTGACTAGGCAAGGTGCAAGCATTGAGACAGTTTCGGAGAACAATACGAGGGACCCCATCAGATCCATTAGCCTTCCGAGGGTTTAGGCCAGCAAGGGCATGGAAAACATCATTGCGAAGAATTTAAATAGGTTGCATGAAGTAGTCAGAGGGTGGAGGAGAGGGAGGAACAAGCCCAGAATCGTCCAAGGTAGAGTTTTTACCAAAGGTTTGAGCGAAGAGTTCAGCTTTATAAATAGATGTGATAGCAGTGGTGCTATCTGGTTGAAATAAAGGAAGGAAAGAAGAAGCAAAGTTATTGGAGATATTTTGCGCTAGATACCAGAAGTCACGATGGGAGTTAGATCTTGAAAGATTTTGACACTTTCTGTTAATGAAGGAATTTTTAGGTAGTTGGAGAACAGACTTGGCATGGATCCGGGCAGAAATTTAAAGTGCATGAGATTCTGGTGATGGAAGGCTTAAGTACCTTCTGTGGGCCACCTCTGTAGCATGTATAGCACGAGAACAAGCTGTGTTAAACCAAGGTTTGGAAAGTTTAGGTCGAGAAAAAGAGTGAGGAATGTACGCCTCCATGCCAGACACTATCACCTCTGTTATGCGCTCACAAAGATGGATCTCTGACACGGAAACAGTAGTCATTCCAAGGAAAATCAGCAAAATACCTCCTCAGATCCCCTCAACTAGCAAAGGCAAAACGCCAGAGGCACCTTCGCTTAGGGAGATCCTGAGGAGGGATTGGAGCGATAGGACAAGATACAGATATGAGATTGTGATTGGAGGAGCCCAACGGAGAAGAAAAGGTGACAGCATAAGCAGAAGGATTAGAGGTCAGAAAAAGGTCAAGGATGTTGGGCGTATCTCCAAGACGGTCAAGAATACGAGTAGGGTGTTGCACCAATTGCTCTAGGTCGTGGAGGATAGCAAAGTTGAAGGATAGTTCACCAGGATGGTCAGTGAAGGGAGAGGAAAGCCAAAGCTGGTGGTGATCAATGAAGTCTCCACGAATGGAGATCTCTGCAAAAGGGAAGAGGGTCAGAATGTGCTCCACTTTGGAAGTTAAGTAGTCAAAGAATTTCTTATAGTCAGAGAAGTTAGGTGAGAGGTATATAGCACAGATATAATTAGTTTAAGAGTGACTCTGTAGTCGTAGCCAGATGGTGGAAAACTCGGAAGATTCAAGAGCGTGACCACGATAGCAGGTTAAGTCATTGCGCACATAAACGCAACATCCAGCTTTGGATCGAAAATGATGATAGAGAAAGTAGGAGGGAACAGAAAAGGGGCTACTGTCAGTTGCCTCAGACACCTGAGTTTCAATGAGGAAAAGAAGATGATGTTTAATAGAGGAGAGGTGATGTTCTACAGATTGAAAATTAGATCTTAGACCGCGAATGTTGCAGAAGTTAATTAATGTAGAAAAAGTTGGGGGGCGGGTGTCAGGACACTTAGGGTCGTCGACAGAAAGGCAGTCCGACCTGGAGACATTTGTGGTCCCCTCCCCAGATGGGGATTCCGAGGCTGGTGTAGGAGTCGCCATGATAATTTTGAAATTTTTGAGTGAAGGGTGTGTGTGTTATTAGGTGCTTGTAGTTTTGTGTGGAGGAAGAGAGTTGTCTTTAGAGAGCAGGCTGTGACTGCCCCCTTGTGTTGTGAGACACAAAAGGGCAGTGAGGTTCAGTGAGGTCACAGCTGGATTTAATGATAAATTCACAGCATCCCCTGAACAGTGCTTTAGACCTCACTGGGAGTAATCATCGTTTCGGCAGGTGTCTACTGCCTCCTCCTGTAAGCTTGTTACGTAGAAAAATGTCAAAAAGCATGCAAAACACCCTATATTGGGAAAAGAAAGGACTTTGTGAGAAACGTGTATCATGAGTGTTTTTGAGCTACTTAGGTGCCAAAACGCGAAAACGCATGAATGGCACTCATTACCAAAGCATTACCAAAATTGCGTATTTTGGTTGTTTTTCACATTACTAGGTATCAAAAAAAAAATGCATATCAATCTTCATATATGGAGAAATAAGGCGACATTACCAGAAACGTATCTTTTGATTGTTTTTGAGCGTGTTTGATTCCCCCCCCAAAAAAAAACGTGTATTTTGTTTTTTACATTGTTTTTTTTTTACATTGTTAGGTATGGAAACACTAAAATGCATGCAAAGCCCTGTATATAAAAAAAAAAAAAAAATGGAACGATATTACAAGGAACGTATCTTTTGAGTGTTTTTGTGCATGTTAGGTATCAAAATATTATAAAGCATAAAAAAAACACTCTATATGGGAATAAAAATATTTTTACCAAAAATGTGTCTTTTAAGTGTTTCTAAGTCCGAAACCGCTAAAACGCATATAGAATACCTTTCATGGATAATATTATCAAACGCAAGTATTTTGAGTAATGTATAATCTATATAAGGCAATAAGAATATGTATTATGAGTGTTTTTTGAGCTTCTTAGGTACCAAAATGCATGACGAGCACTCTATATGGAGAAACTGAACAACTTTAACAAAAAAAGTTTTTTTTTTGTCAGGTAAGAAAAAAACAAACGAAAAATGCATGCAAAGCGATTTTTTTTTTTATGGAGCAACGAAACAAAATTTCTAGAAACGTGAATTTTGAGCAGCAAAACGCTAAAAAAGCAAGGAAATAACCGTATGTGGGACTACAAAACAACATTAAAAAAATGTGTCTTTTCAGTGTTTTTCACATTCTTACGTATCAAAGCGCTTAAACGCAAGTAAAATACCCTTTAAGGAAAAACAGAATAACATTACCCACAAAAAATAAGTATTTTGAGTGTTCTTTAAGCTTATTACGTACAAAAACACCAAAATTCATGGAGTGTCCAATATGAGGCAGTGAAAGAACATAAAGAGAAACGTGTACTATGAGTGGTTTTCAGCTTCTTAGGTAAAAAAAAAAAATACTAAGATGCACGAATACTACTCTCTACGGAGGAACAAAACAGCATTACCAAAAACGTTCTTAAATGTACAAAAAAAAAAAAAATTGATTTAGGTAATGTTATTTCGTTTCTCCATAAAGAGAGTTTTGCTTGCATTTTAGCGTTTTAGTATGTAGCTTAAAAACACTCGTAAGGCACGTTTTAAGTAATAATATTTTGTTTTCCTTTACATGGAGCTTTCCATGGTATTTACCGTTTTGGTGTTTAATAGGCTCAAAAACACTCAAAAGACAAGCATCTGGAAATGTCGTTTCACTTCACCATAAAGTTTGTTTTGCATGCATTTTGGCGTTTGGGTAACTAATAATATAAAAACACTCAAAATACATGTTTTCTGTAATGTTTTATCCCTCCATATAGAGTGTTATTCATACTTCTAGATGCTTCAGTACCTAAAAAGCTCAAAAGCATTCATAATTCACGTTTCTAATAACGTTATTTCGTTACACCAGAAAGGATACTTTTCGTGCATTTAAACTTTTTTTTTCTATGTAATAAACTTATAAACACTCAAAATACTTGTTTTTGGTAATATTTTGTTTCGCGTTTTTAAACACTCAAAAACACTTTAATGGAAATGACTTTTTCTTTTCCTCATATAAGATACATACATTTTGGAGTTTTGCTACCAAACAATGTAAAATACGCGCAATATACACATATTCGCTATAGTTGTTCTGTTCCTCCAAAGCGTTTTTCTACTAAAGATGCTCAAAAGGACTCATAATACATGTTTCTTGTAATGTTTTTCCGTTACCTCATACATGGTACTTTTTTTTATGAATTTTGGTGTTTTGTACGTAAAAAGCTCAAAATACTCAAAATACTTTAAAATGTTATTCTGTTTCTCCATAAATGGTGTTCTGCATGCGTTTTAGCGTTTTGGTAACTAATAAGGTCAAAAAAACTTAAAAGACGCATTTTCCGTAACATTGTTTTGTATTCCCATATTTGGTGTTTTTCATGCTTTTTTTAGCGTTTAGGTGCCTAACACGCTCTTAAACACACAAAAGACACGTTTCTGAAAATTTCGTTTCGTTCCCCACTATCAATGCATTTTTGTGTTTTTGTACCTAGCAATGTGAAAAAAATCTCAAAATACACCTTTTTGGTAAAGTTCTTCTGTTTTTGCATATAGAGTGCTATTTATGCGTTTTCGAGTTTTCGTAATTTCGAAGCTCAAAAACATTCATAAAACACATTTTTCGTAATGTCTTTTCCTTTCCCCATCTAGGGTACTTCGCATGTATTTTTGTATTTTTATACATAAGCTAAAAAAAAACACTCAAAGTACTTTTTTTGTATAGTTATTCTCTTACTCCTTTAAGAGAGTTTTGCATGAGTTTTAGCGTTTTAGTACGTCAAAAGCAGAAAAATACTCAA
This sequence comes from Scylla paramamosain, assembly GCF_035594125.1. Classification (NCBI taxonomy): domain Eukaryota; kingdom Metazoa; phylum Arthropoda; class Malacostraca; order Decapoda; family Portunidae; genus Scylla; species Scylla paramamosain. The sequence goes on along the minus strand of NC_087152.1, from coordinate 26,694,387 downwards.
AAGTCAAGTTTTTGGTACATTTTTTTTTTTCTATTTATCCATATAAAGTGCTGTTAACGCGTTTCCGCGTCTTGGTACCTAAGAAGCTCAAAACACTCATAATACACAATTCTCAGAATGTCTTTTCGTTTCCCCATATAATTTAAATATGTATATTGGCGGTTTTCTACGTCACAATATAAAAAAAAAAAACACGTCTTAGAGTCTAACACGCTGAAAAACACTCAAAAGATACATTTTCGGAAATATCGTTTCGTTTCCCATATGGCTTTTCAAGCTTTTTGGCGTTTTGATAAATAACAATGTGAAAAACACTCAAAATACTCGTTTTTTGGTAATATCGTTATTTTTTTCTGCATATAGAGTTTTCGCGCTTAAGCACTTAATAATCTTAAAAGCACTCTTTCTCGTAATGTTCTTTCGGTACCGCATGTAAGGTACTTTCCATGCAGTTTGGAGTTTTCTTTTTTTTTTTACTTAGCTCTAAAACCCTTAAATTACTTTTTTATCTTATTTATCTATTTTTTTTTTATTTTATTGTTTCTCCATATTTTCTGTTTTAGTGTTTTGGTACATAAGTAGCTCAAAACCACTACAAGGAGACGTATTTCGTAATGTTTTTGTTTTTTCATGTAGGGTGCTTTCCATGATTTTAGCGGTTTTGGGCTTAATTAAGAGACTCATACACACCCTAAAGACATGTTTCTGGATATTTCGTTTCGATTCACCAAAGGGGATGCTTTGCGTGTATTTTGCCCTTTTGGTACCCAGCAATGTGATTAAAACTCAAAATACTCGTTTTTGGTAATATTCTGTTTCTATGTATAGAATGCTGTGTTAGCGATTTGCTACCTAGGAACCTAAAAAGCTCTCATAATACACGTTTTTCGTAATGTTGTTCCGTTAGTCCATATATGTTACGTTAGTCCATATATTACGTAAGTACCTCAAAAACACTGTAAATATATATATATATATATATATATATATATATATATATATATATATATATATATATATATATATATATATATATATATATATATATATATATATATATATATATATATATATATATATTTTTTTTTTTTTTTTTTTTTTTTTTCATATATAGTATGCTTTAGATGCTTTTAAGCGTTCTAATGCCTAAGACGATCATAAACAGGCAACAGATACGTTTCTGTAAATCTCGTTTCCTTTCTTTATACGAGTATAGGATTCTTTGCATGCTTTAAGGCTTTTTAGTACCTAACATAGTGAAAAAGAAACTCATAATACACGTTTTTGCTAACGGTCTGTTTCTCCATATATAATGCTATTCATGATTTTTACGGATTTATACCGAAAAAGTTCAAAAACCCTCATAATAACACGTTTATCTCAATGTCTTTTCGTTTCCTTATATAGAGTACTCTGCATTTTGCCATTTTACTATGTAAGAAGATCAAAAACACTCAAAACACACTTTTTTAAGTGAAGTTATGCTGTTTTCCATAAAGATATTTTTACATATGTTTATAATGTTTTGGTAAGTAACTCAAAACATTGAAAAAGACGTTTTTAGTAATGTTTTGTTTTCCCATATAAGGTACTTTCCGTGCTTTTTTAGTGTTCTGTTGCTTAGCACGCTCATAAAGATATGTTTACTTTCCCATATAGGGTGCTTTACATGTGTTCCTCCTACACAAGTCCCATAGGAGGAGAAACCGGTGAAAATAACTCGCGAGGTGGAGCAACACATGGGAGCTATCAAACAGCTCGAGTCTCCTGGTGTACTGAGTTTAATAACAGCGGTGAACCCAAACATCTGTTTCGCCTGCCGACGTGGCAAACCCGCAGGCAACAATGACGTGTCAGGCACAGCTTATTTGTGCACCGAACTATGAACAAACATATAATTTATACCCAAATTAATGAAAATTCATATATAATAATAAATCAAATATCAACATCCTTTAAAGTCTCAATACTTGGTAATCCCATTCTTCCTCACAAACTGAGTGAACCAAGTTCAAACCCCTGGCGTCAACATCATTCAAACCCCTGGCGCCAACACCATGCATTTTAGCGTTCTGCCACCGAATAATGTGATATACACCCAAAGTAGACGTTTAAGGCAATGTTCTACTGTTTCATCATATACAGTGCTATTACAACGTTTTCGCGTTTTGGGACGTAAGAAGATCAAAGACTCTCATAATACTCATTTCTTGTAATGTTTTCATTTCCCCATATAGAATACTTTTCATGCATTTTTGTAAGAAACTCCAAAACACTCAAAATACTTGTTTTTGGTAATGATATTTGTATTTTCATAAACGGAGTTTTCCATTAATTTTAGCGTTCGTGTATGTTAGAAGATCAAAACTCAAAATAGACTTTTTTTCATAATGTTTTGTATCCTCATATAGAGTGATTTTCATACTTTTTAGCCTAACGTGCTCATAAGCACTCAAAAGACAAGTTTCTGGAAATTTCGTTTCGTTTCTTCATATAGGATGTTTTGTATGCATTTTGGAAGGTAACAATGTGAAAAAAAAAAGAATGAAAATGTACGTTTTTGGTAATGTTGTATATTTCCATATGGAGTGCCATTGATAAGTTTTACCCTTTTGTACCTGAGAAACTCATAAACTTTCGTAATACACCTTTATCGTAATTTCTTTTCGCTTCGATATATAGAGTACTTTGCATGCATTATAGCAATCTTCTCCTTTTTAAGGTAAAAAAAAAGAAAAACACTCAAAATACACGTTTTTGGTAAAAAAAAAATTATATATATATATATATATATATATATATATATATATATATATATATATATATATATATATATATATATATATATATATATATATATATATATATATATATATATATATATATATATATATATATATATATATATATATATATATATATATATATATATATATATATATATATATATTTGGTAATGTTCTGTTTTTCTATGTAGAGCGCTATTCATGCGTTTTAGCGTTTTGGTAATCAAAATACAGTGAAAACGTACAAAAACGTTGAAATGCATACATAGTACGTTATATGAAGAAGCAAAAACACATAACTAGAAACGTTTATTGTGAGTGTTTTTTTTACCTTTTTAAGTACTAAAACACTAAAACGCATGAACAGCACTCTATATATATAGAGATACAGAACAGTATTTCCAAAAACGTGTATATAGAGTGTATTTCACATTGTTAGGTACCAAACCCAATACAAGCATGCAAAGCACCGTACATGAAAAAAGAAAACGAGAATTTCAGAAACTACTCTTTTGAGTTTTTATAAGCGAGCTAGACACCAAAACGCTAAAAAAAAAAAAAAAAAAAAAAAATGTAAAGCTCCTTATATTAGAGGGCAATGTAACACATTACAAAAAAACGATTTTTTTTTGTATTTTTTTTACATATTCACGTACCAAAACGCAAAAATACATGAAAAACTTTTTATATATGAAAAAAACATAATAACATTACCAAAAACAAGTATTTTTAGTACTTTTTATCATATTACATAGAAAAATGACAAATTGCATAAAAACGAAAAGCCATTACATGAAACGAGCATTATAAGAGTTTTTGGGCTTCTTACTTACCAAAACGATGAAACGCATGTATAGCACTCTATACGAAGAAATCCAACAACATTATCAAACACGTGTATTTTTAGTGTTTTTCACATTGATAGGTACCAAAACGTTAAAAAGCCTGCAAAGCGACATATATGAGAAAACGACGCGAAATTTCCAGAAACATATCTTTTGAGTGTTTATGATCGTGTTAGGAAAAATAAAACGCTAAAAAGCATGGAAGTCACCGTACATGGGAATACAAAACATTACGAAAAACTTGTCTTTTGAGTGTTTCTGAGCTTCTTACGTACAAAAACGCTAAAACTTGTTTTATGGTGAAACAGAATAACATTACCAAAAACAAGTATTTTCAAAGATTTTGAGCTTGTTTACTTAGAGAAATCCCAGTGTGGATATAAAGTACCTTACATGGGGAAACGATAAGACATTACGAAAAACGTGTATTATGAGTGTTTTTGAGCTTCTTAAGCACCTAAGACGCACGAATAGCAATCAGAGAAAGATAACATTATCAAAAACGTGTTTTTCGAGTGTTTTTTCACATTGTTACATTCACATTCACATTGTTGTTCACACGCCAAAATGCATGCAAAGCACCCTCTATGGTGATTTGAGACGGCATTTCCAGGAAAATGTCTATTGAATGTTTATGAGCTTGTTAGGCAACAAACGATAAACAGGAAAGTCCCCTATATGGGAAAACAATACATTACCAAAAACGTCACTTTTCAGTGTTTTTGAGGTACTTACGTACCAAAATGCTAAAACGCATGTAAAACACCCTTTATGTAGAAACATAATAAAATTACCAAAAAGCTATTTTTTTTACTATTATTTTTGAGTTCGTTACGTAGAAAAATGCCAAAGAGCAAGGAAAGTACTCTCTGTGGGAAAACATAAAAAGACATTACGAGAAACGTGTGTTTTGAGAATTTTTAAGTTTCTAAAGTAACAAAACTCTAAAACGCATAAATAGATCTCTATATGGAAAAATTGCGAGAAATGTGAATTTGGGAGAAATGTGAATTTGCGAGAAATGTGAATTTGAGTGTTTTTTTTTTTTCATTGAGAGGTACCAAAACGCCAAAAAAGGATGCAAAGCCTTCCATATGGGGAAACGAAACAAAATTTTCAAAAATATGTCATTTGGGTGTTTTTGAGTGTATTAGGCACCAAAGCGCTAAAATTCGTGGAGATCATCCTATATATGTTTACAAAACAACGTTACGTAAAACGTGTCTTTTCAATGTTTCTGGAACCCTAAAACGTATGCAAAGCACCCTTTATGGAGAAACAAAATAAAATTATCAAAAACTAGTATTTTGATTGATTTTTGAGCTCGCTCCGTAGAAAAACGCAAAAATCCATGCAAAGTACCTTAAATGGAAAAAAAAAAACAATAAGACATTACGAGAAAAGCGTATTATTATGAGTTTTTTTGAGCTTCTTAGGTACCAAAAACGCGAAAACGCATTAATAACGAAAAAGAAATGCATTACCAAAAATGTGTATTTTGAGTGTTTTTCTCAATGTTAGGTACCAAAGCGCCAAAATGCATGTGGGGAAACAAAACGAAATTCCCAGAAACGTGTCTTTTCAGTTACTATGAGCATGTTAGCCATCAAAACGCTAAAAAGCATGGATAAACTTATCTTTTGAATGTTTTGAACTTCTTACGTTCTAAAATGCTAAAAAAAAAACCATGGAGTAGTAAGTATTTTGAGTGTCTTTCAGCTTGATGGGTAGAAAGTACTCTATATGAAGAAACAAAAAAAAAAAAGAACATTACGAGGGACGTGTATTATCAGTGTTTATTTTTTTTTTGAGATTCTTAGGAACCAAATTGTTAAAACGCTTAAAAAAAAACACTCTATATAATGAAACATAATATTACCACAAACGTGTATATGCATGCATATGGGGAAACGAAAATAAATTTCCAAAACGAGTCTCTTCAGTTATTATGAGCCTGTTAGTCATCAAACCCCTAAGAAAAATAAAAAAAAATGGATATCACCCTATATGGGAATACAAAGCAATATTATGAAAAAACCTGCCTTTTGAGTGTTTTTGAGCTTGTTGCGTACTAAAAGGCCAAAACGCATGCAAAATAGCCTTTATAGAAAAAAAAAAGAATAACATTATCAAAAACAAGTATTTTCAGTGTTTTCAGCTTGTCACGTAGAAAATGACAAAATGCGTGAAAAATACCCTATATGGATAAAGAAAAGGACATTACGAGAGGCGTGTATTATTCGTGTTTTTCAACTTATTAGGTAACAAAACGCTAAAACTCATGAATAGCATTCTATATAAAGAAACATAACATTACCAAAAACGTGTATTTTGAGAGTTTTTTTTTTCACATTGTTAGGTACCAAAACACCAAAATGTTTACAAAGAATCATCTGTGGTTTATTAAATGATATTTCCAGAAACATGTCTTTTGAATGTTTATAAGCGTGTTAGACACAAAACGTTAAAAAGAATGGAAAGTTTCCTATTTAGGAAAATAAAAGATTACCAAAAACGTGTCTTATGAGTGTTTTTGAGCTAGTTGCATACCAAAATGCTAAAACGTATGTAAAACACCCTTTATGAAGAAAAAAAAAAATTGAGTAATTCTTACGTAAAAAAAAAAAATGCAAAATACATGCAGAGTACCCGATATGGGGAAACAAAATGACATTACGAGTGACTTGTATTATTAGTGTTTTTGAGCTTCTTAGATACCAAAACGCTTAAAAACGCATTAATAGTACTCTATATGGAGAAACAGAACAACATTATGAAAAACGTGTATTTCAGTATACTTCACATTGTTGGTTATCAAAATGCTTTATATGAGGAAAGAAAACGAGATTACCAAAACACATGTATTTTAAGTGTTTATGAGCGTGTTAGGCACCAAGACGCTAAAAAGCATGGAAAGCACTTTAAATGGGACGACAAAACATTACCAACATTTTTTTGAGCTGCTTAAGTAGCAACGATAATTTCTCCTAGTGTACCTCCTAAAGCACTGGATCAGGGGGTGCTGTAACCTTATCATTAAACCTAGCACTGACCTCACTGATCGTTTCCCATTATGTTTCACATTACATGGGTGTAGTCACAGCCTGGCCTCTAAAGTCTTGAATTCCTTCAAGAGAGAGGTTTCAAGTTATATTTTTTACTACCGCTTTGCACCCTATTCGATGACCGGCATCTCAGTGGGCTTTTTTTTTATTTTTATTACATTTTTGTTACCCTTGGACGACGTCCCTTCTACATAGAAAAAAAATAAAAATTATAATAACAAAACGCTACAACGCATGCAAAACACCTATATGGTGAACATTACCAAAAAGAAGTATTTTAATGTTTTTGAGCTTGTTACGTTGGAACACGCCAAATTGTACGAAAAGTACCCAACATAAGTAAACGATAAAATATTAAGAAAACCGGGTATAATTAATATTTCTCAGTTTCTTGGATACGAAAACATGTACAAAAACGCTAATATCCATTGAAAGTATACTCTATTACTAAACGAAAAGCCATAACGACAAACGTATATTATGAGTGCTTTTTTTATTTTCTTAGCTACAAAAACGCTAAAACGCATGACTCTCACTCTATATGGAGAAACAGACAAACATTATCAAAACCATGTCTTTTGAGTGTTTTTCACAGTTAGGTACCAAAACTTAAAAATGTATGCAAAGCACCCTATATGGGGAAACGAAACGATATTTTCAGAGATGTGCCTCTTTAGTTATTATCAGCCTGTTAGGGACCAGAACACTAAAAAGCATGGATTCCACCCCGTAAGGGAATACAAAACAATTTTACGACAAACGGGTCATTTGAGAAAGACATTGCGAAAAAAACAAGTAGGTAGTTTAATTTTTAGCTTGTTACGTAAAACAAAAACGTTAAGAAAAGTACCCTATATGGGGAAACGAAACGACATTGCGAGAGGCGTGTATTATTAGTGTTTTCAGCTTCTTAGGTACGAAAAAAAAAGTATATAAAATGTTATTCATGTGTTTTCGCGTTTTGGTAACTAAGAAATTCAAAAATATTTATAATATACGTTTCTCGTAATGCATTTTTTCTTTCCCCATATACAGTAGTATGAATGCATTTTGGCGTTTTCCTAATAAGCTCAAAACACTCAAAATGCTTGTTCTTAATAATATTATTGTCTCTCCATAAAATGTGTTTTGCATGCGTTTTAGTCGTGTAAGAAGATAAAAAAAAAAAACACTCAAAAGACACGTTTTTCGTAAAGTTTTGTATTCATGCATGCATCCATTATTCATGCATCATCGCATGCTTTGTAGCGTTTTGGTGCCTAACACGCTCAAAACACACAAAAGACACGTTACAGTAAATTTCGTTTCGTGTCCACATATAGTGAGCTTTGCATGCATTTCGGTGTTTTGTTACCTAATAATGAAAAAACATCCAAAATACACGTTTTTATTAATGTTGTTCTATTTTTCCATATAGAGTGCGCTTCATTCGTTTTTGTCTTTTGTTACCTTAAAAGCTCAAAACACTCATAATACACATTTCTCGTAATATATTTTCTTTTCCCCATATAGGGTAGATCGCATGCATTTTGGCATCTTTCTACGTAACAAGCACAAAATCACTCAAAATGCTTGTTTTTGGTCATTCTTATTGTGTCTCTTTATAAGTCGTGTTTTGCATTGGTTTTAGCGTTTTGGTACGCAAGTACTTCAAAAACACTAAAAGGACACATTTCCTGTAATGTTTTCTTTTCCCATATGTAAGAAGTTGAAGTGGGCGCGCCTGCGAGAGGCTCACAGACTAGTCAGCGAGTCCCGCCAAAACGAGTCTTAAGGCCCTGAAGGTTTGTTGTTGTGGGGATTTTGGCGGGAGAGGTGAGCGAGAGAGAGACAGGGTGCAGAGTAGTGGTGGATTTGCCATTTGATTTGCAGGTATGTTATTGGGATTTGTTGTATTCTTTCATGGTGAAACAGTGTACATTGGGGGACATTATTGGGAGATAGGGTGGTGATTTGTACGCTTGGTTGGCAGGAGTTTGGTCTTGGCAGTGTGCTGTGGGACGTCAGTGAGGTGGCACCGTAGCAGATACTGTGAACTAAGGAGGCTGCAGTGAGGAACTTGCTGTCCCTGGCTGCTATGGTGTTAGTACCGCCGTGCATGGAGGAAGAGCTGCAGTACTTCAGGGTAGTGGTAGTGGCGTACCTTCAGCGCGTTGGGTCGGTGTGCGGTTGGGCCTATAGGGTGTGAGGGTCCTGGGGGTACTGGTTAGGGTGGGACAGTGTCAGTGGCATATAACATTTCTTGTGTTGGTGCGTGAAGTGTTTATTTCTCCTGTTTATTTGTATGTGGATTTACCCATTTTCTCATGGGATCAGGTATTTTGGAGTGCCAGCAGTGTGGCCTCTAAGAGTGTGAAGCACTCATATTTTATTTTTGTTTTCTTTATTATGTACTCATTTGTGTTTTCTTTATTATGTACTCAACCATTAATTTTTTTAATTGTGGCCTGGGTTTCTGTGAACCTAAGCAGGAGGTTCAAATTAATCAGTGGGTTCTTGTGGTGAGTGCTTGGTGAGCCTAATTAAGGTAGGTTAACTGTGCCCTAGTTTTGCACTCATTACACATATAAAGTATTTTCTGTGCTCTTTAGCGTTTTAGTTACTAACACCCTCATAAACACTCAAAGACATGATTCTAGAAATTTCGTATCCTTACCCCATATGGGGTACTTTGCATTTTTACGTTTTGGTATACTTTGCATGCACTTTGGCGTTTTGTTACCTAACAAGCTCAATAACAGTCATAAAACAGGTTTTGGTAATCTTCTACTTCGTTATAGAGGGTTATGTGTATGCATTTTGGCGTTTTGGTGACTAATATGTAAATAAGACTAAGAATACACGTTTTTAGTAATATTGCTCTGTTTCTCTACAGTACTTTTCATGTGTTTTAGCGTTATGATATTGAAGAAGATCAAAAACACACTTAATACACGTTTATAATCATATCATTTAGTTTCCCTATACTGGACTACTTTGCATGTGTTTTGGCGTTTTGGCACCTAATAAACTGAAAAAAAAAAAAAAAATTTGAAACACACCTTTGTGGAACTGTTGTTCTCTCTCTCTTCAGGAAGGATGGGTGTCTGGTATGCGTTTTAGCGTTTTGGTACGTAAGAATCTCAAAAAAAGTCAAAGGACTCGTTTTCAATTATGGTGTTTTGTTTTCTTTAGTAGGATGTTTCCCATGTTTTTTTTTTAGCATTTTGGTGCCTAATACGTGCCTAAAACTCTCAAGTAATATTTCTGGTAATGTAGTGTTGTTACTCCATATTGGGTTATTTGTATGCATTTTTTTTTTTCGTTTTGCTACTTGAGAAGCTCAAAAACATTGATAATACATGATTTCGGTAATTTTGTTCTCTTTCTTCATATCACTCCATAACACACGTTTTTGGTAATGATTTTCTAAACGGAGATATTCATATGTTTTAGCTTTTTTAGTACCTAAGATCCTTAAAAACACTTACAAGACACGTTTGTGGCAAAATTTTTTAGTCTCATTATACTGGCTACTTTGCATGCGTTTTGGCGTTTTAGTACCTAACAAAGTCAAAAACACTCAAAACACATGTTTTTGGTAATGTTTTTTTTTTCAGTTTCTCCAGAAAGAGTATTTTGCATGCATTTTAGCTTTTTGGTTTGTAAGAATTATAAAAACAAAGGAAAAAAACTCGATTTAAATTATGTAGTTTTAGTTTCCAATGTAGGGTGTTATTCCTACTTTTTTTTTTATAGTTTTGGTTCCTAATACGTCTAAAAACACCGAACATTCTGATAACGTCGTCCCGTTACCTTATATGGAGCTGTTTGCATGCATTTTGGCGTTTTGGTAACTAAGAAATTCAAAAACTCTGAAAACAGACGACTTTAATAATGTAGTTATGTTTCTTCATGTAGGGTTCTTTTATACATTTTGTCGTTTTGGTACCTAACATAGTGAAACACAATCATAATACACATTTTTTTTTTTTTTTTTGTAATGATATTCTGTTTCTCAACATAGTGATAATCATGTGTTTCATCGTTTGGGTACCTAAGAATCTCAAAAACATTCTTAAGATATGTTAATAACGTTTAGTCTCCCCATATTAGCTGCTTTGTATGTGTTTTGATGTTTTGTACTTTTAAAAACTCAAAAACCATCAAAACACGTTTTTTGTAATGATCTGCTACTCCAAATAGGTGTTTGCATGCATTTTAAAGTTTTGGTACATAAGAAGCTCCAAAAACTATCAAAAGACACGATTTTGATAAAGTTGTTTAGTTTTCCTATATAAGGTATTTCCCATTCTTTCAAGCGTTTTGGTACTTAATATGCTAAAAAAAAGAAAAAAAAAAGAAAAAAAAAGAAACATCGCATATGACGCGTTTCTGGTGCCTAACAAGTTAAAAAATACTAATAATACACAATTTTGGTCATGTTTTTTGATATACAATTCTTTGTATGCATCTTGGCGTTTTGGTATGTAACATTGTGAATGACACACATAATATACGTGTTTCGTAATAATGTTTATATATATATATATATATATATATATATATATATATATATATATATATATATATATATATATATATATATATATATATATATATATATATATATATATATATATATATATAGACACACACACACACACAGTGATATTAACATGTTTTAGCTTTTTGCTACCTAAGATCTTTCAAAACATTCAAGGACACGTTTGTGGTAATATCGTTTAGTTTCACTATATTGGCTAATTTGCATATGTTTTTTTGCGTTTGGGTTCCGAACAAGCTTAAAAACACTCAAAACACTCGTTTTTTGGTATTACTGTTCTGTTTCTACGGAAAGGGTGTTTCGCATGCTTTTTCGCTTTTTCGTACACAAGAACAACAAAAACATTCAATGGACGCTTTTTCGATTACGTTCTTTTGGTTTCCCATGTAGGGTGTTTTCAATGCTTTCTAGCATTGAGTGGATGTTTTTTTTTGTTTTGAAAAACGTCTTTTGAGTTTTTTTTCTTTTTGTACGTACTAAAACGCTAGAAAGCATGCAAAACACCCGTTTATGGCTAAACAGAATGACATTATCAAAAACAAGTATTTTGAGTGTTTTTTAACTTGTACGTAAAAAAACGCCAAAATGCATGCAAAGTAATCTATAAAGGGGAAGGAAAATACATTACGAGAAACGTGTATTATGAGCATTTTTGAGCTTCTTAAGTATGAAAACAGTAAAACGCATGAATAGCACTCTATATGAAGAAAATGATTCCTTTGAGTGTTTTACAGATTCTTACGTACCAAAACGCTAAAACGCAATTAAAATATCATGTATGTTAAAACAATAATTTCACAGAAAACAAGTATTTTGAGTGTTTTGAGCTTGTTAAGTAAAAAAAATAAATAAATAAGATAAAATGCATGCAAATTACCATATATGGGGAAACGAAAAGAAATTATGACAAACGTGTATTATGAGTGTTTTTAGGTTATTCGGTACCAAAACGCTTAAACGCAATAATAGCACACTGTATGAAAAAAAAAAAAAAAAGCATTACCAAAAAAACGTGTATTTTGATTATTTCGCACTGTTTTGTACAAAAAAATGTCAAAATGCATGGAAAGCACTGTGTATGGGGAAAAGAAACTACATTACCAGAAACGTGTCTTTTGAGTATTTGTGAGCGCGATAGGCACCAAAACTATAAAAAAGCATCAGAATCACCCTAAATGGGTCCCTTTTCAGTGATTTTTAGCTTCTTACGTACCTAAACTCTAAAACGCATCTATAAAAACTATTATAAAGAAATAGTATAACTTTACCAAAAAACGTGTATTTTGAGTAATTTTTGAGCTTGTTACATAGAAAATGCCGAAATGTTTGCAACGTACTCTATATGAGGAAACGAAAAGACATTACTACAAACGTTAATTATAAGAGTATTTGAGCTTCTTAGGTAGCAAAACGCGAAATAACGAGATAAAAAATAAATAAAGAGAAATAGAACATTACTAAAGACGCGTTTTTTTTAAGTGCTTTTCAAATTATTACGCACCAGAACGCCAAAATGAAAGTTAAGCGTCATATAAGAGGAAACGAAATGACATTAAAATAAACCTATATTTTGGGTGTTTTTTTGTGGATGTTAGGCACCAATACGCTCAAAATAATGGAGAACTCCCTATGTGAGAATAGATAACAACATTACTAAAAATGTGTTTTGAGTGTTTTGCAGCTTCTTACATATGAAAACGATGAAACGGATGCGAATCCCATTTTATGTATGAACACAGTAACATTACTGAAAACAAGTTTTTTTTTTTTTTAGCTTACCTACAAAACTCCAAAAAGCTTGCAAAATAATCTATATATTTGGACACGAAATGACATTACGAAAGCTGTTTTTTTTTTTTAGTTTCTTAGGTATAAAAACGGTAGAACGTATGCATACCATTATATATCAAGAAACAAAACAACTTTACCAAAAAAAAGTTGTATTTTTAGAGTATTTCACATTATTAACTACGAAAAAGCCAAAATGCATACACACGATCCTATATGAAGAAACGAACCAATATTTGCAGAATAGAAAAAATCCAAAAACGTGCCTTTTGAATGTTTTCAGCTACTTATGTTCCAGAACGCATGGAAAACATCATTTAAGAAGAAACAGAATAACATTATCAGAAAAACAAGTACTTTGAGTTTTTTGTATCTCGTTACCTACAAAAACACAAAAATGCATGCAAAGTATCCAATATTTGGAAACAAAAAGACATTACGAGAAACGTGTATTATGAGTATTTTTGAGCTTCTTAGGCACTAAAACGCGAATACGCATGAATAGTACTCTATATTGAGAAAAAGAACAACAATAGTAAAAACGTGTATTTTCAGTGTATTTCACATTGTTAAGTACCAAAACGCCAAAATATTGGGGAAAAGAAATGACTTTCGCAGAAACGTGTCTTTGAGTGTTGATGAGTGTGTTAAGCACCAAAACGCTGAAACACATGGAAAGCACTTTATATGTAAATACAAAACAACATTACATAAAATGGGCTTTTGAGTTTTTAAGCTAGTTATGTACCAAAACGCTAAAATGCATGTAAACACCCTTTATAGAGAAAACAGAATAACATTACCAAAAAGAAGTGGTTTGAGTGTGTCTGAGTCTCTTAAACATAAAAACGCCAAAATGTATGCATTATACACTATATAAGGAAAGGAAAAGACATTACCAAAAACGTGTATTATGAGAGTTTTTGAGTTACTTAGATACGTACCAAAACACTTAAACGCATGAATAGCACTCTACTTGCAGAAAAGGAAAAAAAAAAAAATACACACACAAAAAAACATGTATTTTGAGTGTTTTTAACATTTTTAGGTACCAAAACGTGAAAATACATGCATAACCTCCTATGTGAGGAAATGAAACAACTTTACCATAAAAGTGTCTACGTGCTTTTAAGCGTTTTGATCACTAAAAGGCTGAAATAAAACATAAAAAAGCACCCTATATGGGAAGAGAGAAAAGAGCATTACCCCAAAAAATTTTTCTTTTTCTTTTTCAGCTTAGTACCAAAACCTTAAAACGCATGCAAAATATCCTTTATAGAAAAATAGAATAGCATTATTAAAAAAAAAAAAAAAAGTATTTTGAGTGTGTTTTAGCTTGTTACGTAGAAAACGCGAAATGCATGCAAATTACCATGATTAAGAAACGAAAAGACATTACGAGAAACTTGTAGTATATACTACAAGTGTTTTTAAGCTTCTTAGGTACAAAAACGCTAAAACACATGGATAGCACTTTATGTGGAGAAGCAGAACAGTATTACCAAAAACATGTATTTTGAGTGCTATTAAGTACCAAAACGACAAAATGCACTCTCAACATCCTATATATGGAAGGGAAACGAAATTTCCAGAAACGCGTCTTTTGACTGTTTATGAGGTGCTCGGCACCAAAAACTCTAAAAAGCATCGAAATCACCTTATATAGGAAAACAAAACAACATTACGAAAAAAGAAGTGTCTTAAGTGTTTTTGAGTTTCTTACGTATCAAAAATACTAAAACGCATGCAAAACACCCTGCATGGAGAAACAATAATTTCATCAAAAAACGTGTATTTTGATTTTTTTTTTCTTTTGAGCTTGTTACGTGGAAAATTACTTAAATGCATGCAGAGTACGCTATATGGGAAAACAAAATCAGTTATTGAGCTTCTTAGGTACCAAAACGCTAAAACGCATAAATAAGCTCTATATGGAGAAAAAGAAGAACACTACAAAAAATGTGTATTTTAAGTGTTTTCACAATATTAGGTATTAAAACGCAAAAATACATGGAAAACCTCCTTTATGGGAAATCGAAACATTACCACAAATGTGTCTTTTGAGAGTTTTAAGGGTGTTACGCACCAAAAGTGTAAAAAGCATGGAAAGAAACATATATGGGAAAAAAAAAATGCCAAAAATGTTTCTTTTCATCTTATGTACCAAAACCCTACAACGCGTGGAAAACTCCTTTTATGGAGAAACAGAATAACATTTAAAAAAAAGAAAAAAAAAGTTTTTGTGTTTGTTACGTACAAAAACTCCAAATGCATGTAAATTACCATGAATGGAAAACGAAAAGACGTCGAAAAACTTGTATTATGAGAGCTTTTGATCTGGCATCAAAATGGTAAAATGCATAAATAGTTCTCTATATGGAGAAACAGAACATCATTACGAAAAACGTGTATTTTGATTTGTTTTTTTCACATTGTTAGGAATTAAAACATCAAAATGCATGCAAAGCTGCCTCTGTGGAAAAAGAAACGACATTACAAGAAACGTGTTTTTTGAGAGTGTTTAGGACCAAAACGTTAAAAAGCATAAAAATCACTATATATTGAATACAAAAACAGTATTACGAACAATTTGTTCATTAAGAGTTTTAAACTTTTTACGTATCAAAACTTTAAAATACCTGCAAAACACCCTTTATGGCTAAACACGATAACGTTATTTAAAAATAGGATTTCTTCGTGTTTTTATTTTATTACGTTGAAAAGGCCAAAATACATGTAAATTACACTACATAGGGAAACGAAAAGACATTGTTAGTAACGTTGAGTGTTTTTTTGAGCTCCTAAAGTACCAAATTGTGAAAATACGTTAATAACATTCAATATGGAGAAACAGAAATACAAAAAAAAATAAAATAAAATAAAAAAACGTATATTTTAAGTGTTTTTCACATTGTTAGGTACCAAAACAAAAAAAGTGCATGCAAAGCCACTTAAATGAAAAAAAAATCAAAATATTACAAGAAACGTATCTTTTTCTGCAGGTTAGGCACTAAAACATTTAAAAGGATGGAAAATACCCTATATAAAAATAGAAAACATTACTAAAAAGTGCCTTTCCAGTGTTTTTTTGCTTATTACGTATCAAAAACGTATGCAAAACACCCTTTATGGAGGAAAAGGATAACATTACCAAAACCCAAAAAGTATTACCAAAAAGTATTTTGAGTGTTTTTATCCTTCAGCGATACAAAAACGCCAAAATACATGCAAAATACACTATATAGGATGTTCCTCCTACACAAGTCCCATAGGAGAAGAAACCGGTGAAAATAACTCGCGAGGTGGAGCAACACATGGGAGCTATCAAACAGCTCGAGTCTCCTGGTGTACCGAGTTTAATAACAGCGGTGAACCCAAACATCTGTTTCGCCTGCCGACGTGGCAAACACGCAGGCAACAATGACGTGTCAGGCACAGCTTATTTGTGCACCGACCTATGAACAAACATATAATTTATACCAAAATTAATGTAAATTCATATATAATAATAAATCAAATATCAACACCCTTTAAAGTCTCAATACAAATAATCTTGGTAATCCCATTCTTCCTCACAAAGCGAGTGAACCCAGGTCAAACCCCTGGCGTCAAAATCATTCAAACTCCTGGCGCCAACATCTCCTCACCATAGGAGTACTTTTAATAAGTCCTATCCTTACTCTCAACAACATGATCATATGGCATCAGGATGTTTAAATACAAATGTCTCACTAAGAGACAACTCAACCCTCACCCTGGGAAGCAAAGGATACAATAAAACAATAAACAATACCCAAAGGGACAATACTTATCATCAACCTAAATCTACAATACATCTCAAAACCTCAAATCTCTCATATTCAGCCTCTGAGGAGGCTTTACAGTTCGTCCTGTTCTAGAGACAAGTTGACGACGGTGTCATGGAGTGAGCCTCATCAGAACCTTGAGCATATGCTGGGAAGGCATCTGTTGGTGGTAAGGGACTATGAGCTTCATCTGTTGTAGCATCCTCCTCTGCAGATGAAAGCTCCAAGTTATGCAGTTTTTGCACTGGCCTACTAATTACTCCCTTTGAAATTGTTCACTACGAATTATTCCATCCTTCCCAGGGAATAGCTCAACAACCACTCCAAGGGGCCATTGCAAACGAAGAGAATTATCTTCCCGAACCAGCACAACAGATCCCTTCTCCAGTTTACATCTGGGTATGAAACCTGTAATGATAGGGGGTAAATTCAATAAATAGTCAGACACCCACACACCAAAACTTATCAAGTTGTTGTTGTCTCAGGCTTTCTCTCTCAGACTTTCTCGCTCACATAGGTCCTTATGTGACACTTCAGGAACGTGGCAATCACCTTTAAGCTCTCTATGAAATCCAACAGTGCGCCCAATTAAAAAATGAAAAGGTGTTAAAGGGTCTTACAGAATTAGGATCATCTGTGGCAGAAGTTAAGGGTCTGAAATTTACACATGCCTCAATTTCATGTAAGGTAGTCTTTTAGCTCACATCTTGTTAAACATTTTATACCAAGAGTCTTTCTCAAGAGCTAATTTAACAGATCGGACTAATCTTTCCCACCAACCTCCCCACCATGGAGCATGGGGTACAACAAACTTCCACTGGGGAGCAAGGGTGCCAAAGAACTGATGCATTTATTTGTTTAGACATACTAATAAAAGTCTTGGCATTGTCAGAGTAAATAACTGATGGAAGGCCTCTTCTGGCAGAAAACCTCAAGTAAGCAATCATCATAAGACATAGTTAGTCAACTCTAAGTGTACTGCACGGACAACTCCACAAATGAATAACAAAATGTACAGCTTCTTGCATGGAAAATCAATGCAAAACAGTGGTCCAGTATAATCTACACCTGTCACAGTGAAAGGAGGAGCAGAGTTAATTCTTAGTCCTGGGAGAGGAGCTACAGGCTGATGGCAAGCTTGTGAGTGATGTATACAACAATTCATACACTCTCTACAGACTACCCTAGCAAGCTTTCTTAATCCGACAATTAAGTAACAAGATCTTAATGTTGAAATTAAAGTTGAAACACCAGCGTGTTTCAGAAATACATGTTGGAAACTAACTAACAGCTTGGCAATGTGACCTGCTGGAATAATCATAGGACACTTGCAATCATAATTTAATTCAGCCTGGTCCAGCCGACTCTTGCTTCTCAAAAGACCATTTTCATCCATAAAAGGATTGAATTTCCTAATGTCAGAACTCTTAGGGAGTGACTTTCCAAGCATTAAGGCATTGATCTCTTGGCTGTACCTTTCTCTCTGAACACAAATTATTCACTTTGTCTTAGCTTGATCTAACTCTGTATAAGACAAGGGCCCAAAACATTTAACAGCATGAGATTTACAATTGTTCGTAAACCTTATTACCCAAGCTACACACTTAATAGCTTTTGTAAAATTACCTCAGCGGGCGTAGTCAATCCCTATTGATGGATGCTCGGACACTAAGCATGTCACTGGGCTGTCAGGGAATACCTCCTCTACAATGGGCAGTGCTGCTGGTACCTCATCCTGTTACATGGAAGTAAAGTGTTCAGAGATCCAAGCAGGACCATTCAGCCACGAGGTACAGGAAACTAAGTTTTCAGCAAAGGCATCTCTGGAAATAAGGTCTGCTGGATTATCTTTACCAGGAATATGCTTCCACTGAACTGGGGGGATTAAACTCTGAAACTCAGTTACTCTATTCGCTAGAAAAGTCTTCCATTTATTAGGGTCTCCCTTTATCCATAACAATGCTACTTTAGAATCAGTCCAGCAGTACATTTGTACATCAATTAAGTGTAGGGAAGTCTTCACAAATACAGATAGCCTAGCACACAGAAGAGCACCCATTAATTCCAACCCCGGCACCGATAATTTCTTGATAGGTGCTACCCTTCCTTTGGCTAGAACTAAGATTACCTTAAATGACCCGTCATTATCAGGAACTCTCAAGTATACACAGGCACCATAACCCTTCTCGGAAGCATCTCCAAAGGCATGCAGTTCTACATTTTGTAGCTTGTTACATACAAGTTCTGGAAAGTAATAACGATTACCTTGCCATGTGTTAAGAACTTTTATATTTTGAGCCCACTTCTGAAACCGGTGTTGCAATTCTGTAGGCAAGATCTCATCCCAAGAAAGTCCAAGTCTCCAAATATCTTGGAACATAATTTTTGCCATCATGATTACTGGGCATAGAAGGCCAAGAGGATAAAATAATTTACTGATGACACTGAGAACTGCTCTCTTTGTGGATGCTACCTCAAGATCCTTTAATTCTAAACAATCAAATGAAAAACTATCTCTAGTCAAACACCACTGTAAACCAAGAATCTTTGTCTCTGCATACTTGCTGGGCTTTAAGTAGTCATTAAATCTGACTGTTAAGGCATTGCAGTTCGAGCTCCACTTTGAAAGTGTCATACTGGCCTTGGATAGAACTGACCGTGCCTCATCAAACTTAGCAAAGGCTTCCTCTGCACTGTCAGCTCCTGACAACCAGTCATCCACATATAGGTTATCCTTTAGCTCTGCAATAACTTCAGAATCAGGAAACCTTTTAAGATGATGTTTAACAGTTGCGTTCAACAGAAATGGACTACTTTTATTGCTAAGTGGAACTCTGGTAAATCTCATTATCCGAATGTTACCATTGTAGTTCCAAAGAAATCTATGCACGTCCCTGTCTTCTTTCCTTACATTAATCTGGAAGAAAGCTTTTGTTATATAACAAATCACCAGTTGAGGCAACCTTCCACCTTCTGAACCTCTTAAGTACCTCTACCAATTGAGGGTTAAGAGGGGAACCCACCTCAAGACAGTGATTTAACGAGACTCCATTATAGCTCACAGCAGATGCGTCAAAGACTGGTCTTACTTTACTTGTGGTGCTGACTTCCCTGACGACAGGATGATGAGGAAGGTAAAATGTGGGGTATGGGCTGTTCATCTCACCCTCAGGTACCTCTTCAATGATGCCTTTCCGTTCGTAACCCTCAAATACGACATCATACTCCTCCTGAAGTTTAGGATTGGATTTAAATTTATGCATCAAACATAACATTGTTCTTGCAAGCCTTTCATTATTTTGGAGGCTACACTTATGTTCTGATTTCCAGGGAAGAGCAGCCTCATATCTATCATCCTTAAATTTAACTGTCTTTGAAAAGGATTTTAACACAGGATGGTTGCTAACATCAGGATGTACTTCCTTGTTACAAATTCCCACTGACTCTAAATCCCAAAACTTATGTAACTCATTCTCATTGAAATTGTTAATGCATAATATCTGAGACAACTTAACATTTCCCTTGGATGCTGAAGCACAAATCCCAGACAGGATCCAACCAAGCACCGTCTCTTGAGCCACTAGTCCCTCAACCTGCAAATTCTTGTTGGGGATTACAAATTACCAATAGGCATCAAGTCCTATCAAAATGTCAACATTTACCTTCCTGTCCCGCTCATACTCATCTGCTAACTGCACACTTAAAGGGCAGTAAGATTTCAGCTGGAACACTAGGACGTAATAATGGAGCACATATTGTGGGCACTTCAGCTGCAAGTAAACACACAACTTCATTATTAACATCCACTAAATTCAGGTCATAAATATTACACTGGGTAGATCTAGAACTCTTACTTTCCCCAAAGGCAGAATAAGACATCTGTTCAGAAGATACTCTTGTAGGCCTAACCTTGCTTACAAATTCTCTCGACACATATGATCGATCTGCCCCAGAGTCGAACAACAAGGTAGCTTCACTGTACTTGCCATGCTTTCCATACACTTTAACTTTTGCTGTTGGCAAGACACAACACCTGTGTTTAAAATGTGAAGAATGAGAAACACCAACTAGATCACCAGGCATAACATTGGTATCTCCCGTTTCACCTTCACTCTCCTTGGCCGGCTAACAGCCCTGCCCTTAGGTGAAACTTTGAGCAGAGGAGGACATTATGGTTGCCTTTACACTTAGAGCACTTTGCCTTGCAACCTCTAGCTACATGCCTCCACTTAAAACACAGCTCAACAGAACGAATATTTTCCAGTCGTTCTGCATGTGGAAGTTTCATAACTTTAAAGCACTTTTCACTGGAATGGCACTTATTACAAAATCCACACCCACCTGAATATGTCTCTGACACTGTCTGAAGAGCAAATGCAGAACTAGGAGACTTCTTTCTTTTCTCCGACTCCCTCACACTGCGGCCGTCTGTCCCTGCAGCAGTAGTCACGTCCTTAAAGGAGTCTGAGCGTTCACGGCGCTCAATCTCCTTCCTAAGAAAATCCAGCAGCCATGCGAGATCCCTTTCGTGACCCGATCCTTCCCTCGACCACTCCAAACGGATGTCGCTCGGCAGACGAGACAAAATCACTGAGGTGAGGAAGAGGCCTAACTCACTGCCACTTACCCCCAGTGCCTCCAAACTCCTGATGTAGATCAGGAGGTCATCCTGCAGCTTCCTCGAGGCAGACACATAAGTCGTAGATCCTTGAGGCTTGAACGACATGCTCAAGCCAAGAAGAGCTTGAATGTGGGCGAAGATAATCCTCTCTGGCTTCCCATACCGCTCCTTCAACAGATTACAGGCCACAGCATAATTAACTGCAGTAAGTGACAAGCCTTGGATGATAGACTTGGCCTCACCTTCCAATAAGGCCTGCAGATAGGTGAACTTGCTGATGGCTGGTAGAGTAGAGTCGTCTACCATGGCCACGAACAAATCCCAGAATGACTGCCACTGGGTTAGTTCACCACTAAACTTCGGCAAGTCAAGCCGTGGAAGATTCACACTGGCACTAGTAGACACTGCACTTGCACTTGCAGACTTTTCACTACTTCCTAACCCTTTATGGACGGCAGTCTTATCCAGTTTCGCCAACAGTTCGCCAGCCTGCACCCGAACAGCTCTAACACCACTGCGTAAACTATCTGCTTTGTCCAGGTCTGCTTCCAACAACTCAGGGTCACTTATTGTCAGTTCATATTCCCCTTGAACTCGGTCTAGGTGTCTAGACGCTTATCTGAATCCGCTATAGCGTCTTCCAGCTGCACCCTGGAGTTGGCAGTTCAAGCAAAGTCTGCAAAGCCTTGGAGGCTCTCGTACACCACCCTCGAACAGCCACCCGTCCTCTTTCATGTTGCTCTTTCTCCGCTATCACGAGTAATCACCACAGCTTGCTGCACGTATACAGAAGTTCAGTTCTCTTGAGCACGTAAAGGCTGCACCCGGGTCTGGGCACCACTGTTCCTCCTACACAAGTCCCATAGGAGGAGAAACCGGTGAAAATAACTCGCTAGGTGGAGCAACACATGGGGGCTATCAAACAGCTTGAGTCTCCTGGTGTACTGAGTTTAATAACAGCGGTGAACCCAAACATCTGTTTCGCCTGCCGACGTAGCAAACCCGCAGGCAACAATGACGTGTCAGGCACAGCTTATTTGTGCACCGACCTATGAACAAACATATAATTTATACCCAAATTAATGTAAATTCATATATAGTAATAAATCAAATATCAATACCCTTTAAAGTCTCAATCTTTAATCTTAATCTTGGTAATCCCATTCTTCCTCACAAACCGAGTGATGGCGTCAACATCATTCAAACCCCTGGCGCCAAGATAGGGAAACAAAAGGACATTACGAGAGACGTGTATAATAAGTCTTTTTGAGCTTCTTATATACGAAAACGCTAAAACAAATTAATATCACTCTATATGGAGAAACAAATGAACATTACGAAAACTTCTATTTTCAGTGTATTTCCCATTGTTAGGTACCAAAATGCCAAAATGCATGCAAATTACCCTATATGAAAAAAATATATATATTTTCAGAAACGTGTGTTTTGTGTGTTTATGCGCGTAATACACACCAAAATCTAAAAAGCATGGAAAGCACCCTATATGAAAAAAAAAAGATTACCAAAAACGTGTCTTTTGATTGTTTACTTATGCTAAAATTGATGTAAAATACCATTTACGGAGAAACACAATAGTATTGTCAAAAACAAGTATTTTTACTGTCTTTGAGCTTGTTACGTGCAAAAACGCCATAATGTGAGGAAAGTACCCTATATGGGGAAACGAATGGACATTACGTGAAAAGTGTATTATAAATGTTCTGAGCTTTTTAGATACCAAACCTCGAAAACGCATTAATAACGCTCTATATGGAGATACATGACGAATGTGATGAAAACGTGTATTTTGAGTATATTTCACATTTTTAGGTATCAAACCGTTAAAATGCAGGCAAACCACTTTATATAGGGAAAGTAAACTCTGTAAAGGTTAGGGCGCACGGGATAGATGGGAAGGTGTTAGGTTGGATAGGGTCATGGCTTGGTAACAGGCGACAGAGAGTGCTAATAAACGGCTCGAAATCCGAATGGGGTCATGTCATTAGTGGGGTGCCACAGGGATCAGTATTAGGGCCATTATTATTTCTAATATATATCAATGACTTGGATAGTGGAATTAGTAGCGATGTTAGTAAATTTGCGGATGACACAAAGATAGGTAGATTAATTAGGTCAGAAGCGGATGCCATCGCCTTGCAGACAGACTTAGATAGAATGAATGAATGGACGGATAGATGGCAAATGCAATTTAATATCAATAAATGCAAAGTGCTTAGCGTAGGTAGAGGAAACCCACACAATAGGTACACATTAAACACCCAAACTCTGGTAGGTACAGGGTACGAGAAAGATTTAGGAGTTATAGTTAGCTCTGAACTCCGTCTAGGGAAACAATGCATAGAAGCCAGAAACAAGGCAAATAGGGTACTAGGATTCATTTTTAGGAGTGTTAAAAGTAGAAGGCCGGAAGTAATATTAAAGTTATACTTGGCGCTGGTCAGACCTCATCTAGACTACGCTGTGCAGTTCTGGTCCCCACATTACAGGAAAGATATAGGTCTATTAGAATCAGTACAGAGGAGAATGACTAAAAGGATACAGGGGATGAGGAGTATTCCTTACGAAGCGAGGTTGAAGCGGTTAAATTTACATTCTCTAGAGAGACGTAGGTTAAGAGGGGACCTGATAGAAGTCTTTAAGTGGTATAAGGGTTATAACAAGGGAGATGTAAGCAAAATTCTTAGGATCAGCAACCAGGGTAGAACAAGAAATAACGGGTTCAAGCTTGAAAAATTTAGGTTTAGGAAGGAGATAGGAAAAAATTGGTTCTCGAATAGAGTGGTAGATGAGTGGAACGGACTCAGTAATCATGTAGTTAGTGCTAGGACACTAGAGAGCTTTAAGAGAAGATTAGACAAGTTTATGGATGTGGATAACAGATGGAAATAGGTAGGAGTGTTTCATACAGGGACTGCCACGTGTAAGCCTGGTCGCTTCTTGCAGCTTCCCTTATTTCTTATGTTCTTCTTATGTTCTGTTTACAGAATTATGTCTTTCTGAGTATTTATGAGATTGCTTGGCACCACATGCTAAAAAGCATGGAAAGCACCCTATAAGGGAAAACAAAATATTAACAAAAAATTATATTTTCCGTGTTTTTTTTTTATTGAATTAATTAAGTACTAAAACACTAAAACGATTTTAAAACACCCTTTATGGAGAAACAGAAAAAAAAAAACATTACCAAATACAAGTACCTTGAGTGTTTTTGAGCGTCTTGAGTACAAAACACCAAAATGCAGGGAAAGACACCTATATGGTGAAACGAAAAGACATTGCGACAAACGAGTATTATGAGAGTTTTTTTTTTTTTCGAGTTATTTAGGTACCAAATCCCTGAAACTCATGAATAGCACTCTATTTGGAGGAACAAAACAACACTACATAAAACGTCTATTTTGAGAATTTTTCACATTGTTAGGTACCAAAACGCCAGTATGTATGGAAAGCCTATTATTTGGGGAAGCGAAACGACATTACCGGAAACGTGTTTTTTCTTTGTGTGTTTTTTTTTTTTTTTTTATGTTTTTGAGTGTTGGGCACAAAAAACGCTAAAAAGCATGTAAAGCACCCTATATAGGATTAGAAAAGAACATTACCAAAAACGTGTATTTTGAATCTATTTTTCAGCTTCTTACCTAAAAACTCTAAAAAATGAAAAAAAAAATGAAGAACATTAATAAAAAGTATTTTGAGTTTTTTTTTTTTTAGCTTGTTACGTACACAAACGCAAAAATACAAGCAAATTACTATATATGGGAAAAAGTAAGAATATTATGAGCAACGTATATTATGAGTGTTTTTAAACTTAGCAAAAAGGCTAATAACACTCGACATAGAGAAGAACAATTTTATAAAAAAAAAGTATTTTACAGTGTTTTCACATTGTTAGATACCAAAACGCAAAAAAATAAATAAATAAAATAAAAATAATAATAATAATAATAATAATAATAATAATAATAATAATAATAATAATAATAACAATAATAATAATAATAATAATAATAATAATAATAATAATAATAACACCTGCATAGCACCTTGTATGAGGAAAGTAAACGACATTACAAGAATCGTATTTTTTTGTTTCTGTACATCCAGAATGGTGCCTAATATGTACAGAAGCATCCTATATGGGAAAACAAAACAAAACAACATGTGGGGTCCCCCAGGGGACCAAGATGGGTCCTCTATGCTTTCTCCTTCTCATTAACGACGCCCTCACTGACACCCCCCATCGCTGGAAGTATATGGACTACTGAAATGTGGGCGTCCCAGTTTCCACCTAGAACCCGGACTACTCGCCACTGCAAGCAACTCTGGAGCGACTACAGACGTGGACAGAGGAGAGCAGGATGGCCATCAACCACAGCAAAACTGTGGTGATGCATTTCTGTACCTCCTCTGTACCAGTGCCCCCTCCCCAACTCACAGTGTGCCCTCACCCCCTCCAGGTGGTCCGATGTGCCAAGCTTCTCGGAATCACGGTGGACGGCCAGCTGACCTGGAAGCAGCATGTCGCCAGCGCCGTAAGATCGGCTACCTACAGGTTGTACATGCTGCGCAGACTCAGGCCGCTGGGGACGCCGACAGACGAGTTAAGGGGGGTGTACCTCATCTTCATCCTCCCCAAACTCATGTATGCCTCCCCAGTGTGGTCCTCCTCCCTCACACACACTCAACAGCTATAGCTAGAGAGTGTGCAGAAAAGGGCGTGCAGGGTCATCCTTGGCCCTCCCTACACCACCTATGAAGGCACCGAGAGGCCCTGGAGAAGTTTGGAAGGGGACTACTGCATCATCCACGTCTCAAACACATGCTGCCGCCTGACGCACCTCGCCCGGTCCGTGCCACCAGACACCCCCCTAAAGGCGCCGCGCATGGACCGGTACAGGCTCAGCGCGATTCCCACCATGGTTTGAGCCATCAATCAATAGTCAATAGTCTAGATTAGACTTACCTTTATGATTTATGTTAAGTATTTCCCCACCCCCTCTGTACATTTTCAGTTTGTTAACTGCCTAAATAATAAACCGTTTATTATTATCATTACTATTATTATTATTATTATTATTATTATTATTATTATTATTATTATTATTAAGAACAGGTCCCAGTCTGTATGCACCCAACCCTCGTCCAGTTAGCTCTGCCCACTCTCTCATCCCTTCCCTACCACGCTAAGCCCCGCGGCTAAGCAGCCTCAAGGGTTCGGGATAAATACACACGAGGTTCTTACATCTATTTATTTTTCATCAGCAATTACATTCATGAAATTTATCACAACTTTATTAAAAAAAAGACACAGGACAGCGCATCGCTGGCGTGTTACTGCACATCATTGTGATCATGTGCATTATCTCGTTCGACAACAATAACAATTTTGTAGGAGAGTTGTTAACAACAGAATTTGACGAAGATTTGTCGTAACTAGTCACGCACAGTGCTTCTTCCAACACCTTGCCTATCACGTAAGCGGTAGAAGCTTCCATGGCTTCAGACGCGATGTCAATACTCGAACCTCCGCTAAAAATGGGCACATTTGTTATTTCCGGCGCACAGGAAGGTATTATGTAGGCAGGAACGCGATGAAATGTTTCATTCCTGTCTTGTAAGAAAGGGTAGTAGTTGTCAATGCTTTCTTCTTTTGCTGCTGTTGCTGCTGCGGCTTCTTCAGAGAATGTAACTTCTTCTCCCGTCTTTTCTTCTTCAATCTCTTCGGACCACACCCTATTCTGTGCCGGTGCATCCCGCTGCGTCTTTTTAACTTGTCTTTCTGCCGTCTTGAAGTCGTATCCCAGAGGAGAAAAGCAATCCAAGATGGTTAGCACAGGCCTGGTGTTATCTTTAATGTCCAAGGCAAAGTAATTGGCGGTTGTTTTGGTTATCGCTAGCCCGTTATTGATCAAACGTTGAGCTAAGTTATAAATCTCGACGACGGCAAAGGGCATCCTGTTGATCAAATCTTCCCTATATCGAAAAATGTTCTCTTTATCGTCGTTCCCGTCTTTGTCAAGGCCCTTTATGCAGTTGATCTCGATGTCCATGATGCCGTAACGGCTGTCTTGCAATAACTCTTTCAGACCCAAGCCGATAAAGTCGTACTTTGCACACATCAAGTCGGGATAAAAGGCGATGCATTCGGCCATCCCCGCCCGCTTCGCCAGCCCCGGGAAGTTATCCGCGGCGGCCGAGAACAACATGTCCACCTGTCGGTATGGCTCGACCCCAGCCAAGAACAGCTGAGTAGTTTTCGTCTTGGTGTTGATAAAGATGTTTCTGACCAGTTTCTTGAAATCGGCGCATGCTATCGACGATTCAAGCAAGGTAGGTCCTGGATAGAGCATGGCCCCATGGGCAAAGTTAAAGTACTGGCCATACCTATCAGCGCTCACGCCAGGGAAGCGGATTATAAAGTCTTCTATGCTTTTGGATACGCCTCGCAGAGCATCGGTGTTGAGAGCCGGTAGCTTACTCACAGAAGGATAATCCATCGCCGTGTTACTGCTCTTCTTGCAGAGCACAGGAACGTGATTTCGTTCGTGCTCTTAGTTGAACGCTACTCTTCCTCCTCTGTGCGCTTGTCTATTTCTTCTCATTTGGCGATGCTTGGAGGCGCGAGGGCTGGTGGAATACGAAGGTAGCGGGATAGACTTGAGTATGTCGTCAAACATGCGTTGAAAGAACTTGGCATTATCTATCTGCTCCTGCTGAGATTCGGGTCCGCCCTCCACAGTCTTCCCATAGGAAGCGACGCTGGCCTGGTCTATGAGTACCTGGAGGCACGCGACCATGGTCCCCCGTCTGCGTTGTTCTAGCCACTCTTTGGGAGATGAAAGCGTTTGCAAGCCGTCAAAGCGGTCGAATATCTATTGAAATTGTCTCCATCTCGGCGTACACGTGCTGCTCGCTCGGGCGTTGGTCGGTGTGTGTTCTCGCGCAACCCTCGCTCGTCCTTTTATCCCTTTGTTTTCTCAGGCCTCGGAGGAGCCTAAATGCGTGCTTGACAGTAGTGCTGGGCGGCCCGACACTGAAAAAAAAAAAGCTTCTCCAATTTCTTTAGTTTCCACGTTCTGCTGCAGCGCCTATGGCTATCGAAGACAGAAGAACACTACGAACTAGCTCCTCTGTACTTCTCGAACACAGGTTCGGCCCCTAGTGAGCCTCTCCTGAAAATCTGGAAATCCTTTCTGTCGTAGCTCCTGAAGCTCATACAATGCCGCTACCGCCTTCTCATCACTACCACCAGCACCACCACCACCAACAACAACAACAACAACAACTTGCAGGAGATGAACCGGCTCAAGAAGTGTCTGATGAAAGTGCTGCTGATTAAACAACAACGGAGTTGAGGGAAGGATTGTCATCAGCTCCGAAAACTGAAAAAAAAACAAAAACAAAGCAAATGTAGAAGAGGTGGAGGGTGGAGAATCTAGTATAAAGAATGATTAGCTAGATGAGATCCTTTGTAAAATATGTTTTACTTATGGAAGCAATATAGTTTGGCTTCCTTGCAAACACCTCTATACATGTTCTGTTTGTGCATTCTATTTTACGAAGTGTTATTTGTAGGGCACATGTTAAATATTTTATACAAATAACAAGATGTTAATTTTCACTGTAGTTTTTTTTTCTTCTTCTTGGTTGTACCTCACAGCACGGTGACCAGAACCCAAGGGCTTAAACTCACGTACCTTACCACCCGGCTCAATTGAATTCGGTAGTGGTTCGCTCTCAGTTCAACTGATATTGCTGATATCATTTTCAAAACACAATACTTAACAATCATAATACAATGATTTTTTTAATGTTCTTGTACACGAGCCGTCGGCAATCGCGAAGTGTGTACTTGATGAATGAATTGCCTCTCGTCATTGGTCAAGTCATTCTCCCAGTTTTCTAAGTCCTTGAAGATAGTTTGAAGTCGGCAGGATGTGAGAAGCCCCGGATGCTCATTAGATACTTATCGTAGAGTTCTTGATACTTGTTCTTGCTCTTTCTGGTATACAGAGGTTACTATTTTTCATGGCTTCTTTGGTATTTCCGCCGAAAGTAGAGCGAATATCTTGAACAATACTATGGCCCTTCCTAAAAATTTGGATATCCTTTCTGATGAAGAACTATACGAAGCTCTTACGACGCCGCTACCATCTCCTCATTATCATCACCAACACCAACACAATTACTTCATTGGACAGGGGACCCATGATGACTTAATTTGAGGACCATCAACCCTTTCAACTGAACTCGAGTTTTCTACTACCTTACCTTTGGTCGCTCAGTAGTGGTTCGCTCTCAACTCAATTAATCTTACTGATATCATTGGATTTTTTTTTTTCAAAATACAACACATAGCAATATATTTATTTATTATAATATTTTTTTTTACATTTTTTTGTCATGATGCACATATCAGATGGGTTTGATTACAACTAATAATAATAGTTATCTATTGCTGGATACACTTTGATAAATTCATCCAGGGTTTCAACGAGTTGCTTGGGTAAAACGTCAAAGTACTGACGAAGGAGATGTTCGTTATCCTTGATAGTCTTATGAAACAAGAACAACAGTGTGGGTACCGGGTAGTTCCACAAGCGGCCCCATCTACTGCTACACCAACGGTCTACAACAATAACATGGTAGTACCAATTTGGTAGTATTTAATTTGCGTTACTCTCACACTAATTATTTTCGAATGATAGTCACATGTCATTGTTATTGTGTCTATATAACTACGTTAAAACATCCTGAGTTTTTTTTTTTTTTTATTATTGCTGGTGATAATTGATGAGGAGGCAGTAAGTTAAACATATCTTTCTTGGCAGGAGTGACATTCCTAGTGGCCATCGATGTATTCAGGGACTCTGCTATCTGTCGAGGATTCCTCCATAGCAATTTCACCCTGCAGAAAAAAAAAAAAAACACCCGCCGCCCTGTTTCTCAAGGTGACTCACTCAGCTACCCCCCTCACCCTCCCTTCAGACTGTTGTGCCTGCACCGCCCGCCCTTCGCGCTCTGCTCGGGTCTCGCCTCTCTCCTCTGGCCTTCGAACACCTCACGTATAACATACCCACATTTTCTGATACACAGATATCCAAATACATATCAAAGTAGAGGGTCTGGTACAGATAATACATTAGGAGGAAGAGGGGGGGCGGGGAGAAGCATTTTCAGGATAATCAATACATTTATATAATTCCAATTAATCCTTAATGAGCAGAGAAAATTATGTCTAAGCGTAAACGTGGACCACCTAGTTTTTTATCACAATATTCTTATAATAAAACATATTACTATTCACTATCACCGCTACTACTACTACTACTACTACTACTACAGCTATACAATATACAGTACAAAAAGTTGCAGGATAACGATGACACGCACTTAAGAGAGAGGCTGCTGATCTTTTGGTGACGTGTCAAATTTAGTGAACTTCCGGTGCTAATAAAACGATTATGTGTAGACTCTCTCTCGGGCAGGAAATTATATACAATAATAAAACTAGGAAAAATAATCTCTTAATTTGTCAAGAACGTGACGCAGAATAGTTTATGTTCAAAAGCAACACACACACGGTTACGGCGGTGGGGGAATGAGGATAACATTTACGAAAACAGTGAATTGCATTTCGCTTTCTCACGCACACACGCCATCAAATAATTAGGCACACACAATCACAAATACACAAACACATATGTGTGTTTATAATTACTGAATATAATGACCTTAGCAAAAATCAAGTCTCTCTCTCTCTCTGTTACCACCACACCTCTCCTTCCTTGCTTTCTCTTATTCGGGAGAAATACTATTTTGTATGGAATTCTGAACATAATATATCATTATTGAATTATATGTATCTTCTTACCCTGTGTTTGCGAGTCAAGCAAAGCACAAACTGAGTTGACGTGATATGTAAAGTAATCGATAATAAATCATTTGCCCGTTAACATTAATGGGCAGCAAAATGTACATTAACGTTAATGAGCAACTCGGCTTGCCCAGTAATATATATATATATATATATATATATATATATATATATATATATATATATATATATATATATATATATATATATATATATATATATATATATATATATATATATATATATATATATATATATATATATATATATTTATTTATTTATTTATTTATTTATTTTATTTATTTATTTATTTTTTATTTATTTCAAGGTATAAATTTCACCATGGATTAGTGTTGTAGACTCTAGAGTCTAGAGCATCCATCGTGACAACAAAAGGCTCACTGAGTCCAATTACACTTTGTCGAGATGTAAACTGAAAGTACTACAAAGTATTTAAAAGTATTAAAAGTTCCATCACACTAAATCAAAACTTGTTCCATCGCTAAAATTATTCGAAAGTAATTTGTACGAATCAACCATGTGCTTCCTCCTGCTATGAGACAGGTGGATCAAAGGTGAATGCAAAATAAAACACCTAGGAATTCAAAACATTCACTATATAAGGAGAAGTGAAGAACGGTCCAGGTGAAGCAACTCTTTAATACGTCCCTCCAGGTGACACAGCGGGAGGTGTCAGCGGTGGAGGAGTGGATGGCATCTTGGAAGATGTTCCACGTGATGAGGGACCATCCCTCCCAGAATGTGCCCGTGCCTGGCAGGATGTGCGACGTCCGCTGGGACATCGATCCTGCATTAACCACCAAGTTAAGAAACCTCAGGTACAAGATGATGGCAATAGCCGTTGGTAAGAGAAACTACGGTCTTGATCAGCAAATCATCAAGGTAAATGCCTCTCTAGTTTAGCTTGTCCGTGGCCTTCCTCGGTTGGCAGTGATATCTTCATCATCATCGTCATCACCATCATCATTGTCATCGTCATCATCACTGTCATCACCAATGTCATCGTCATCATCATTGTCATCATCATTGTCATCACCATTGCCATTGTCATCATCATTGCCATCATCATCATTATTGCTGTTATTGTTATTATTATTATTATTATTATTATTATTATTATTATTATTATTATTATTATTATTGTTATTATCATCATCATCATCATCATCATCATCATCATCATCATTATTGTTATTATTACT
The DNA here is from genome assembly GCF_035594125.1 of Scylla paramamosain. NCBI lineage: Eukaryota > Metazoa > Arthropoda > Malacostraca > Decapoda > Portunidae > Scylla > Scylla paramamosain. The sequence continues at coordinate 26,661,809 of NC_087152.1, read as the reverse complement.
ATTGTTATTGTTGTTATAGTTTTTGTTGTTGTTAATAGTAGTGATGGTAGTAGTACCAGTAGTAACATCATCATCGCCACCGTCATCGTCATCATCATCACTATTGCTGTTCTATTTGTTGTTGTTGCTGTTCTTGTTGTTGTTGTTGTTGTTGTTGTTGTTGTTGTTGTTGTTGTTGTTATTGTTGTTGTTCTTGTTGTTGTTCTTGTTGTTATAGTTATTGTTGTTGTTGTTGTTGTTATTACTGTTGTTGATATTATTATTATCATTTTATCAATATTATTATTATTATTGTTATTATTATTATTATCATCATCATTATTATTATTAACATCACCATCATTATCATCATTAGTACTGGTAGTAGTAGTAGTAGTAGTAGTAATATATCTATGTCCTTCCATCTACAGTAAAATCCCTCTCATCCGGCATTCGAGTATCCGGCAGCTTCAAGTATCCGGCACATTTTTCCCCGAGCCTTAAAATCAATAAAAAATCAATGTGTACTCATAAAATCGATTAAATTATGATTAATTATGAGGACGGCACAATAACCGAGTTCCAAAAACAGTTTAATGTTAAGTCATGGCTTGACTTGCTTGGCTAGACGTTAAAAGGCAAACATTGATGCGATGTTGGCGCAAATTGTACCCTTTGATGATGTGTGATGATGAGGATGATGAGGAGTTTGAAGGGTTTGTAGGTGGCATGAAAAATTCGGTGGTGAGCGAGCTGAGGGAAATGGGGGGAAATGTGCAATTTAAAGTGACAGATGAAGCGTTACAGAAATGGGTGGACGTGGACGAAAATCAGGCCGTAACATTCACTCTCACAGACGAGGAACTTATCAACGCTGTAGTAGAAGATCATTTAGAGAAAATTAGTGATGATAGTGATGATGATGATGATGATAATGAGCCTAAAGTAACTTGGGAACAGGCTGCGAAACACATAGCTGGCTTTGTCAGGTTTGCTGAACAGTGCACATACATCCCAAGCCGAGATGTTATGACCCTTCACTGCAGTGAGAATGAGTTTTTGCTGCAAAGAAGGAGCTGCAAACAAGGAGACATTATAAACTATTTTAAAGTAGCTTATAAGGGAAAAGAAGTGGGGCAAACAAGTACAGAATCTGATGATGTTGATGACCCGGAGGGTGTTTAATAAGAGGTGTGGGGAGCGAAAAAGTGTCACAAACACTCGTACATTTTCATATCTTTATTGTATGCTATACATGTTGGCTAATATTGAATAAAGCAAATAAGTGTATACATACTTTATTTTTGTAACCCATCAACTTATTTATAAGAGGAAAGTATTAAAGAGAATGTTAGTACAGTAGTATTATGTGTTGGTGAGTGTGAGGTGGCAGCGCGGGTGGCAACCCGCGGCACGGCGATCAGCTGATCTTTGTTATGGTAAGATGCGTGAGTGTATGGTGGTGATTGTGGACATAATTTCAACTTCTATTCAAGTATCCGGCATGCTTCAAGTATCCGGCATGTCGGCGGTCCCGTTGATGCCGGGTAAGAGGGATTTTACTGTATTTCTATTTACATATTTGCGTGTCTGTCTGTCTGTCTTATTTAATTACTTACCGGTCTGGTGTCCTTTCCGCCATTTTTGGGATGGAAGGTAAAACAAGGGTCTGTATTGATCTTGACCAAAGTGTTTTGTGTCGTCGTGGGTTACAGAAAGTCCTGTGGCCGACGATAACTGGCAGTTTGGTGGCACACGACAGCTACAACTGCAAATCATTTAAGGGATCTTCTCCGTGGCCCTCGCAGCGATCGAAGGAGATTTTGAACATAAGAACATAAGAACATGAGAAATAAGGGAAGCTGCAAGAAGTGACCAGGCTTACACGTGACAGTCCCTGTATGAAATATACCTACCTATTTCTATCTATTATCCCCATCCATAAATTTGTCTAATCTTTTCTTAAAGCTCTCTAGTGTCCTAGCACTAATAACATGATTACTGAGTCCGTTCCACTCATCTACCACTCTTTTTGAGAACCAATTTTTTCCTATCTCCTTCCTAAACATAAATTTTTCAAGCTTGAACCCGTTATTTCTTGTTCTACCCTGGTTGCTGATCCTAAGAATTTTGCTTACACCCCCCTTGTTATAACCCTTATACCACTTAAAGACTTCTATCAGGTCCCCTGTTAACCTACGTCTCTATAAAGAATGTAAATTTAACAGCTTCAATCTCGCCTCGTAAGGAATGCTCCTCATCCCCTGTATCCTTTTAGTCATTCTCCTCTGTACTGATTCTAATAGACCTATATCTTTCCTGTAATGTGGGGACCAGAACTGCACAGCGTAGTCTAGATGAGGTCTGACCAGCGCCAAGTATAACTTTAATATTACTTCCGGCCTTCTACTTTTAACACTCCTAAAAATGAATTCTAGTATCCTATTTGCCCTGTTTCTGGCTTTTATGCATTGTTTCCCTAGACAGAGTTCAGAGCTAACTTTAACTCCTAAATCTTTCTCGTACCTGTACCTACCAGAGTTTGGTTGTTTAATGTGTACCTGTTGTGTGGGTTTCCTCTACCTACGCTAAGTACTTTGCATTTATTGATATTAAATTGCATTTGCCATCTATCCGTCCATTCATTCATTCTATCTAAATCTGCCTGCAAGGCGATGGCATCCGATTCTGACCTAATTAATCTACCTATCTTTGTGTCATCAGCAAATTTACTAACATCACTATTAATTCCACTATCCAAGTCATTGATATATATTAGAAATAACAATGGCCCTAATACTGATCCCTCTGGCACCCCACTAATTACATGACCCCACTCGGATTTCGAACCGTTTATTACAACTCTCTGTCGCCTGTTACTAAGCCATGACCCTATCCAGCCTAACACCTTCCCATCTATCCCGTTTGCCCTAACCTTTCTCAGGAGCCTTTGATGGGGTACCTTGTCAAATGCTTTATTAAAGTCCAGATATAAGATATCATAATTATCACCATTATCTACTGCCTTGTACACCTTACTGTAAAAACTTAACAAGTTTGTCAGGCAAGAATTCTCCTTCGTGAAGCCATGCTGTGTCTGATTTATCAAGTTATGTTTGTCTAAATGCTCCCTAATGTTCCTCACTATTATTGACTCTAATATTTTCCCTACAACTGAAGTTAAGCTGACAGGTCTATAGTTAGACGCTAAAGTTTTATCTCCTTTCTTAAAGATGGGTACTACATTAGCCTGCCTCCACATTACTTAGCATGAAAAATAGGGCTACTAGACAGCTAGAGATGCAACATTGCGGCGATGAAAGAGAGGCGAAAGACAGCCAGTTAGAGGAGAGGAGTTGATGAGACGAAAAGCTTTTGATTCCACCCTGTCTAGAAGAGCGGTATGAGTGGAAACACCAGACATTGGAAGCATACTCTATACATGGACGGATAAGTATTTACATTTACATATTATGACGGATAAGTCTCTTGTAAAGATTTAGCAGCTTGGGGGGGCATGTAAAAAAACTGGCGGAGACGACTCAGAACACCTAACATCATAGAAGCTATTTTAGCTAAAGATGAGATGTGAAGTTTCCAGTTCAGATTATAAGTAAAGGACAGACAGAGGATGTTCAGTGTAAAAGAGGGTGACAGTTGAGTGCCATTAATTAAAGAAGAGGGGATGGTTGTCTGGAAGGTTGTGTCGAATTGATAGATGAAGGAATTGAGTTTTTGAGACATTGAGCAATACCAAGTTTGCTCTGCCCCAATCAGAAATTTTAGAAAGATCGGAAGTCAGGCCTTCTGTGGCTTCTCTGCGTGGTGATTACTTCCTGAACTGTTGGACGTCTATGAAAAGACGTGGAAAAGTGCAGGGTGGCATCATCAACGTAGGAGTGGATAGGAAAAGAAAATTGGTTTAGAAGGTCATTGATGAATAATAAAATGAGAGTGGGTGACAGGACAGAATCCTGAGGAACATTACTGTTAATAAATTTAGGAGAAGAACAGTAACCCTCTACCTACAATATTATCCATGGCAATATCCCTAACCACTTATTCTATCTGCTGAGAGTGAGTGATGTCTGTACTGCCCCCACTAGACAACAGCATAATGTGTATGAGCCCAAAACCTGTACTGGGGCGAGGTCTCTACTGGTTGCTGGACCAAAATTCAGGAACAGCCTTCCTTATTCTATAAGGAATACACCGTCCATACGAACGTATAAAAAGCTGTTGTTCATTTATCTTTTCAACAAACAATTCAGTGTGTAAATCAGTAGCACGCCTTTCTTACATGTAATTCTGTATTATATAGTGTCTCATTTATATTGTACACTCTTATATCTATTGTTTTACTTTTATTTTTTACATTTAACTACTGTCTCATTTATAATTTTTGCACTCCTTTATCTACTGTTTTACTTATAGTTTTAGTCACAGTAATAACATGCACCAGTTGTAGGATATAGTGTGAATCTAATGTATAAGTTATATATTGAAGTGGACTTGACTCTACTCAAATAGAATGTAATAGTTGTAAACCGAAACAAGAATAACCATTGTACAATGAAATAAATATCTGATTCTAATTCTAATTCTGATTCCTTCCCTCCCTCTCTTTATAATCTTATTTTGCATCCTTCTAACTCCTTCCCTCCTCCATTTCATCTTATTTCTTGCTACTTACTTTCCTTCCTCTACATTTACCTCTATCTCATCTCACTCCTTCCATTTTTATGTCCGATAATGCTCTTTCTCTTCCTCCTCCTCCTCCTTCTCTTTCCCCTCTTCCTCATCCTTTTCCTTCTTTTCTTGTTTCTAGTCCTATGCATTCTCTATATATCTGCTTTTTCCCTCCTGTTCTGATTTCTTTCTTATCATTACTCTCTCTCTCTCTCTCTCTCTCTCTCTCTCTCTCTCTCTCTCTCTCTCTCTCTCTCTCTCTCTCTCTCTCTCTCTCTCTCTCTCTCTCTTAGTAGGCATCACCCATTTTTAGCACTTAATTTCTTGTTTTTTTGCTTTCAATCTGTTACATATTTTCCCACTTTAGTGTTCTATTTCTTTGTATTTTCCTTGTTCATTACTGCAGCTTTTTTCCAAGTTAAACACTGCTATTTTCTTTCCTCACTCGCCTTTAGATATGATGTCGTTCTTCAAGTAACTTCAGGTACTTACTAATATTAGATTACATTCTCTTCCTGATTTCACTTGTTCACTCCGGCTTATGTCTTTCAATGTGTTTTTTTTTTTCTTTTTCACTTCTCTGTTGTTTTCTGGCTTTTTTTTACTTTGTTTGTGAGGTGCTGTGAATGTCAATGTGTGTGTGTGTGTGTGTGTGTGTGTGTGTGTGTGTGTGTGTGTGTGTGTGTGTGTGTGTGTGTATGTGTGTGTGGTGTGTATGTGTGTGTGTGTGTGTGTGTGTGTGTGTGTGTGTGTGTGTGTGTGTGTGTGTGTGAGCATGTACTCGTATATACATTTTACTTGTATATACGTTCGAAGTTTGTTTTTTTTTTCATTATTTTTTACTTCAACCTTTCTATTTCAGTCTCTCCGATTTTATGTTTGTGCGCGCTCTCTCTCTCTCTCTCTCTCTCTCTCTCTCTCTCTCTCTCTCTCTCTCTCTCTCTCTCTCTCTCTCTCTCTCTCTCTCTCTCTAATACATTCCTACTTTTAAAACTCTTCGTCAGCCTTCGGGAATCCTGAAACTCCAACAAACAGCCAGCAGCACACTCAGTCCCTGTGCTTCCCTGAGCAGTAAAGAGCGGACGTTGTCATCTCCCGGCGTTACTCCTTCGAGACGCACAGTCCAATATGTAAGTTCGTGTAGCGTCTGCGTATTGACCGAACAGATAAAGAATGTATGTTAGTACGTATATCAGTATATCTTTGACCTTCTGTCTGTCTTGTGTGGGTGGGTGCGTGATTGACTGGGAGTCTCTGTCCCCAGCTTATGTGTAATTTTGTGTATTTTAATGTATCTGTTTGTATGTCTGTTTGTCACTTGTCACACACACACACACACACACACACACACACACACACACACACACACACACACAATATCTCAACATTTGCTTTTTTTCCAAATGTTGCATGAAAGAAAGAAGAAAGAGGCAGAAAAGTGTGCACGATATATATGCATGTGTATTGTGTTGCAAGACATCCTCTCTCTCTCTCTCTCTCTCTCTCTCTCTCTCTCTCTCTCTCTCTCTCTCTCTCTCTCTCCATGGTTCTGCCGTTCAAATTTCAACACAATTCCAGTGATCCACAGAACAATATACAAAATTCATAAAATTTATGCACTTTTCATTTCTGGTAAGGTAATTCATAGAGTAGCAGGAGAATTGTGTGTATTTTTGGCGACAGGAAAGTGTGTGTGTGTGTGTGTGTGTGTGTGTGTGTGGGCGCCTCTGTCTGCAACGTGATTCACAGATAAGAGGATTCATGTTCTTTTTATGTTATTTTATTGTCTCTTTTTTTTTTTGTTTTATAATGTTTTGCTTTTCTTTGTTTCTCTAGGTTTATACGTAAAATCTCTCTTTTTTATCCATCGCTCGTGTGTAAGTTACCAAACGCGAACATACAAATATTTTCGTTATGCGAAATTCAGTCTGCCTGCCTCAGTTTCCAATATTTTCTATATGTAATGATTCTATATATGTATGTTTGTTTACTATTTCATTTCGCATATGCACTCATCAGTCAGTCTGTCTATGTGTCTTTGTCTGTCCTGCTTTCTGAATGTCTGATATGCTGGCTGACTCTCTTATGTCATTTCCTTCTAACATAGTACATACCTTTATTTATCTTAGTTTGTTTACCATGATTTACAGTTGCATTTCTATATGTTCTGTCCATCAATATACAGCTAATTTCTCTCTTTATCTGATTCATCGCTTACACTTCCACTTTCTTCTTATTTGTTTATGTATATTGCTCTTCAACCATCCTATCTTCCTGTGTTTCTTCACTTACCTACCCATTCGTCGATGTTTTTATCTGTATATATCTCCCTATCTAATACTTCTACCTTCTTATCTATCAACGGGGATTTATCGATATATTTTCCCGCTTATGTACTTATTATCCCTGTCTGTCTGTCTGTCTATTTACCTAATCAATTTTTCTTCTTATTGAACTGTTTATCTACCCATTTATTTATATTTATATCTAATTAAATACTTATTCATTTATTCATCTATCTATGAATCTATCTATCCATCTATCTGTACATCTATATATTTATTTATCAGCCAGTCTATCTATTTAACCATTTACTCACCCAGCCATCTATCTATAAATCTACCTGTTCAGCCAGATACCTATTCATTGATCAATTCGTCAGACCAACAATACATTTCTCTATCTGCGCCTGAACATACTCACCGATCCATCTCCCCGTTCACCGCCATTGTACCGAGATAGTGTACCCTCAATACACTTCTATACTCGGCGGCGGCTAGGCAACGCTATTTTGCCATGTTCCACTAAGCATCCCTCCAGTTCCTTTCACAGTTCCATGCTTGTAAGGGGAGACAAGGCCCTCCTAATACTACGGGACTGGATGAGGAGGGGGAGGAAGAGGAGGGGAGTCTGTTGCAATTATGTCGGCAAAAGGAAGAATGGAACGTAAGGGAGAGACGATGAAAGATGATGGAGCGAGGGAAGAGAAGAGAGGAATTCGTGAAAATGGGAGAAGTTGAAATTGAGGTGTGGTGGTGGTGGTGGTAGAGTTTATCATTTTTCTCTTCCTCCTCCTTAGGGTGAATTGAAAAATTATGAACCATACCACCACAACCACCACCACCACCACCACGAAGCTGTGGCATGATTGATTGCCGCTTCCCTGGAAAGCGCAACGTAAGGATGCTGCACCACCCCTCAACAACCAAACTGTGCCTTCACCTGCGCTATGAACACACTACATCACACAACTATCATGCATTTACACTCTCCCTCACAAACAAAAGCAGACAGACCGCAACTCTTTCCCTCACTATTCTCTCAAGTTCTATGTGGTTTTTGTATACCACGGGGTATCAATTCCTGTATCTTGTCAGCTTCTACTGGAGGGATTGGTGGGGATGAACCTTTAATCTATCCCGTATCTCCCAATAATAGTTAATGTAGAATAATTATCCAAACAGCCTCGTCAGTACCTCAAGGTTTGGTCTTCCGTTGCATTCCTTTGTATTCCTTTGTATTCTTTCCTCCTCCTCCTCCTCCTCCTACTCCTACTCCTCCTCGCCCTCCTGTTGCTGCTGCTGGAAGTGATGACTCATGAATAATCACTCAGTGAAATCATAATTCGAGCTAAGAGAGAGAGAGAGAGAGAGAGAGAGAGAGAGAATGAGAGAGAGAGAGAGAGTTCTTGGCCAGAGCCACATCAGTCCCCTTCTCCCCCCCCCCCCACCACCCCAGCAACACACTTTAAGCAACCATTCTGTAGACGCATCTCGGGATAATTTTTTAGAGTAATATTGGATGACCACTAGGGGAGCCACACTCCACGGCCACTTGCGGGTCTGTCGGGGGCAAGGGGGCGGGCAAGAGGGGAAGGCGGACCATACCAGTGTGTAGGGTCAAAACATATCACGGCAAAAAGGAGATAGAGGAAGTGAGGCTATGTTTTAATCCTATACATTATTAAAGACAAAAAATGGTCTGTATGAATGAAAATATGGAAAAGAACTTAGATCTTTTTCCTTTCTACAGACAAATTAAAAGGAGATGGAGGAGGTGTGGCTGAGGTTTATCCCTATTTATTGTAAAAAATTGTTCTATGTCTGAGGATGTGAAAAAAGGAACATAGTAACAGTATGATATTTTTTCTTTTCTTTTCTGGACAAACTTGCTTGTAACTAGAAACACTTAATAGCAAAAAGAAGGCAGACAAAAAAGTGAATAATGTTTTACACAGTACATCGCTAAAAAAAAAAAAAAGTTTTGTATGAATCAAGATATGAAGGAGTATAAAATGGTACTTTTTTTTTCTTCGCCTACGGACACACATAGAACACACTTGTCAAGTTAGGTGAACATAAAGTGGAAATGCTGAAGATAAAGAAAATAATGGAAGAACACTAAACCTTTCACTAGAATTGAACTGTTGATATTACTGGGATTTTTATTTATTTTTTATTGTGTACATAATTATCCCAGACTACATCACCACTACTACATCATTCCGTTGCAGCGTAAAGGGAGAGACTATAGTTGTGATGATGTCACTGTATTTATGCTCTACAACCTGCATCACTTTAGCAAACTTTAGGCGCTGTATCATTACAAACATCACTCACAGCAGAGTACCACACTAACATCCGACACTACCTCACCCTCCTGAGCCAATAACCTGCAGGGAGTGCCACAGCCCCGCCAGGCTACATAGAATACAAGCAATCACCCCGTCACGTGGTTCACTCTAATAGAAGCTTACAGTGTAGGGACGCTGCCTCTCAGCGTCACATAATCCTGCACGCCATCCAGACCACGCTACGCTACGCCTCCTCCTCCACCTCCTACTCGTCCTCCCCCTTGTCCCCGCCCGACCACTTGCCTTCCTCTTTTACATACAAACTGCACGCCCCACGCGGCGCATGCAAACACTAGCCTGTCGCCGTACATTTGGCCGTTTGCTCTGCTCTCGACACCCACACTGCTGCACGTAACGGAGAGAGAGAGAGAGAGAGAGAGAGAGAGAGAGAGAGAGAGAGAGAGAGAGAGAGAGAGAGAAATATTCATGGCAAAAAGTAAATTCTTTCATACAAATGCACCACATTAAGCGCCTCCAGCGTAAGACTGTATTATCAGGCAGGAAGCGCGGCAGTAAACACGTGAAGTCTATACAGAAGGTAGGGCGTGTTTCATTTGCTGGTCTTGCCTATCACTTTTTTTATTATACGTTTTCTTTTTTTTTTCTTTTTTTTTTGGCATGGATTGACAAGGTGCGGAATAATAGTAAGAAAATATAAATAATAAAAAAAAAAAAAACTGAATTGGTTTCATTCCAGCTGATAATCCTGCTCTTTACTACTACAATAACAACAACAACAACAACAACAACAACTACTACTACTACTACTACTACAACTACTACTACTACTACTACTACTACTACTACTACTACTACTACTACTACTACTACTACTACTGTTATTAACATTCACCTATTACGACTCAGAAAAGCTTTATTTTTCTCCAACCCTTTATGCTTCTTAAAAACATGGAACTGCATTTGGAAATAAAAATTCAGATAATTGAACACAAAAGTCAATTAGATGCAAAAGATACTGGACGGCTCAACTTGAAACACTGGAGTAAACAATGCAATACTTGTTTAATTTAGGTCAGTATAAAATGGTATTCTTACATTTGCATATAGCCACTATTTATACTCACGCTCTCATATCTTCTCGGCGAATGGCGAACAGAGGAACAAAAAATATCTTTTCAGCTGCCGCTTTCGTACATAGACAAAAAAAAAAAAAAAAAAAAAAAAAAAAAACAATAATAAAAAAATCTAAATATGTTTCTGGAAGTGCCTCAATACTCTTAAAACAACTAGTTACAGGAAGGGGAAAAAACAGAAACAGGCAGAGAATTCCAGAGTTTACCCTTGAAGGGGATGCAAGAATGAAGATATTGCTTAACTCTTGGACTATTGAAAGTGAACGGAATAAAGATGAAAGTCTTGTGTACCGTCAGCGTGGGGAAGGAGAGACGCATGCTGATGGCAAATTCTGAAGAGCAGTAACCATAGAAATAACAACACAAGACAGACTTCCTCCATTTTTTTCCATCTTCATATACTTGTGTGCATTTTTTGTAGCATATCAGTGTATTTGCTATGGTAAGCTCAGTAGGTATGAAATGTTCTCTAGGGTATACATTAATTCGTCCATTTATTTACTTATTTATTTATTCACTTATTTATTATCTATTTATTTCATATTCTGCTTTTCATTACCCCATCGTATTGAGAGGCACTTTTGTGACTCACTGTTTCCTTTACATTGAAAAATTACTTGTTAATTACAGTACAGCATAAAGCAAGTGTCTGCAGTGAGTCAGACACTTTGTCAAGCAGCCTTACCTTACATGCACATGGAATAACATAGGCAAGCATGACAGGCTTCACATAAATGTAAACCTGAAAATGAAAGGACGCACACTGCGCTACAAAAACAGCTCCGTCCCCGTCACTCACCGGTAAATTGTGAGTGTGTCAGGAGGGGCAGGAAAAAGCCAGTCCTCGTCGTCTGGCCGCGAGGACAGCATCCGACAAGACAAACACAAAATCAGAGGACTGTGTTAAACACTAAAGTGTCTGAGTCTGATGGTGTCAACCAAGACTGGCTATCCCGTATATGAAGTGAGTTATGGCAAATAATTCGCGCATTTTGCACGTTCGAGCTCGATCTGTAGTAATGAGGCGATAGTTGCGCGAGTTGCGAGGCAGAAACCTTCGCCCACATGGCGATAAATCGAAATATGCAAAATACAGCAAAAAAAGGTGAGTCTGACGAAGAAATTACGTAAAATAAGAAAGATATGCCTTCAAAAGTTACCAACCAAGAAGTGTTTCCGAAAACGAAATCGAAATTTTTATATGCAATGGACACCAAAAGGTGCTCCCGGCCAAATCATCGTTGTGCCCTCCAAGGCCAGGCGGGAGTGGTGGAGTATAGAGATGTGCGGTAACAAAAATATAAAAAATATAATCTCTCGAAAGATATTTAATACGTTACTAAATGATAAAGAAAATCATAAATTTTCTTTCATTCGCTGACAAAGAAAATAAAAACGTAATGAAACTAATATTTTCAGAAATCTACAACGACGAGCCTCTGAAAAAAAAAGGAGACAAATAGTGTGGGCCGGCTCTAGTCATCAAAGCCCACGTCTCCTTGACTTTTCAAGGCAACAATCGACACACACACAGAGACAAATAAGAACACTTCACAGAATAATACAAGCTTTCCTCTCTTTGATTTTACTTGAATAAAGCTGTAACAAAGGTTATGACGATAAAAAGTGACCTTAGGTTAGGTCACAAATATCATGGTGGTAACGCTTCTCTGGAAGTCAGAGTTAAAAATATCAATACAAATTGAACAAAGAAAATATAAATATGTTTTCTCCATAGAGGGGAAGATTTTTTCTTTTTCTTTTTTTTTTTTTTTTTTCGTAGAAACCAAATTAACTCTAAACGAAAATTTTTACAGTAATAGTTTCCAAGGACGCTTTATCATAACATGTAAAATATTATTAATCTACATAACGGTAAAATACAGTAAAAGATAAATAAACGGATAAATTAGAAGATCTGATATTTGTTACCTAAAAAAAGTGAATATTCCTGCAATTGTGGAAATATTTTTTTTTTTTGTGATTGCATATCTTTCCTTTCTTCACTCATATATTCGTACATACAAAAGACATATACGAAAAAAAAAGAAAAAAAAACGAACGCAAAAATGATAGCTTATTGTTAGGTTTCAACTGAATCTCTAAGTAAATATTTATACCAAAAAGATGACACCATTATAGAAAATATCCTTCTTTTCTCTATGCATACACTAAAATAAGCACACGAAGACTGGAATACAAAAATTATAGTTTTGAAAAAGATTCTCGGTTATTCCTCAAAGTATTTTTTTTTCCCTGTAAGATGTTGCAAATGAACATTATAGACTAAATTTACATTCTTTCTTTTTTCATATATATATATATATATATATATATATATATATATATATATATATATATATATATATATATATATATATATATATATATATATATATATATATATATATATATATATATATATCTTAGGAAGGCAGAAAAATGCTAGACAAAACAACGTTTTGGAAAAAGATTTAAACTAATCCTTCAATGGATAATACTACTGAAACGATACCATGGAAGCACATCCTTTCTTTCCTTCATAGATTCGTGGAAAGCAGACAGGAGAAAGGCAGGCAACAGTGACAGGTTTCGATTGGCATGAAAAAAAAAAAAAAAGTTTAACAGCGAGTTCCAAAATAGAGGGCACATGATGTAATGAAGCAGGTACTCACTTTCCTCCTGCACGTGTTGGGTGTTAACCGCGGCCCCACCTGCCATCCTTTCCTGATGCCCTTCTTTTCTCCAAGTATTGGTCATAGGTGGCACATACACTCCTACATAATTCATTATCCTTCCATTTCCACTTTTTAATCATCATTTGTAGGATTTCAGACTTGTCTTCACTTTTTATTACCTTCTTCACTTTAACACTCTTTTTAGCCATAATGATCACTCCTCCTCCTCCCTTGTCACTTCTATTTTTCACCCATAAATCATATTTATCGTCACCAGTGTCAGGAGTTCCTTATTCATTGCGTGTGCGTGTGTGTGTATGTGTGTGTGTGTGTGTGTGTGTGTGTGTGTGTGTGTGTGTGTGTGTGTGTGTGTGTGTGTGTGTGTGTGTGTGTGTGTGTGTTCCCATCACAATGATGTAAAAGTGGTCATATCTCTTGCCAAGAGAGAGAGAGAGAGAGAGAGAGAGAGAGAGAGAGAGAGAGAGAGAGAGAGAGAGAGAGAGAGAGAGAGAGAGAGAGAGAGAGAGAGAGCAAATATAAATAAAAAAATAAAAAATAAAAAATAAATAAAAATATAAAAAAAGGTCATCTTAATGCAGTTCTATTTGGAATCTCTACGAAAACTAACATTAAGTGGAGCTTTTTATACATTTTGTGTTGCCCTTAACCAGCAACCCTCTTACATAAAAAAAAAAAAATCCTCAATTGTTCAACGTGGTAGCAAAACAAAAGTGCATAGGTGGCAGCTCACTGGCAGGTTGTAGGCCCAGCCAGCCCGGTGAAGCAGGAAATTTTTCCCCACTGACTGAAATTTCCCCCGGGAAAATTAACTTAGGATTGATTTCCCCCCAGGAATAAGAGCACAGGCTGTTTTTCCCCCAGGGGAAATTTCAGATCTAGGATATTTTTCCCCCTCTAGGCTATTTTTCACTCCCCCCCTACATAAAAACTATTTTGATGAATTACATAATCAATGGTAAATTTGACAAAACCACAGCAATTTTTTTTCTACATCAGAATCATATTAATTTATATAGTTTGGTAATTTACTGGTACTTCTGTAGTACTAAAGTGTTGAGTTTATATGGCAGTTTCATGTAGAACAATGGGGATGCCTCATTATGTTTGCCATTATCAGATTATCAGGGTAATCGTAAAAAGAAGTCTTTATTGGAAAGCTAACTAAAAACGTACTTAAAAAGCAATTAAAAGTCACGGGTTTTACAGGATCGTTAATTCATTTTTTATCTTTTGTATTTTTGATTGTGGGGCTGGATTACACTTAAGAAAACTCCATGAGTCCTTATAATTTTGTGTTGTTCCAAGATAGGCAGTGTGGTACCATTCGTAACATGACTCAGACTTAACCACTTCGCGTCCACCTGCTGTGATTCCTTTATATCCTTTTTTTTTTTTTTTTATGTAAGAAGGACACTGGCCAAGGGCAACAGAAAAAAAATCAATAAAAAAAAATGCCCACTGAAATACCAGTCCCATAAAAGAATCAAAGCAGTAGTCAAAAATTGATGAATACGTGTCTTGAAACCTCCCTCTTGAAGGAATTCAAGTCAGAGGAAGGTGGAAATACAGAAGCAGGCAGGGAGTTCCAGAGTTTACAAGAGAAAGGGATGAATGATTGAGAATACTGGTTAACTCTTGCATTAGAGAGGTGGACAGAATAGGGGTGAAAGAAGAAAGTCTTATGCAGCGAGGCCGCGGGAGGAGGGGAGACATGCAGTTAGCAAGATCAGAAGAGCAATTAGCATGAAAATAGCGGTAGAAGACAGCTAGAGATGCAACATTGCGGCGGTGAGAGAGAGAGAGGCTGAAGACAGTCAGTTAGAGGAGAAGAGTTGATGAGACGAAAAGCTTTTCATTCCACCCTGTAAGAGTGGAACCCCAACAGACATGTGAAGCATACTCCATACATGGACGGATAAGGCCCTTGTACAGAGTTAGCAACTACGGGGGGGTGGCGAGAAAAACTGGCGGAGACGTCTCAGAACACCTAACTTCATAGAAGCTGTTTTAGCTAGAGATGACATGTGAAGTTTCCAGTTGAGATTATAAGTAAAGGAGAGACCGAGGATGTTCAGTATAGAAGAGGGGGACAGTTGAGTGTCATTGAAGAAGAGGGGATAGTTGTCAGGATGGTTGTGTCGAGTTGATAGATGGAGGAATTGAGTTTTTGAGGCATTGAACAATACCAAGTTTGCTCTGCCCAAATCGGAAATTTTAGAAAGGTCAGAAGTCAAGCGTTCTGTGGCTTCCCAGCGTGAAATGTTTACCTCCTGAAGGGTTGGACGTCTATGAAGAGATGTGGAAAAGTGCAGGGTGGTATCATTACCGTAGGAGTGGATAGGACAAGAAATTTGGTTTAGAAGATCATTAATGAATAATAAAAAGAGAGTGGGTGACAGGACAGAACCCTGAGGAACACCACTGTTAATAGATTTAGGAGAAGAACAGTGACCGTCTACCACAGCAGTAATAGAATGGTCAGAAAAGAAACTTGAGATGAAGTTACTGAGAGAAGGATAGAAGCCGTAGGAGGGTTGTTTGGAAATCAAAGCTTTGTGCCAGACTCTATCAAAAGCTTTTGATATGTCCAAGGAAACAGCAAATGTTTCACCAAAATCTCTAAAAGAGGATGACCAAGACTCAGTAAGGAAAGCCAGAAGATCACCAGTAGAGCGATCTTGACGAAACCTATACTGGCGATCAGATAGAAGGTTCTGAAGTGATAGAAGTTTAAGAATCTTCCTGTTGGGATAGATTAAAAACTTTAGATAGGCAGGAAATTAAAGCAATAGGACGGTAGTTTGAGGGATTAGAACGGTCACCCATTTTAGGTACATGTTGAATGTAGGCAAACTTCCAACAAGAAGGAAAGGTAGATGTTGACAGACAGAGCTGAAAGAGTTTGACTAGGCAAGGTGCAAGCACGGAGGCACAGTTTCGGAGAACAATAGGAGGGACCTCATCAGGTCCATAAGCCTTCCGAGGGTTTAGGGCAGCGAGGGCATGGAAAACATCATTTTAATAGGTGGTATGAAGTAGTCAGAAGGTGGAGGAGAGGGAGGAACAAGCCCAGAATCGTCCAAGGTAGAGTTTTTACCAAAGGTTTGAGCAAAGAGTTCAGTTTTAGAAATAGATGTGATAGCAGAGGTGCCATCTGGTTGAAACAGAGGAGGGAAAGAAGAAGAAAAGTTATTGGAGATATTTTTGGCTGGATGCCAGAAGTCACGAGGGGAGTTAGATCTTGAAAGGTTTTGACACTTTCTGTTAATGAAGGAGTTTTGGCTAGTTGGAGAACAGACTTGGCATGGTTTCAGGCAGAAATATAAATTGCATGAGATTCTGGTGATGGAAGGCTTAAGTACCTTTTGTGGCCCACCTCTCTACCATGTATACCACGAGAACAAGCTGTGTTAAACCAAGGTTTAGAAGGTTTAGGACGAGAAAAAGAGTGAGGACTGTACACTTCCATGCCAGACACTATCACCTCAGTTATGCACTGTAGCGTTAGGGCAATCCACAGGCGAGCAATGTGTTGCAACATTTATTGTAGCGTTCCAACCTGTGGGTCCAGGATAAATCAGCCCGATACCAAATCATGGTAAAATCATATGAGCGTAGAAACACTAAAAATACAAAAATAATCACTACATAACATGATCAGACCTTGAATAGTTCCCATGTACCTCATAGTATAATAAGTACAGAAATCACAAAAATATCTCTGCAGTTCACAATATGATAAACCTCCCAAACAATGGATAAATACCCTGTGTGACTCACATCATTATAAAGCTCAGAAAATCCTCATACATATCACTGTAAATCATAGCATGACAAAAATCACACAAATACACAATAACCATAACACTCACAACATTGCCAGCGTCAGTTGTGTTGAAAATACTATGGCGTGGAATCCCCAACAGCCGGATACGTCACTGGTGCTTTGATAATTGATAGGTAATCCACTGACGTCTCACTTTCATAACCCTACAAACCACAGACATGTCAATATCTCATTCCCTGATCATATGATTAGTATAATTTAATAAACACAATCATAGGCACTAATAACCCATGATTGATAACAAGTGGTACAGAAATAATGTTGAGCACATGAAGCAAATTGTAACTACTATGAAGATAACCCTGAACAATAATCATGTAAAGGTTATAACACTTACAGTCTATAGAACAGGAGGGGCGACCTTATTCCCGAGTCCTACGAGGGAGACCCGTAGCTAGCAAACCGTCTCCACTTGTCTCACTCTCCTGTCTGTCAGTGTCTATATCAGGCCGCGCGGGCCTCCACAACAACCGTGTGCCACTCCGCATAAACTATACTCTTTAACAAATCCATTGTAGTCTACTTATACAGTATTTTTATCACATCAAATATCAAATACACAATTTACGGACAAATACATACATAGTTGGTGTAAACTCGTTCAGCATACAATAAGAAGTATATTAAGAGAAATAAAACAAATAATATTGGAACCATACCACTGACGGGTAGCACGAACGTAAAATAAACTTAACTTAACATGCGCATAATCATGTTACACTCCCCACCCCAAGAAAAAGAATTAAAATTATTGTTCTTCGATCGGAAGTATCAACACAAGTTTGTGGACAGATCTGTTAACCTTTATATCTTGATGACCCTTATACATGCTATTTCCGCTTTGTAACTTGTATCTAATTTGTACATCTCTAACCTTACCATCAGAACTCGGTAAAACTTGACACACTTCAGCAAGTTTCCAATGCCCTTTCAAATTATTACTATCCTGCACCAAAACAATATCTCCCACTCGGAGATTTCTTTTCTCACAATGCCATTTTTGTTGTACAATTAATGTTGAAAAATAATGCATCATCCATTTCTTCCAGAAGGATTTTACAATTGCATTGATGAACCTTTGGCGAGTCCTTGTGTTTGTACTGCTGTCAAATACACCTTCTGGTGTGTGTACACTTGCACGCCCTAGTATTAGATCATTTGGACAAAGATAAGATCCCTTAGTACAGTCTGAACCATTTTTCATACCTATTGGTCTCTCGTTCAACATATTTGCAATCTCAAACATTGCTGATTGTAATTCACCAAATGTCAATGTACTGTCACCTATTACTCTGGTCATAACTCTCTTCACCAATTTTACCATAGCTTCTGAGCACCCATTCTCCCATGGAGCATCAGCAGATTTTGTAAATTTCCACTCCATACCGCCTTCTCGGCTAAATTGTGATAATTTTTCCTGGTCTTGAGTCAAGAAACAAACTTCTTTACTTGCCAATTTGAGTTGTGAACCATGGTCGGAATACATTGAGTGAGGGAAGCCTCTGATGGCTGTAAACCTACGAAGAGTAGTGATGAGACTGTCAGTATCATACCCTTCTACTAAGTCAACATATGATGCTCTTGTGCTGAGACAATTTACTACAACACCATACACCTTTTTTTTACATCTTCCTTTGACTGTATCCTTAATCATTAATGGGCCAAATAGATCAAGAGCAGAATGGTAAAAGGGAGGTGAAGGTTTCAACCTTTCTTCTGGTACTGGTCCCATGCTTTGTCCAATCACTTGTTTTTCTAAACGTCTGCATGTCACGCAGCGAGATTTAACTGATTTGATTAACTTTCTAGCTTGAGGAATCCAAAATTTAGCCTGTAGTTTACATAGAGTAGATTCAATCCCTCCATGGTCTTTATCATGAATATCCTTAATGCACACCTCTGTGAGTCTATGTTTAGTGGGAAGTAGAATGAAAGCTTCATTATTGTAATTATTCTTCAGCCATGCAGCAATTCTTGATCCTACATATATTATTCCATCCTTACAAAATGGACCTAACCGCTTGAACCTTTTTTCCCAGTTGTCTGTTAAAGAAATCTGGGCTCTTTTGATCCATAATATTTCTGCTTGTTTAAGTTGATCTACTGTTGGTGATGCCAGGATTCCCTTGAAAGAACGCGCATGAAGGGCATTCAAAACTCTTGCAGTGACTCCTATAATTTTGCGGTATGAATTAAATCTGTCTATGTCAAACATATTGCAGTCATTAATATGCCAGTTGTTTACTTCAGCTGTGTTAATGATGGACTTTATCTCTGGTGTTGGAGAGATTGACTTCATGGGCCATTGAGAAAATGGTAATTCTAAGAAAGTGGGTCCACACTGCCAGCATGACGTTGGACCCATATCAACAAATTTACTTGAACGGGTCATTAGGTCAGCTATGTTTACTTCAGTCGAGATCCAGTGCCATTCATTACTCAAGGAGCTTTCTTTTATTTCTACAATTCTATTTGCAACATAAGTTCCAGCCTTAATATTGTGTTTTGTTATTTGTGAAAGCACAATCTCAGAGTCAGTAAAGTGGTGAACATGATCAAATCTGATGTTAGTTTCGTTCATTATTGTATTGCGGAGGCGAACACTAAGAACTGCACTGGACAACTCCAGTCTGGGAATAGTCTGTGTCTTAATTGGTGCGAGTCTGCTTTTGGCTGCAAGTAGCTTTGATTGATACTTATCTTTCCCAACACGCCAACGTGCATAAGCACACGCAGAATATGCTAGGGTGCTCGCATCATTAAACAGTATCAGGGTTGGTTCAACTAATTCAGCATTACAAATGCATCTAGGCAATTTAATAGTTCCCAATTCATGCATATCATGACAGAATTTGTACCATTTCCCTATAAATTCCTCAGGTAAAGGATCATCCCAGTCTAATTTCCGTCCATTCTCATCAATGTACTCAATGATTTGTCTCATCAACAGTTTACCACGTAAAGTCACTGGTGTAACAAACCCCATGGGATCAAATATTGTTGATATGTAACTAAGAGCCTTTCTTTTAGTTAGTGGATTTTGTGGTTCATCGGAATTACTCTTAACTTCAACACTGCAAGTCTGTTTACACGTACTTTTCATTTTCATCTTGAAACTTATTTCATCTTCTACAGGGTTCCATACTAATCCCAGAACCTTTTCTCCTGGTATACCTGACAAGTCCACATCATTTCCAACTTGGGTCTTCCCACTTATGATCCACTCCTTCATGTGAAAGTTTCCACGGTTCAGAATAAGCTCAACATCCTTTATGATCTGACTAGCCTTCTCTGTATCATTCATGCTATGTATGATATCATCCATGTAACTATCTTGCACAATTACGTTGGCTGCTTCAGGGAATTCCTCCTTGCATTTCTCAGCTGTTTGTCTCATAGCAAGTATAGCAATAGCCGGACTACAAATGTCTCCAAAGGGAACTGCTGTGAGGGCATAGTGGTCTGGGGCCCGATCCTCAAAGTCTCGCCAAAGAAACCTGTGTACGTGACTGTCAAATTCAGATAACCTGATGCTATTAAACATCTTGGCTATATCTCCAACAAATGCTATGGAACCTTCTCTGAATCTAAGTAAAAGACCAAAAAGACTGTTCATTACATTGGGACCCTTAGCCCAATAATTATTCAGCACATGACCATTATATGAGGCAGAAGCATTAAATACAATGCGAGTAGGGGTGGAAGCTGAACTTTGTTTCAACACCTCATGATGAGACAAATAGTGCACTGGACCTTTGTACCAATTTAACTCCTCCCTATTTAGTTTTCTAGCAACACCTCTCTTTAACATGTCATCAATTTGTACCTTGTAATTTTCTGTTGACCTACTGCCCAACTTCTTCAGTCGCTTTTCCGTACCTTTAAGTTTCATTAGTGCTACCCCAAAATTATTCGGCAAATGATGTGGATCTTTAATCCAAGGGTAATGTACAGTCCAGGTCTTCTCTTTCTCCTGATATTCAAGTCCACTGAGAATCAATTTCATTTCTTCTTCTTCCTTTACAGTTATGTGCGTCTCTCTATTGCAGTCTTTACAGTTAATGCAATTGGTACATTTGGGTCTACAATTTGTGCCTAGGTGATCCATTGCAAACAAATTATCTATATCCTCCTTAAAAGTTCTACAGATCTCCCCTTGAATTTCAAAAGTGTTAGATGTTAAGGACATGTGGTTTACTTGAGCCACATAGTGCTCTGTATATTCATTTTTGAGTTCTGGGTGCGATCCTCTGACACAATAGCCGAAGGGACCTTTCATGAGTTGCAATTTCCCTACAGTTTTAACAGTTGTAGGAATGATGTCACAACTGTCAGCACCAATCAAAAGATCAACTCTCCCATGAGGACGGAAAATATGCATTGACTGAGAAACTCCTAACTGAGAAAGAATTATGTCCATAGGGACTGGATTAACTTCTGAAGTGATTTCATCCATTCCTACACATTGTATTAAATATTGTTTACCTGTCTCATCTACAAGAGGCATTTTATACATTTTAGTGAATACAGTATCACTTACATTTCCAACTGTTGTCATAGTGATGTTATATGGTGTGCCACATAATCCTAAGTCCCGTGCTTTGCGATGAGTCACCAAGCTACTTGTACTGCCGGGATCAAAAAGAGTTACTAATGAGTCATCTTTACAGTTAACTTGACCAATCATCAGCAAAGTACAACCATCTGACTTGTTGGTGTGAATATTAATATCATTTTGATAAAGCAAATAGTGAAGTCTCGGATGATGTGGCTTACCACAAACATTACCATTTCCTAACTTCATGTAGCAACTGCGTTTTTCCTGACAATCCTTAGAACTGTGTCCCATTGCCAAACAGTGAAAACAAACATGGTTCTTCCGTAAAACCTCCATCTTGTTTGAGGGTTCCAAATTATGAAATGTGTTACAGCGACTGATAGTGTGCGAATCAGAATTGTGATACCAACAAAAGTTGGGGTTTCCGTAGTTTTGTCTATGACGTCCAACCTGTGAACCCCCACTAGATAGTGTTTGAGTGAACTTCTGCATTATACTTTCCATGTTAGCCTGATGTTCTGCTTGTTGAAGTTGCAACTTTTGCAATGTTCTCATAATTTGACTGTCATCCTCTTTTACCTCTACACTATGAACAGTAGCCTTGGAATTATGTGACCTCTTACGAACATCTTTGTCTATATAATCAAGGACATTCTTTTCTTCCTTCAAATACTTTAACAACTCAGGAAAAGCATTTACTTTATTTGACAGATTTTGGTAGATCTTAGTCCACTCTCTTTTTTGTTGGGGTGGAAGTATTTTCTCAATTAAGCTTATCACAATTACAGTGGACATCTGTACTTCTAAATTATTTTTACTCATGTCAGTCCAGCACTTTTCTATGACTTCCACGGTTTCTACAAATTTACCAGTATTGCCTTCAGCAATTGGCTTTAATTCTTGCAGTTGGTTGATAACAGTATCTGTCAATCTAACTGGATCAGCATACCTTTGGTCAAGACGACGGAACATTTCCTTGTAATCATCATCTACTCCATGTACTACACTTAGCGCTTCACCTGATAAGCACTGTTTTAAGGCAAAGGCATTTTCCCCATAATTGACAGTCATTATTTTATCATAGTTGCTGCGAAATGTCTGGTATTGGCGTATGTCACCTTCAAATTTAGGAGGTTCTATTGGC
This sequence comes from Scylla paramamosain, assembly GCF_035594125.1. Taxonomy (NCBI): domain Eukaryota; kingdom Metazoa; phylum Arthropoda; class Malacostraca; order Decapoda; family Portunidae; genus Scylla; species Scylla paramamosain. The sequence continues at coordinate 26,639,166 of NC_087152.1, read as the reverse complement.
TTCACCTTAACCTTAGTTGCACTATCTGTTAAGGCTGTCTCCTTTTCCTTTTTACATAGCTGTAATAAAGTCTCACAAGCACCTGTCTTCAACAATTCTGCCTGAACTATATACTGTTCTTCATTCTTAAGTTTTCCATTAAAGTCCTCCTCCTCTTGATCACTCTCACATAATGCGTCCATCACATCCTCGTGTCGTCTCTCGAGTTCCCGAAAAGCGTCCTTTACTTCCTCATAATAATCCTCAATAATGCTAGATGGCTTACCCTGCTTCACTTGCTCAGAGAGTAGGTTACACTTCCTAGTTAGCTTTCCACGGGCTGTCCCTCGTAGTCTCCGTCGGCGCTCAAGGTCCTCCGTCTTGGGCATGGTTGTGGGTGTTGTTGGAATGTAGCGTTAGGGCAATCCACAGGCGAGCAATGTGTTGCAACATTTATTGTAGCGTTCCAACCTGTGGGTCCAGGATAAATCAGCCCGATACCAAATCATGGTAAAATCATATGAGCGTAGAAACACTAAAAATACAAAAATAATCACTACATAACATGATCAGACCTTGAATAGTTCCCATGTACCTCATAGTATAATAAGTACAGAAATCACAAAAATATCTCTGCAGTTCACAATATGATAAACCTCCCAAACAATGGATAAATACCCTGTGTGACTCACATCATTATAAAGCTCAGAAAATCCTCATACATATCACTGTAAATCATAGCATGACAAAAATCACACAAATACACAATAACCATAACACTCACAACATTGCCAGCGTCAGTTGTGTTGAAAATACTATGGCGTGGAATCCCCAACAGCCGGATACGTCACTGGTGCTTTGATAATTGATAGGTAATCCACTGACGTCTCACTTTCATAACCCTACAAACCACAGACATGTCAATATCTCATTCCCTGATCATATGATTAGTATAATTTAATAAACACAATCATAGGCACTAATAACCCATGATTGATAACAAGTGGTACAGAAATAATGTTGAGCACATGAAGCAAATTGTAACTACTATGAAGATAACCCTGAACAATAATCATGTAAAGGTTATAACACTTACAGTCTATAGAACAGGAGGGGCGACCTTATTCCCGAGTCCTACGAGGGAGACCCGTAGCTAGCAAACCGTCTCCACTTGTCTCACTCTCCTGTCTGTCAGTGTCTATATCAGGCCGCGCGGGCCTCCACAACAACCGTGTGCCACTCCGCATAAACTATACTCTTTAACAAATCCATTGTAGTCTACTTATACAGTATTTTTATCACATCAAATATCAAATACACAATTTACGGACAAATACATACATAGTTGGTGTAAACTCGTTCAGCATACAATAAGAAGTATATTAAGAGAAATAAAACAAATAATATTGGAACCATACCACTGACGGGTAGCACGAACGTAAAATAAACTTAACTTAACATGCGCATAATCATGTTACATGCACTCAGCACACAAAGACGGGTCTCTGATCCGGAAGCAGTAGACATTCCAAGGAAAATCAGCAAAATACCTCGTCAGGTCCCACCAACTAGCAGAGGCAAAACGCCAGAGGCACCTTCGCTTAGGGGGATCCTGAAAAGGGATTGGAGTGATAGGACAAAATAAAGATATGAGATTGTGATCGGAGGAGCCCAACGGAGAAGAAAGGGTGACATCATAAGCAGAAGGATTAGAGACCAGGAAAAAAGTCAAGAATGTTGGGCGTATCTCCAAGACGGTCAGGAATACGAGTAGGTTGTTGCACCAATTGCTCTAGGTCGTGGAGGATAGCAAAGTTGAACGCTAGTTCACCAGGATGGTCAGTGAAGGGAGAGGAAAGCCAAAGCTGGTGGTGAACATTAAAGTTTCCAAGAATGGAGATTTCTGCAAAAGGGAAGAGGGTCAGAATGTGTTCCACTTTGGAAATTAAATAGTCAAACAATTTCTTATAGTCAGAGGAGTTAGGTGAGAGGTATACAGCACAGATAAATTTAGTATGAGAGTGACTTTGTAGTCGTAGCCAGATGGTGGAAAACTCGGAAGATTCAAGAGCGTGGGCACGAGAGCAGGTTAAGTCATTGCGCACATAAACGCAGCATCCAGCTTTGGATCGAAAATGAGGATAGAGAAAGTAGGAGGGAACAGAAAAGGGGCTACTGTCAGTTGCATCAGACACCTGAGTTTCAGTGAGGAAAAGAAGATGAGGTTTAGAAGAGGAGAGGTGGTGTTCTACATATTGAAAATTAGATCTTAGACCGCGAATGTTGCAGAAGCTAATGTAGAAAAAAAGTTGAGGGGGGTGTCAAGACACTTAGGGTCGTCGACAGAAAGGTAGTCCGACCTGGGAACATTTATGGTCCCCTCCCCAGATGGGGACTCCGAGGATGGTGTAGGGGTTGCTATGATGATTTTTAAATTTTAGAGTGAAGGGTGTGTGTGTTATTAGGAGCTTGTAGTTTTGTGTGGAGGAAGAGAGCTGTCTTTAGAGGGCAGGCTGTGACTGCCCACTTGTGTTGTGAGACACAAAGGGAAACGTTCAGTTAGGTCAAAGCTGGGTTTAATGATAAGTTCACAGCATCCCCTGAACAGTGCTTTAGACCTCACTGGGAGTAATTATCGTTTCCGCAGTTGTCTACTGCCTCCTCCAAGGAGACAGTGAGTACTCTGCCATATAAACTCAACACTTTAGTACTACAGAAGTACCAGTAAATTACCAGACTCCATAAACTAATATGATTCTGATGTAGAAAAAAATTCCCATGGTTTTGTCAAACTTACCATTGATTATATAATTAATTAAAATAATTTCTATGTAGGGTGGGTGAGAAATAGCCTAGAGGGGGAAAATATCTTAGATCTGAAATTTCCCCTGGGGGAAAAACAACCTGTGCTGTTATTCCTGGGGGGAAATCAATTCTAAGTTAATTTTCCCGGGGGAAATTTCAGTCAGTGGGGAAAAAATTTCATGCTACACCGGGTTGGCTGGGCCTACAACCTGCCAGTGAGCTGCCAGCTATGCACTTCTGTTTTGCTACCACGTTGAAATGAGGATTTTTTTTTTTTTATGTAAGAGGGTTGCTGGTTAAGGGCAACAAAAAAAAATGTATAAAAAGGCCCACTTAATGCTGGTTCTCATAGAGATTCCAAATAGAACTGCATTAAGTTGGCCTTTTATTTGTTTTTTATATTATATTTTTATTGCTCCTCTCTCTCTCTCTCTCTCTCTCTCTCTCTCTCTCTCTCTCTCTCTCTCTCTCTCTCTCTCTCTTGGCAAGACATATGACCAATATAACATCATTGCTATGGGAACACACACACACACACACACACACACACACACACATGCAATGAATGGGGAACTCCTGACACTGGTGATATAAATATGATTTATGGGTGAAAAATAGAAGTGACAAGGGAGGAGGGCGAGTGATCATTATGGCTAAAAAGAACGTTAAAGTGAAGAGGGTAATAAAAAGTGAAGATAAGTCTGAAATTCTACAAATGATGATTAAAAAAGTGGAAATGGAAGGATAATGATTTATGTAGGAGTGTATGTGCCACTTATGACCAATACTTGGAGAAAAGAATAGCAAGAAGAGATGTTGGTAGATGTGTTAAAAGGTCTTGAAAAGATATTGATGGAAAGTAGTGATATAGTTATTGTTGGTGATTTTAATTGTAAGGAAATAAATTCGGAAACACTGACAACTACTGGAAGTGAAAACTCATGGAGTAATAGACTGTTAAATTGGGCAGTAGAAAACTTACTGACTCAATGGATAGATTGTGATACAAGATTTAGTGGAAGAGATAAACCATCAAGACTTGATTTCGTGTTTACCAAGTACATGGAAATTATTAAAACCATACACTACGATAGCCCTCTAGGTAAAAGTGATCATATGTTGATGGAATTTAAATTGAAAAATTAAAATGTAATCATAGATAAAAAAAAAGTTATAAGGTGTATAGATTTAAATATAGTGAAGCTGATTTTGAAAAATGAAGAAAATACTTTATTACCGTGGACTGGAAGGACTTTGAAGACGCAGAAGATGTTCGGGAAAAATGGGATGAATTTATAAGGATATATAATTCTACTGTGGAGAAATTTGTACCTAGAGGAGGGGTAAGATGTAGAAAAGGCAAGGAATGGTTCAATACAAAATGCAAAGAGGCTAGAAATTGTCAGCTAAATGCTTGAAATAGATGGAAGAAGAGGAAAACTGAGAGCAGATGGGAGGAATATATTGATGCTAGAAATAAGTACGTTGAGATAATAAGAATGGAGAGAAGAAACTATGAAAGAGATATAATAGATAAGTGTTTAAATGAACCCAAACTGTTCTTTAGACATATTAATAGGAAGATGAAGAAGAAGGAAGGTGTATCAAGATTGAACCAGAGCGCAAAAATAAATGCAAAAAAAAAAAATAAATAAATATGGAGATATAGAACAACACTATGAAAAATGTGTGTGTATGTTTGAGCTTGTTTGGTACAAAAACGCTAAAAATGTCTGGAAAGTACCCATTATGGGAAACGAAACAATATTAACAGAAATGTTTAATATAGTTGTTTTCACCTTCTTAGCTACCAAAACTCAGAAACACATGAATATAATTTTATATGGATAAACAGAACAATATTACCAAAAACGTATATTACTACTACCAAAACTCCAAGATGCAAAGAACTATATCAGAAGAATGAGAACAATATTCCTAAAAATCATGAAAGATGAGTGTTTTTTTTAGGTTACAAAACGCCAAAATGCATGTAAAGCACATTTTATGGAAAAAGAAAATCTTACCCCCCCCAAAAAAAAAAAAAAAACGTACATTTTGAGTGCCTTTCAGCTTCTTACGTACGAAAACATTAGAAAAATAAATAAGTAAATAAAATAAATAAAAAAAATACTATATTGGAAAACAAAACTTCTAAATTATTTTCGATATTGTTCTTTAGTTTTCCCATTTAAGGTATTTTCCATACTTTCTATCAATTTGGTGCTAAATACACTCATAAACATCCAAATGACACGTTTTTTCTTAATGTCGTTTCGTTATCCCATACAGGGTGTTTTGCATGTATTTTAGCGTTTTGTTACCTATCAAGCTCAAAATACTTACCATATTTTTTGTTAATATTTTTTTTTCAAGAAAAGGTGCTTTTTATGCGTTTTAGCACATTAGCACGTGAAAAATCGACACGTTTTTTATAAAGTTGTTTTGTCTTCCAATATAGCTTGTTTTCCATGTTTTTTTTTCAGCGTTTTTTGGTAGGCAAGAAGCTGAAAAGCAATAAAAACACACGTTTTTGGTAATTTTGTTTTCTTTTCCTATAAAAGTTCCTCTGTTTGCAGTTTTGTGTTTTGGTATCTATCAGAATAAAAAAAAACACTCATATTACACGTTTTAACAATGTTATTCTGATTCTTCTTATAGAGTGTTTTCTTTACTTTTTAGCGTTCCAGTCACTAACATGAAGATGAGTGTTTATGTGCCTGTTAGGTACCAAAACTCTAAAGTACACGGAAAACAACCTATATGGGAAAATAAAACAATATTAACAAAAACATTGTTTCGTGATGGGATCTCAAATGGGCCACGAGTGGTATCAAAATTTATTAATCCAACCGGTAAATATTCTTACAATTAATCACCAAATACAAAAGAAACAAAGTTATACAGACCACTACAGCAAATCCCCAAATGTATATAAATCCTATCAAAAATATTAAAACAAATGGACAATTGTAATGCTAATCGTTTAGCAAAATTATTATAGTCTGATATACTATAAATATACAGCACTGTAAATCTAATTCATCCGCAGCACTTCACATTACACATCATAAATACATAAATAGCCGCTAAAGACATATTTAATGACTATCAAATATGTCAGTATAAGCACATAATAAACAACACTTTAATCACTCACAAGATTGGCCTCCTGTATGTCCCATCAATATCCAGACCACACCATTAATGTCCTGGTCATACTAGCACTGGCCAGACCACACCATTAACATCAAGAACACTGCGGTTAATTACATAAAAATAACACGTGTTTTTCCATCAACACCCTTGCCAATATTCAAAATCACTTCAGCACCTTTTTTTGTCATTTAGATTGACAGAGATTTTCTTAACCCACTCCTACATGCATATATACACCTTGCACATATGGCGGAGGAAAACCTGCCGGCAGAACAGTACAAAGCCGGCCAACGATGAGGAAGGAACAACCTCCTGATCCTAGGTCACGGTGTACAAGTGACCAGCTGGCTTGGATTCGACGCCAGGAGCGGCCAATAACAAAACACAAGCGCCAAGCACAACACCCCACCATATGGCAAATACAACAAATATATTACATATTACAAATTATAGGTTACATTTTGCGAACAAGTTTATCAAAATTGTGTCTTTTGAGTGTTTTTGACCTTCTCGTTCAAAATCTCTAAAACGCATACAAAACCCGCTTTCTGAAAAAAAAAAAAAAAAAAAAATACTAAAAAACGTGTGTTTTTATATTGTTTTTGAGCATGGTAGGAATCAAAACACCAAAATGCATGCAAATCACCCTATATGGGGTAATGACACTATATTTCCAGAACCGTGTCATTTGCGTGTCTATGAGCGAATTAGCACAAGAACATTAAAGACGTGTCATTTGAGTGTTTTTGAGCTAAAAATATACGAAAAGTACCTATTAGATGAAACGAAACGATGTTTTTTTTTTTTTCAGTTCCTTACGTACCTAAACGCTAAAACAGTCTAAAAACTCTATATGGAGAAACAGAACATTACCAAAAAACGTCTATTATGAGTCATTACCACAATGTTACGAACCAAAACGTAAAAGTGCATGCAAAGTACCCTATAAATAAGAATCAGAACAACAATGCTGAAAACGCGTATTATGAGTATTTTGGGGCTTGTCAGATACAAAATAACAATAAAGTGCATTTAAAGCACCTTATATGGGAAAAGAAAACATTACCAAAAACATGCGTTTTGAGTGTTTTTTCAACTTTCTACTTACCAAAACTCTAAATATCGTGGAAAACACGTTATATTGGAAAACAAAACTAAACAAAACGAAAAAAAAAAATCATGCATTGTGAATGTTTTTGAGTTTTTCTTACAAAAACTCTCAAAGGCATACAAAACGCCCTTTCTGGAAAAAGAAAAATAGTTCAACATTATCAAATACGTGTGTTTTGAGTGTTTTTGAAGTTGTTAAGTATGAAAACACCAAAATGCATGTAAAGCACAATACATGGGATAACGAGATGACATTAACAGAAAGGTGTCATTTTGGTGCATGAAAACGCTAAAAACCATAGAAAATACCGCATATGGAAAATAAATGACATTTTCGAAATCGTGTCTTTTGAGTGTTCTTGAGCTTTTTTACGTACCAAAACGCTAAAACACATGAAAACACCCTTTAGAAAAAAAAAAAAATAGAACAACTTTATGAAAAACGTGTATTTTGAGTGTCATTGATCTTGTTAGGTACCAAAACGCTTAAAAATGAATGCAAACTACCCAATGTGTGAAACGAAATGATATTCACAGAAACATTTATTATGAATATGTGTTTAGCTTCTTAGCTATCAAAACGCTAAAACACATGAATATCTTTTTATATGCATAAGCATATATATATGTATGTATATATATATATATATATATATATATATATATATATATATATATATATATATATATATATATATATATATATATATATATATATATATATATATATATATATATATATATATATATATATATATATATATATATATATATATATATATATATATATATATATATATATATATATATATATATATATATATATATATATATATATATATATATATATATATATATATATATATATATATATATATATATATATATATATATATATATATATATATATATATATATATATATATATATATATATATATATATATATATATATATATATATATATATATATATAAACACAACATCATCATAAAACGTCTATTATGAGCCATGTTTGAGACCAAAAAGTCAAAATGCCTAGAAAGCACCCTATATCAGGAATCAGAACAACAGTGCTAAAAAGGTGTAATATGAGTGTTTTTAAGTTTGTTAGATACCAACATGCTAAAATGTATGGAAATGGAAACAGAAAACAACTTTACCAAAAAACGTATTTTGATTTTTTTTTCACTTTCTTACATATTAAAACGCAAAAAAAAAAAAAAAAAACAGAAATTACGCTATATTGGAAACGAAAATAATTTTATCAAAGTCGTGTCTTTCAGGTGTTTTTGAGCTTTCGTGCAAAAAATCTAAAATGCATACAAAGCACCATTTTTGGAGAAGCATAATAGCATTGATGTTTTTTTTTTTTTATGTCTTTTCAGCTTATTAGGGAATAAAAAACCAAAATGCATGCAAAGCAATTCATATGGGCTAACAAGACGATATTACCACAGACGTGTCATTTCGGTGTTTATTAACATATTCGGCCCCCCCCCCAAAAAAAAAAAAAAAACATGAAAAATAACCTATATGGAAAGCAAAACATTATCGAAAAAAAATTCTTTTGAGTGTTTTTGTATGTATACCATAAAAGAAAAAAAATCAGAACTACAATGATAAAATCGTTTAATACGAATGTTGTTGGGCGTGAAAGATACTAGAAAGCTAAAGCGAAAGCAATGTAACCTGTATGGGAAGGGGAAACAATATGAGCAAGAACGTGTCTTATGAGTGTTTCTTCAGCTTTTTACGTACGAAAACATTAAAAAGCATGAAAAAAACACACACTATATTGAAAACAAAACTTAATGAAAAATCGTGTCTTTTGAGTGTTTTTGAGCTCCTTTCTTACAAAACTCTAAAACGTTTACAAAAAACCCTCTCGCGAGAAAAGAATATTACACAAAAAAAAAAAAAAGTGTATTGAGTGTTATTAATCTTGTCAGTTATCAAACGGCGAAATTCATGCAAATCACCCTATATGGAGTAACGAGACGATATTATCAGAAACGTGTCATCTGGGTGTTTATGAGCGCATTAGGCACCAAAACGCTTAAAAACATTGAGACCATATATCAGAAAATAAAACAACATTATAGAAAAGAATTGTCTTATGAGTATTTTTGAACCTTATAGGTACCAAAACGGTGGAAAAAAATGCATGCATGGGAAAGGAAAAGAAGTAAAAAAAAAGTCTTATGTTTTTTTTTTTTTTCAGCTTCTTAGGTACCAAAACACTAAGACACATGAATGTCACTCTATGTGGAGAAACATAACATTACAAAAAAATGTGTATTATGTATGATTAACAAAATGTTAGGGAGCAACATGGCATATTGCATATTGTATACCTCCCCTTCTTTTTCTCACCCCTATTCTGTCCATCTCTCTAATGCAAGATTTAACCAGTATTCTCAGTCATTCATCCCTTTCTCTGGTAAATTGTGGAACTCCCTGCCTGCTTCTCTATTTCCACCTTCCTATGACTTGAATTCCTTCAAGAGGGAGGTTTCAAGACACTTATCCTTCAATTTTTGAGTACCGCTATGGACTCTTTTCTGGGACTGGCATCTCAGTGGGCTTTTTTTTTTTTTTTAATGGATCTTTGTTGCCCTTGGCCGGTGCCCCTCCTACTTAAAGATATTAACAGAAGATATTAACATAAAGATATTAACAGAAACGTATAATTTGAGTGCTTTTCACCTTCTAACTTCCAAACCGCTAAAACACATAATACCACCTTATATGGATAAACCTAAAAACATTAACTAATACGTGTATTATGAATGATTACCAACATCTTAGGGACCAAATCGGCAAAATGCATATAGTGCACCTTATCAGAAGAATCAGAACAACACTGCTAAAAACGTGCAATATTGATGTTTTTGAGCTTATAAAGTACAAAAACACGAAGGTGCATGTAAAGCACCTTTTATGGAAAAAGAAAAAATATTACCAAAGACGTATTTTATTTATTTTTTTTATTTTGTTACCAAAACGCTAAAAAAAAATAATAAAACATGAAAAACAAATTATATTAAAAAGAAAAAAAAATTATGGAAATCGTGTGTTCTCAAGTGTTTTGAGCTACTTTTGTATAAAAACGCTAAAACGCACACAAAACACCCTTTCTGGAGAAATTTCACTAAAAACGTATTTTTATATTTTTTTCAAATGCATGCAGATGTTTTTTTTTAAATGCACCCCACATGAAGCATAGGCACGATAATCCCTGAAACGTTTTATTTGGCTGTTTATGGGCGCATTAGGCAGCAAAACGAAAAAAAAAAAAAAAAAAAAACAGAAAAAAGCAATATATGGGAACAAAAATCGAAAACGTGTATTTTCAGTATTTTACAGCTTGTTAGGCACTAAAACCATAAAAAGCACAAGCAAACATTATCAAAAATGTGTATTATGAATGAATATCACAATTCTACTAATGAAAACGTAAAAAAAAAATTCAGAGCACACTATAAGAAGAATTTGAAAGACAATACTAAAAACTTTTAATATGAGTTTTTTTGGGGGGCTTCTCGGATATCAAAACACTAAAGTCTATGCAAAGAACACTTTATAAGAACATAAGAACATAAGAAATAAGGGAAGCTGCAAGAAGCGGCCAGGCTTACACGTGGCAGTCCCTGTATGAAACGCACCTACCTATTTCCATCTGTTATCCCCATCCATAAACTTGTCTAATTTTCTCTTAAAGCTCTCTACTAGCTTCCTAGCACTAACTACATGATTGCTGAGTCCGTTCCACTCATCTACCACTCTATTTAGGAACGAATTTTTTCCTATCTCCTTCCTAAACCTAATTTTTTTAAGCTTGAACCCGTTATTTCTTGTTCTACCCTGGTTGCTGATCCTAAGAATTTTGCTTACATCTCTCTTGTTATAACCCTTATACCACTTCAAGACTTCTATCAGGTCCCCTCTTAACCTACGTCTCTCTAAAGAATGTAAATTTAACAGCTTCAACCTTGCCTCGTAAGGAATATTCCTCATCCCCTGTATCCTTTTAGTCATTCTCCTCTGTACTGATTCTAATAGACCTATATCTTTCCTGTAATGTGGGGACCAGAACTGCACAGCGTAGTCTAGATGAGGTCTGACCAGCGCCAAATATAACTTTAATATTACTTCCGGCCTTCTACTTTTAACACTCCTAAAAATAAATCCTAGTACCCTATTTGCAATGTTTCTGGCTTCTATGCATTGTTTCCCTAGACGAAGTTCAGAGCTAACTATAACTCCTAAATCTTTCTCGTACCCTGTACCTACCAGAGTTTGGTTGTTTAATGTGTACCTATTGTGTGGATTTCCTCTACCTACGCTAAACACTTTGCATTTATTGATATTAAATTGCATTTGCCATCTATCCGTCCATTCATTCATTCTATCTAAGTCTGCCTGCAAGGCGATGGCATCCGATTCTGACCTAATTAATCTACCTATCTTTGTGTCATCCGCAAATTTACTAACATCACTACTAATTCCACTATCCAAGTCATTGATATATATATATATATATATATATATATATATATATATATATATATATATATATATATATATATATATATATATATATATATATATATATATATTAGAAATAACAATGGCCCTAAAACTGATCCCTGTGGCACCCCACTAATTACATGACCCCACTCGGATTTCGAGCCGTTTATTACCACTCTCTGTCGCCTGTTACCCAGCCATGACCCTATCCAGCCTAACACTTTCCCATCTATCCCGTGTGCCCTAACCTTTCTCAGGAGCCTTTGATTGGGTACCTTGTCAAATGCTTTACTAAAGTCCAGATATAAGATATCATAACTATGACCATTATCTACTGCCTCCCTCTGCCATTATCTACTCCCTCCTCTTGTCCTACACCCTCACGCCTCACCTCACCTCTCTCATCCTGCCTTATCTCTCTGAACTCCGTCCCTGACTTGACCTCATCCTGCATCCTTTGCCAGTCCACTCCTTGGAGGTACCTTTTTAATTCTTCAAAATCTGCTCTCCTAAAGTCAGGTATTTTACTAGTGTTTTTGCTTCTAACAGTTTCTTCCCATTCTAAATTGTACCTAATTTCCCTATGGTCACTGTTAGCTAACTGTCCTCCAACCTCTAGCTGCGTGACTGCTTCCTCCCTGTTAGTAAGAATTAAATCTAGAATATTATTCCCCATTGTGGGTTCTACGACTACCTGTTTTAAAAAAATTATCCTGAATTACCTTAAGAAATTCCTTTGCTTCCTTGTTACCCACAATCAAAATGTATGTGTAAAAGAAAAAAAAAACATTACAAAAACGTGTCTCTGGAGTGCTTTTTAGCTTCTTACATACGAAAACGCTAAAAAGCATGGAAAAAAACGCTATATATATATATATATATATATATATATATATATATATATATATATATATATATATATATATATATATATATATATATATATATATATATATATATATATATATATATATATATATATATATATATATATATATATATATATATATATATATATATATATATATATATATATATATATATATATATATATATATATATATATATATATATATATATATATATATATATATATATATATATATATATATATATATATATATATATATATATATATATATATATATATATATATATATATATATATATATATATATATATATATATATATATATATATATATATATATATATACGAGTATATATATATATATATATATATATATATATATATATATATATATATATATATATATATATATATATATATATATATATTTTAGTCATTCTCCTCTGTACTGATTCTAATAGACCTATATCTTTCCTGTAATGTGGGGACCACATATATATATATATATATATATATATATATATATATATATATATATATATATATATATATATATATATATATATATATATATATATATATATATATATATATATATATATATATATATATATATATATATTTTAGTCATTCTCCTCTGTACTGATTCTAATAGACCTATATCTTTCCTGTAATGTGGGGACCACATATATATATATATATATATATATATATATATATATATATATATATATATATATATATATATATATATATATATATATATATATATATATATATATATATATATATATATATATATATATATATATATATATATATATATATATATATATGTATATATATATATATATATATATATTTATTTATTTATTTATTTATAAAAATTGTATTTTCATGTTTTTTTACTTTCTTACATAAAAATAAACACTAAGGTAAAAAAATACAAAACACACTTTCTGAAGAAACAGAACATTATGAGAAACACATATTTTTACTGTCTTTGAGTATGTTAGGTATCAAAACGAATGCAAAGTACCCATTATCGAAAATGTATTGATATTAACAGAAAGATGTAATATGAGCGATTTTCACCTTTCTTAGCTACCAAAACGCTAAACCACATGAATACCGCTTTATAGGAATAAACAGAATTAGCTTACCTAAAACGTGTATTAACATAATAACATGTGTTATGTTGTGGGATCAAAACTACAAAATTAATACAAAGCAGCGTATAAGAAGAATCAGAACAACAATCCTAAAAATGTAAAATGAGTGTTTTTGAGCTTGTTAGTTACCAAAACGTTAACGTACATGGAAAACATCTTTTATGAATAGAAAACAATATAACCAAAAATATGTATTTTGTGTTTTTCAGCTTCTTGCGTACCAAAACACTTACATGCATTGAATACACTATATAATGAAAACAAAACAGCTTTATCAAAATAGTGTCTTTTAAGTGTTTTGAGCTTCTTTCGTATAAAAACGCTAAGACACATACAAGACACTTTTCTAGAGAAAGAGAACAACATTAACATAAACGTGTGTTTCGAGTGTCTTTGTGCTTGTTAGCTATCAAATCGCTAAAATGCTTACAAAGCACCTCATATGGGGGAGATGTTATTACAAGAAACGTCCCATTTGTGTGTTTATGAGCGTATTAAACACAAAAACGATGAAAAACATGGAAAACATACTATGAGAAAAAACAAATTAACATTATCGAAAATTTGTATTTTGACCGTTTTTCTGTTTCTTAGGTACCAGAACGGGAAAAATGTATGAAAAGATATTAACATATACGTGTATTATCAATATTATGAACGAAAAAAATATTAACATAAACGTGTATTATCAGTATTTTCAACTCCTTTAGTGCCAAAATGCTAAAGCGCATTAATAACACTCGATATGGAGAAAAGAACGATATTACCAAAAATTTGTCAGGTAGAAAAACGCTCTATACGGGTAATACAAAGCAACATAAACAAAACAAGTGTCTTTTGAATGCTTTTCAGCTTTTTACGTGCTGAAGTGGGCAAAAATGACGGAAAACACGCTATATATGAAAACAAAATACCTTTATTGAAATCGTTTTTTTTTTTTTTTGCTTTTGTGTTTTCGAGCTTCTTTTGTACAAAAAACGCTTAAACGCATAAAAAAAACACTGTAGAAACAAAAGAACTTTACAAAAAACGTGTGCTGTAAATGTTAGCTTGTTACGTACCAAAACGCTACAAAATTTTGAAAACACGCTATATTCTAAAACAAAACAATTTTATCAAAATCCTGTCTTTTGAGTGTTTTTGAGGTTCGTACGTAAAAAAGAAAAAAAACGCTAAAATACATACAAGACAAAGTTTCTAGAGGAAGAGATCAAATTATGAAAAAAATAAATAAAATTTGAGTATGTTTGAGCATGTTAGGTACCAAAACGCTTAAAATGCATGCAAAGTACCCATTATGGGAAACGAAGCGAGAATAATAGAAACGCATAATTTGAATGTTTTTCACCTTCTTAGCTACCAATACGCTAAAACACATGAATACTACTTTATATGTATAAATAAAACATAACCAAAAATGTGTCTTACCTAACCTAAATGCACATAAAGCAGCATATAATAAGAATCAAAACAACAATGCGAAAAACGTATATTACGAGTGTTTTCGACGCTAAAATGCATGGAAAGCACCTTTTATAGAACAATAAAATTGTACAAAAAAACATGTGTTTTGACTGTTTTTTTATTTCTGCTTTTTATGTACCAAAACGCTAAAAATAATGGAAAACACGTTATAGTGGAAAACAAAAAAAAACTATCAAAATCGTGTCTTTAGAGTGTTTTTGACCTTCTTTCGTATAAAAAAAACGCTACAACGCACACAAAATAGTCTTTCTAGAGCGATAGAACGGCATTACCAAAAACGTGTGCTTCCAGTGTTTTGGAGCTTTTTAGGTATTAAAACGGAAAATGTATGCAAAGTACCCTACATGGGGTAGCAAAACGATATTAATGTCATGTAAAAAAAAAAAAGCTAAAACACACATAACATACCAATTCTGTAGAAATATTTAAGAAACATTTAAAAAAACATTTAAGAAAAACGTGAGTTTTGAGTGTTTTTGAGCTTGTTAGGTACCAAAAAACCAAAATTTATGCAAATCACCCTTTATAGGGTAACGAGACAACATTACCAGAAAGTCTCATTCATGTGCTTTGAGCGTACTACGCACCAAAACGGTAAAAAGCATAGAAAATACCCTATATGGGATAACAAAAACATTATCAGAAACGTGTCTATTGAGTGTTTTTGTGATTCTTTACCTACTAAAACCCCAAAACGCATGGAAAACAACCTTTCCGAAAAAAATAAGAGAACAGCATTATGAGAAACGTTTATCTTGAGTGTCTTTGAGATTGTTAAGTACCAAACTAAAAAATACATGCAAAATACCCATTATGGAAAACCAATATAATAACAGAAATGTGTAATATGAATGTTTTTTACCTTCTTAGCTATCAAAGCACATGAATAACGCCTCATACTGGTAAAGAAAACAATATTACCAAAATCGTGTATTATGACCGATTGCCACTATATTGCGGACCAAAATACAAAAAATGAAAAAAATGAAAATATGCATTTTGGGAGTGTTTCTGCTTGTTAGGTACCAAAACTCTAAAAATGCATGGAAAATGCCCAATATGGAAAACGAAAAGAAGTAAACAGAAACATGTATTAGCTTTTTTTTTTTTCAGCTTCTTGGATACTAAAACGCTAAAACACATGAATAACACTCTCTCTGGAGAAACAAAACATTACCAAAACGTGTATTATGTGAGATTAAAAAAATATTATTAACAAAAACGGCATATTGCATATAAAAAAAAAAAAAATTAAAAGAAGAATCAGATCGACAATGCTGAACTCGTGTAATATGAGTGCATTTGAGATTATTATGTACCAAAACGCAAAAAAAAAAAAAAATACTTGCAAAGTAACGATATTAACAGAAATGTGAAGTATTTTTTTTTTACCTTCGTAGCTACGAAGGTAAAAATACGTTACGTAAAAATACGGTAAACAGATACGTTAAAACAAACACATAATTCTACTTTATATGGATAAACATAACATTATTTAAAACATGTATTATGAACGATTACCATCATGTTAGGGACCAAAACGGAAAATCATGCATACAAATTAGATCATAAGAAGAATCAGAGCAACAATGCTAAAAAACGTGTAATATGAGTTTTTTTTTAGCTTGTTAAAGTACCAAAACGCTAAAGTGTATGCAAACCACATTCTATAGAAAAGAAAATGGTATTATATATTTTTTAAAATTTGTTTTTGTGTGTTTTTTAGCTTCTTAGACACGTTATACTGAAAAAAAAATCTAAATCTAAGTGTTTTTGAGTTTTCGTAGAAAAAAATAAATAAATAATACGCACACAAAACACTCTTTTTGGAGAGGTAGAGCAACATTACCAAACATGTATCTTTTTTGAGTGTTTTTTTTTATTTCTCATGTATCAAAACGCCCAAATGCAAAGAAAGCACCCGATATGAGGTAATAAGACGATATTACAAGACACGTCTTATTTGGGTGATTATGAACGTATTAGGCGTTAGAAAGCTGAAAGGCATGAAAAAAAATATTAGAAAGAATATTAGAAAGGCATGAAAAAATATTAGAAAACAAATTGATATTATAAAAAATTTTTTTTTTTTTACTACTTACGTACCAAAACAGTAATGTACCGAATATATTAACTGACTCGTGTTTTATGAATGTTTTTCAGCTTCTTAGTCACGAGAACGATAAAACACAGGAATAGCACTGTATGTAGGGATACAGATAAACTCGTACTCGAGTACAAGTTTATATAGATAGATAGAAAAAAAAAATACGTGTATTGTGAATGATTGCCATAATTTTAGAGAACAAAACGCTGAAATACATACAAAGCTCCCCAAAAGAAGAAAAAAAAAAGTGTAATATGAGTTTTTGAGATTGTTAGGTTGTAAAACTAATGTGGATGAAAAGCATCCTTTGTGAAAAAAAAAAAAAAGTGTGTTTTGACTCTTTCTACCTTGTTACATAGCAAACCGTAAAAAAAAAAAAATATGGAAAAAAAAACGCTATATTGAAAAACAAAACAAGTTTATCAAAATCGTGTCCTTTGAGTTTTTTTTTTTTTTTTGAGGTTCTGTATTATGGGTGTTTTTCAGCTTCTCAGGTACCAAAATGCTAAACCACATCAATATCACTCTATATAGAGAAAGAGAATGACATTACCAAAAACATGTGTAATGACTGAATACCATCATATTATGAACCAAATCGATAAAATGCATATAAAGCCTTCTTAAAAAAAAAAAAAAATGAATAGATAAATAAATAAATAAAAATAAACTTGTAATATGACTTTTTTTTTTTTGCTTTTTTGCTTGTTAGGTACCAAAACTCTGAACTGCATGTAAGCATGCTTTTTGGAAAAAAAAGGAAACAATATTAACATGTATTTTGAAGGTCTTTCAGCTTTTCACTTACCAAAACGCTAATAACCAAGTATAACTATTAACTAATAAACAAGTTCATCAAAATCGTCCCTTTTTGGTAGCCTCATTCACAGAAACAGAACGACTTTTCGAAACACGTGTATTATGAGTGATTAACAACATGTTAGGGAATAAAACGCCAAAACGCCTACAAAGCACCCTGTAAAATGAATTAGAACAAAACGTGTAATATGAGTGTTTTTGGGTTTGTTAAATAACAAAACGGTAAAGTGCATACTCCTACATGAGAAACGAAAACTACATTACCAAAAACGTATCTTTTAGTGCTTTTTAGATTCTTACCTACTAAAACGCTCAAAAACATGGAAAACACACTATATTAGAAAACAAAACAAATTAATGAAAACTGTGTTTTTTGCGTGTTTTTGAGTTTCTTTCATACATTCGCTAAAACGCATACACTATACCCTTTCTGGAGAAAGAGAAAAATAGTAACAAAAAGAGGAGTTTTGAGAGTTATTCAGCTTGTTACGTATCAAAACGAGAAATTGTATGCAAAGCGCAGAAGCGTGTATTATGAACGCTTTTAAGATTTTTAGGTACTAAAACCCTAAAACATTTAAAGAGCACTTTATATGGAGAAAAAGAACAACATTACCAAAAATGTGTATTATGAGTGATTACAACCATGTTAGGGACCAAAACGCCAAAATGCATACAAAACACCCTATAAGAAGAATCCAAACTATAATCCTAAAAACGTGTAATATGAGTGTTTTTGGGCTGGTCAGGTAACAAGACGTTAAAGAGCATGGAAAGCAGTCTTTATTGGAAAAGCAAACATTACCAAAAACGTTTATTTTGATGATTTTAAGCTTATTACGTAACGATATATATATATATATATATATATATATATATATATATATATATATATATATATATATATATATATATATATATATATATATATATATATATATATATATATAAGGTTTATTTTCCGTGTTTTTAGCTTGTTAGGACGTTTAAAATGCATGTAAAGTACCAAATATGGGAAAGGAAAAGATATTAACATAAATGAGTATTATAGGATTTTTTTTTTCAACTTCTTAGGTACCAGAACGGTAAAAAGTATAAACAACGCTCTATAAAGAAACGGAACATTACCAAAAACGTGTATTATTAGTGGTTATTAAAATGTTAGGGACCAAAACGGGAAAGTGCATAAAAAAAAAAAAAAACACTATAAGAGAAGAATCATAACAACAATGTAATATGATTGTTTTTTTTGGCATGTTAGATACCAAATGACTGAAGCGCAAGGAAAATGCCCCTATAGAGAAAAAGAAAACATGACTTTTAAGTGCTTTTCAGCTTTTTACGCAGCAAAACGTTAAAAAAACAAAATTTACTTGTTTTGAATTTATTACATAAAAAAAAAAAACGCTATAACGCCTTAGCTACCGAAACGCTAAACCATAACATTTTATGGATAAACAGAACAATATTTTGAAAAACGTATATCATAAGTGATTAATGCTATGTTAGGGACCAAAACGCAAAAATGCATACAGAGCACTTTATAAAGAGAATCATAAAAAAAAAAAAAATGCTAAAAACGTGTAATATGAGTGTTTTTCTGCTTGGTAAGTACCAAAACGCTAAAGTGCATTGAAAGCACCCTGCATGGGAAAAGAAAGCAGAAAACAAAACAAATTAATCAAAATCGTGTCTTTTATGATTTTTTTTAGCTAACTTCGTAAAAAAAAGAAAAACACAAAAATGCCTTTTTAGAGAAACAGATCAACATTATCAAAAATATGTTTTGAGTATTTTTCAAAGTTGTTAAGAATCAAAACGCCAATATGCATAAAAAGCACCCCATATGGTGTAACGATATAATATTACAGGAAACATGTCGTTTGCCAAGAATACTTGCCAAGAGTAATAAAAACACGCAAAATAGAAAAAAAAGAGAAAAACAAACAAAACAAAAAACAATGTAACATTATCAAAAACGTGTGATTTGAATGTTTTGAGCTTGTTAGTTATCAAAATGGCAAAAAACAAAAAAAATGCATGCAAAGTACCCAATATGTAAAAACAAAAAGTTATTGACAGAAACGTATATTATGAGTGATTTTCAGTTTCTTCTGTACCAAAACAATAAAACACATGAATAGCACTCTATGTGGAAAAACATAACTAATTTACCATAATCATGTATTATGAGCGATTATTATGAGCGATTCTGGTTAGTAATGAAAACACTAAAATGCATTCATTTCACCCTATAAGAAGAGTGAGAACAACTGCTAAAAACGTATAATGTGAGTGTTTTGAGCTTCAAAACTTTGAGGTAACAAAACGATATGGTGCATTTAAACCACCATTTGTTGCAAAAATAAAAGATTACCAAAAAACTTTTCTTTTGTTTTTTTTTTCAGCTTCTTACGAGGAAAAACGTTAAAAGGCCATAGTAATCAATATATTAGAGAACAAAAACAACTTTATCAAAATCATGTCTTTTAAGTGTTTTTGGCCTTCCTTCGTACAAAAAAACGCTTAAAAAAAAGCATAAAAAAACCCATTTTGGAGAAATAGATGATCATTACGAAATGGTGTGTTTTGAGTATTTTTGAGGTTGTTAGGTATCAAAACGCCAACATGAATACAAAGCACCGTATATGGAGTAACTACACAATATTACAAGAAGCGTGTGATTTGAGTGTTTATAAGCGTATTAGGCACCAAAACACTAAAAAATAAAAATAAAAAGGAAAACATCCTATATGCAAAAAAAAAAGAACACCATCGAAAACGTGTATTTTTTTTTTTGAGTTTTAGATACCAAATCGACAAAAAAAGCATGCGAAGTTACCAATGTGTGAAATAAAAAGATATTAATAGAAACGTGTATAATGAATGTTTTTTTTTTTTCACCTTCTTAGGTACCAAAACATAATTAGCACTCTATATGGAGAAACAGAACGACATTACAAAAAAAAAAATGTATATCATGATTGATTACCGTCATGATTCTGACCAAAATGCCAAAATGTATACAAAGCACACTTCTCCATATAGCATTTTTCATTTAAAAGAAGAATAACAACATTGATAAAAAAAAAAAAAAAACGTGCAATATGAGTGTTTTTTTTTTTTTTTTTTTGGCTTTTCCAGTACCAAAATGCGAAAGGGCATAGAAAGCACCCTATATAGGAAAAGAAAACAAAATTACCAAAAACGTCTCTTTTGGTTACTTTTCCTTTGAGATTTTTTTTACTTTTTACATCTTTTCCGGAGAAAAAGATCAGTATTACCAAAAACGAATGTTTTGATTGTACCAAAACGTGTCTTGTTAAGTACCAAAACGTTAAAATATATGCAAAGTACCCTATATTAGGTAACGAGACGAGATTACCAGAAACGTGTTATTTGCGTGTTTATGAACCTATTAGGAACCAAAACGCAAGAAAAAAAAAACATGGATAGCACCACTTATAGGGAAAAAAAAAATTAATATTATCGAAAATATGCATTTTGGGAGTGTTTCTGCTTGTTAGGTACCAAAACTGTAAAAATGCATGGAAAATACCCAATATGGGAAACGAAAAGAAGTAAACAGAAACGTGTATTAGCATTTTTTTTTTCAGCTTCTTAGATACTAAAACGCTAAAACACATGAATACCACTCTTTCTGGAGAAACAAAACATTACCAAAACGTGTATTATATGAGATTATAAAATATTATTAAGAAAAACTGCATATTGCATATAAAAAAAAAAAAAAAAACTATAAAAGAAGAATCTGATCAACAATGCTGAACTCGTGTAATATGTGTGTATTTGAAATTATTATGTACCAAAACGCAAAAAAAAAAAAAAGCTTGCAAAATAACGATATTAACAGAAATGTGTAGTCTTTTTTTTTTACCTTCGTAGCTACCAATACGTTAAAACAAACACATAATTCTACTTTACATGGATAAACATAACATTATCTAAAACATGTATTATGAACGATTACCATCATGTTAGGGACCAAAACGGAAAATAATGCATACAAATTAGCTCATAAGAAGAATCAGAGCAACAATGCTAAAAACGTGTTATATGAGTTTTTTTTTAGCTTGTTAAGTACCAAAACGCTAAAGTGTATGCAAAGCACATTCTATAGAAAAGAAAATGGTATTATATATTTTTTAAAATTTGTTTTTGTGTGTTTTTTAGCTTCTTAGACACGTTATACTGAAAAAAAAATCTAAATCTAAGTGTTTTTGAGTTTTCGTAGAAAAAAATAAATAAATAATACGCACACATAACACTCTTTTTGGAGAGGTAGAGCAACATTACCAAAAATGTATCTTTTTGAGTGTTTTTTTTTTATTTCTCATGTATCAAAACGCCCAAATGCATGGAAAGCACCCGATATGAGGTAATAAGACGATATTACAAGACACGTCTTATTTGGGTGATTATGAACGTATTAGGCGTTAGAAAGCTGAAAGGCATGAAAAATAATAGAAAGAATATTAGAAAGGCATGAAAAATATTAGAAAATAAATTAACATTATTAAAAACTTTTTTTTTCTTTTACTACTTACGTACCAAAACAGTAATGTACCGAATTTGGGAAACGAAAATATATAAACTGACTCGTGTTTTATGAGTGTTTTTCAGCTTAGTCACGAAAACGATAAAACACACGAATAACATTTTATGTAGGGATACAGATAAACTCGTACTCGAGTACGAGTTTATAAGGATAGATAGAAAAAAAAATACGTGTATTGTGAATGATTGCCATAATTTTAGAGAAAAAAATGCTGAAATACATACAAAGCTCCCCAAAAGAAGAAAAAAAAAGCGTAATATGAGTTTTTGAGATTGTTAGGTTGTAAAATTAATGTGGATGAAAAGCATCCTTTGTGAAAAAAAAGAAGTGTGTTTTGACTCTTTCTACCTTGTTACATAGCAAAAGGTTAAAACAAATATGGAAAAAAATGCTATATTGGAAAACAAAACATGTTTATCAAAATCATGTCCTTTGAGTTTTTTTTTTTTTTTTTTGAGGTTCTGTATTATGGGTGTTTTTCAGCTTCTCAGGTACCAAAATGCTAAACCACATCAATATCACTCTATATAGAAAAAGAGAATGACATTACCAAAAACTTGTGTAATGACTGAATACCATCATATTATGGACCAAATCGATAAAATGCCTATAAAATCTCCTTTAAAAAAAAATAAAATAAACAAATAAAAATAAACTTGTAATATGACTTTTTTTTTTTTTTTTGCTTGTTAGGTACCAAAACTCTGAACTGCATGTAAGCATGCTTTTATGAAAAAAAAAAAACAATATTAACATGTATTTTTAAGATATTTCAGCTTTTGACTTACCAAAACGCTAATAACCAAGTATAACTATTAACTAATAAACAAGTTCATCAAAATCGTCCCTTTTTGGTAGCCTCATTCACAGAAACAGAACGACTTTTCGAAACACGTGTATTATGAGTGATTAACAACATGTTAGGGAATAAAACGCCAAAACGCCTACAAAGCACCCTGTAAAATGAATTAGAACAAAACGTGTAATATGAGTGTTTTTGGGTTTGTTAAATAACAAAACGGTAAAGTGCATACTCCTACATGAGAAACGAAAACTACATTACCAAAAACGTATCTTTTAGTGCTTTTTAGATTCTTACCTACTAAAACGCTCAAAAACATGGAAAACACACTATATTAGAAAACAAAACAAATTAATGAAAACTGTGTTTTTTGCGTGTTTTTGAGTTTCTTTCATACATTCGCTAAAACGCATACACTATACCCTTTCTGGAGAAAGAGATAAATAGTAACAAAAAGAGGAGTTTTGAGAGTTATTCAGCTTGTTACGTATCAAAACGAGAAATTGTATGCAAAGCGCAGAAGCGTGTATTATGAACGCTTTTAAGATTTTTAGGTACTAAAACCCTAAAACATTTAAAGAGCACTTTATATGGAGAAAAAGAACAACATTACCAAAAATGTGTATTATGAGTGATTACAACCATGTTAGGGACCAAAACGCCAAAATGCATACAAAACACCCTATAAGAAGAATCCAAACTATAATCCTAAAAACGTGTAATATGAGTGTTTTTGGGCTGGTCAGGTAACAAGACGTTAAAGAGCATGGAAAGCAGTCTTTATTGGAAAAGCAAACATTACCAAAAACGTTTATTTTAAGTGATTTTAAGCTTATTACGTAACGATATATATATATATATATATATATATATATATATATATATATATATATATATATATATATATATATATATATATATATATATATATATATATATATATATATAAGGTTTATTTTCCGTGTTTTTAGCTTGTTAGGACGTTTAAAATGCATGTAAAGTACCAAATATGGGAAAGGAAAAGATATTAAAATACTCGTAAATGAGTATTATAAGATTTCTTTTTTTTTTCAGCTTCTTAGGTACCAGAACGGTAAAAAGTATAAACAACGCTCTATAAAGAAACGGAACATTACCAAAAACGTGTATTATTAGTGGTTATCAAAATGTTAGGGACCAAAACGGGAAAGTGCATAAAAAAAAAAAAAAACACTATAAGAGAAGAATCATAACAACAATTTAATATGATTGTTTTTTTGGCATGTTAGATACCAAATGACTGAAGCGCAAGGAAAATGCCCCTATAGGGAAAAAGAAAACATGACTTTTAAGTGCTTTTCAGCTTTTTACGCAGCAAAACGTTAACAAAAAAAAATTTACTTGTTTTGAATTTATTACATAAAAAAAAAAACGCTATAACGCCTTAGCTACCGAAACGCTAAACCATAACATTTTATGGATAAACAGAACAATATTTTGAAAAACGTATATCATAAGTGATTAATGCTATGTTAGGGACCAAAACGCAAAAATGCATACAGAGCACTCTATAAAGAGAATCATAAAAAAAAAAAAAAAATGCTAAAAACGTGTAATATGAGTGTTTTTCTGCTTGGTAAGTACCAAAACGCTAAAGTGCATTGAAAGCACCCTGCATGGGAAAAGAAAGCAGAAAACAAAACAAATTAATCAAAATCGTGTCTTTTATGATTTTTTTTAGGTAACTTCGTAAAAAAAAGAAAAACACAAAAATGCCTTTTTAGAGAAACAGATCAACATTATCAAAAATATGTTTTGAGTATTTTTCAAAGTTGTTAAGAATCAAAACGCCAATATGCATACAAAGCACCCCATATGGTGTAACGATATAATATTACAGGAAAAGTGTCGTTTGCCAAGAATGCTTGCCAAGAGTAATAAAAACACGCAAAATAGAAAAAAAAGAGAAAAACAAACAAAAAAAAACAATGTAACATTATCAAAAACGTGTGATTTGAATGTTTTGAGTTTGTTAGTTATCAAAATGGCAAAAAAAAAAAAAATGCATGCAAAGTACCCAATATGTAAAAACAAAAAGTTATTGACAGAAACGTATATTATGAGTGATTTTCAGTTTCTTCTGTACCAAAACAATAAAACACATGAATAGCACTCTATGTGGAAAAACATAACTAATTTACCAAAATCATGTATTATGAGCGATTATTATGAGCGATTCTGGTTAGTAATGAAAACACTAAAATGCATTCATTTCACCCTATAAGAAGAGTGAGAACAACTGCTAAAAACGTATAATGTGAGTGTTTTGAGCTTCAAAACTTTGAGGTAACAAAACGATATGGTGCATTTAAACCACCATTTGTTGCAAAAATAAAAGATTACCAAAAAACTTTTCTTTTGTTTTTTTTCAGCTTCTTACGAGGAAAAACGTTAAAAGGCCATAGTAATCAATACATTAGAGAACAAAAACAACTTTATCAAAATCATGTCTTTTAAGTGTTTTTGGCCTTTTTTCGTACAAAAAAACGCTTAAAAAAAAGCATAAAAAAACCCATTTTGGAGAAATAGATGATCATTACGAAATGGTGTGTTTTGAGTATTTTTGAGGTTGTTAGGTATCAAAACGCCAACATGAATACAAAGCACCGTATATGGAGTAACTACACAAAATTACAAGAAGCGTGTGATTTGAGTGTTTATAAGCGTATTAGGCACCAAAACACTAAAAAATAAAAAGAAAAAGAAAAATATCCTATATGCAAAAAAAAAAGAACACCATCGAAAAAGTGTATTTTTTTTTTTTTTTTGAGTTTTAGATACCAAATCGACAAAAAAAGCATGCGAAGTTACCAATGTGTGAAATAAAAAGATATTAATAGAAACGTGTATAATGAATGTTTTTTTTTTTTTTTTCACCTTCTTAGGTACCAAAACATAATTAGCACTCTATATGGAGAAACAGAACGACATTACAAAAAAAAAAAAAGTATATCATGATTGATTACCGTCATGATTCTGACCAAAATGCCAAAATGTATACAAAGCACACTTCTCCATATAGCATTTTTCATTTAAAAGAAGAATAACAACATTGATAAAAAAAAAAAAAAAAACGTGCAATATGAGTGTTTTTTTTTTTTTTGGCTTTTCCAGTACCAAAATGCGAAAGGGCATAGAAAGCACCCTATATAGGAAAAGAAAACAAAATTACCAAAAACGTCTCTTTTGGTTACTTTTCCTTTGAAATTTTTTTACTTTTTACATCCTTTCCGGAGAAAAAGATCAGTATTACCAAAAACGAATGTTTTGATTGTACTAAAACGTGTCTTGTTAAGTACCAAAACGTTAAAATATATGCAAAGTACCCTATATTAGGTAACGAGACGAGATTACCAGAAACGTGTTATTTGCGTGTTTATGAACCTATTAGGAACCAAAACGCAAGAAAAAAAAAACATGGATAGCACCACTTATAGGGGAAAAGAAATTAATGTTATCGAAAATATGCATTTTGGGAGTGTTTCTGCTTGTTAGGTACCAAAACTGTAAAAATGCATGGAAAATACCCAATATGGGAAACGAAAAGAAGTAAACAGAAACGTGTATTAGCATTTTTTTTTTTTCAGCTTCTTAGATACTAAAACGCTAAAACACATGAATAGCACTCTTTCTGGAGAAACAAAACATTACCAAAACGTGTATTATGTGAGATTATAAAATATTATTAAGAAAAACAGCATATTGCATATAAAAAAAATAAAAAAAAACTATAAAAGAAGAATCTGATCAACAATGCTGAACTCGTGTAATATGTGTGTATTTGAAATTATTATGTACCAAAACGCAAAAAAAAAAAAAAAAAAGCTTGCAAAATAACGATATTAACAGAAATGTGTAGTCTTTTTTTTTTTTTTACCTTCGTAGCTACCAA